>NC_092461.1:85030640-85336931 GCF_047495875.1 Pithys albifrons albifrons
AAATTCCAGGTTAATTCTAACTGTATTATGAATTATAAACAATTCAGTGGAAGTGATTCTTTGCATTTTTTGATTGAATGCTATTATTCATGGCTGTGAATAAGAATTTGTGAATTCTTACAGTTAAACATTTTAGTATGATAACACAGTACGGGTTTTCAAGGTAAAGAATAAATAATAGATATTGTAGAGAAGAAAAAATGAAATTATTTCAATTCTACTTATCTTGTTTTCAGAGCAGTTACCCAGTAAGCAGTATAGTTTTAATTGAATGAATATACTTCTAAAGGACTCATTCTGTGTATGTAAAACTCTTTGATGATCAATAGTCACTCTGCAGCTTAAGGATAAATTGTACCCTATTTGTTGAATATCTTTATTATTATGCTTCAATATAGACAAATTCTCATGCAAGACAATCAATGTCTGCTTACATTTTTGACCAACAGCATTGTGTTTGTGCATGTATATTTGTGGGTATTACAATTAGAAAAATAACAACAGTCTGTAGAATAACTTTGTAGCTTAATGGCTCATATTTACAGATAGTGCTGCCCATGGATTTAAGTGCTGGAGTACATAAACTGAGGTTCTGGTATTGTAAACAGAGTTGTGAATTTAAATTCATCAGACATAATGCTGCAAGTATCGGCTATTTTTACTGAGTCAAAAAAAAGGAACAGTGATAACACTGGTTATAAATATAAACACAAGTTTATGTTAATATTTTATCAACTTTTCTATTGTTTAGTCAGAAATATTTCTTTGCTATTTTTATCCATATCATATTTCATATTATAAAGGAGTGTTAAAATCCTAAGCCAGGCTTAGAAAATTAGCTTAATGAAGTGTTTATGAAATGATGTTTCTTAACAGACCTGCCACAATACAGGGACTTGTAATTACTGATGATAGTACAAGGGATACACTGAGACAAGGAATCCTCTGTGTCAGAATAAAATAGACTTTTAATTCCCTCTTTTTTTCCATGCAAGTAAGTGAGCATTAAGACAGTGATTTTTTTTTCTTTATTCTGTATTTTTTTCTCCTTGTGAGTATTCACCTAAGGATAAATTGTTCTGTCATGAGTTTTGATAATTCCTTCCTCTTTAGGTCATAGGGCATGTCTGCTTTATATAATTCAACATGCTAAATGAACACTCTTTGGTGTCACATAATACTACAGTACCATTAGTTATATCTGAATTAGCTGACTTTACGAAAGGAGATAGAAGTAATCTGGATATGTGCACAGCTGGACAATGAAGGAATGAGCAACTACTTCATTCATTTTTCATTATTAAAAACCAAACAACCCAATCCCCAACCAAATAAATAAGAATCATGGAAGTACAGAACTTCCACAAAATGTCTGAGGATCTGAAAGGGTCTGAGATTTGGAGCCCTCAGAGGGGTGAATGCTAGTATAGAAAACTGATAACGGAGGATATGAGTCTCCATCAGCTTGGACTGAGTATATTGCATGCCTAACATCAATGTGAAAAAGTTTTATTTTTTATTTCTTACAAACAAAAAAATGAGAAAAAATTAAATGACTGAAAATCTTCTTGTTTGCATACCATATCCTCTATTTCTTTAACCAAAGAAATCTGGTAGATCACATGTCCCAATATAATGTCAATGACTTTAAAATTGCAACTCCAGTGTCATTGACCTCCATTGTGGCACAGCTAATGCGTGCAAAATCCTATTAAAGAACAGGAAGAAAAATAGGAGACATTATGTATTTTTTGAGTGATCTTTTTATTTCAGTACCCCTGTTTTCCTTTCAAGCACTCTTTGGAAATGAAAACACATAGAGTGGGTAGAATTTTTCACTACAAGAGTTTACAAAAAAATTTGGTAGCTGGTTATTTAGAAGTAAAACTGAATTGGAGTGTTTCATCTTGTTTTGTCAAATAGGTTTTACTTAAAAAAAAAAAAAAAACAAAAAAAAAAAAGGAAAAAAGTATTACATAGATTACATGCATACATCTCACCATGAAGCTGTCAGGGGAGGTTTAGGTTACATAGTGGAAAACGTTTCTCACTCAAAGGGTGGTTAAGCCCTGGAACAGGTTCCCCAGGGAAGTTATCACAGCACCAAGCCTGACAGAGTTCAAGAAGTGCTTGGACAATGCTCTCAGGCATATGGTGTGATTCTGGGGGTGTCCTGTGCAGGGCCAGGAGTTGGACTTTAATGGTTCTGGTGGGTCCCTTCAAACTCGGTATATTCCATGATTCTATAATTCCATGATCTCCCTCTATTTCCCCAAGAAATGTTGCATTTTAAAAATTTGTACTATAGTAACATCCTGTTTATCATATAAATTAACATTGTTCAAAATTAGAACATTTATGTAGTTAAATTTTTTCCACCTATGAATTTTCTAAGTAAATTTTCACTGCTACTGAAAGACCAGATTACAACTAAAACACCTGTGAGGATAAAGCCCCAACAAACAAACAGACAACAAACAAACAGAAAACCAAAAGAAACAACCAAAACCACAAGAAAACCCCCAAAACAAAAACAAATCCCCCCGCCCAAAAATAAACCAAAACTAAAACCAGACCCACCAAAAAGCAACAGCTAACTCCAACCATTAACTTCTGATTTTTTGTCTTTATTGTGAAAATTGCAAAATAGACAGCTAGTGTAGTTTTGTGCTCTGAGCTGTACTGCTTTCCAAAAGTAAAGGAGATTATATTATTTACAGGAACCTATTTATAATGATTAATGCATAGGTCTGGCTGAATAAGTCTTCAGGCTTTCCTTGGGAATAGTGGTGGTATTGTGCCAGTTTTTTCCTGGAGCAGTCTACTGGGAGTTATACTAGAAAAGCCATTGGTTAACTCTTTTACAACTAGGGATTTTTCACATGGATGTTTTATATCCTTCCCTCTCTGTCCTTGTTTGACAAAGTATTATACATGTTCTCAATTACCCTTAGGTATACTTCAACCCCTGCAAATTTCTAGTGTGTAATTTTCATGACTGTGTTAAATACATACAGACAGACTTTCACCACCTTAATTACCATTCTTTTATTGCTATCCACGCAGCTCTTCAATCACAATTTCTTCATTGTCTCTTCTCTTTTCCTATTATCTTCCTTTTTCATCCATCTAACTAGCTTCTTTATACTGTCCTTTTAAAATTACTTCTGTGTCTTGTTTCATCCTGCCTACTTTCATTTTGCTACTGTTATCATCCATGAAACCTTGAAATAATATACCTGCTTCTGTCATAAATATTCTTCAGAGAATGTTTAGACACTTTTCCCAATTCATGGCAACTTTTATATTACCAAAACTAGTAATTCTGTGGAATTCCAAGTCAAGGTGCTTAACTTGGGCAATGATGAACTTAATAATTAAATTATGTGTAAATAAAAGTGCACAGTCTCCCTTCAGTGAAATTAAATTTGGGTAACGGGAGAAGAGAAAAGGAGAGTAGGGTCATAAATGTTGTATTTTTCTTTTCTTCCTCATTTTAAAATTCTTTTAATTTTCCCGAATTTTAGAACTACAGCTGCTTGATCTAATTTATTAACATCTGTACATATAAAGTTTATTATAAATGACTTTTTGATGAAACAAAAATGTTAACAAGACCTGCTTCCAGCTCATATGTTTATATATTTACATATATATTTCATCTGCCATTCTGTTCTTCCTGGTTTAATTTGTTCTTACTTTGTTCCCACTTATGTCTTTTCTTTCTTTCATTACCTTTTCCACCTCAAAAAAAAAGAACAAAAAAAAGGCACACTAAAAAACAACCACGAAAAAGGGAAGTACTTCAGTCTTCATTTTCACAGAAGTGAAAATGGCTTAAGGACATTATCATTCTTGGCATGCCATGTCAAGGAAAGTCTGAGGTTTATGATCTGTAGAATTTCTGACATTCTACTGCCAAGTATGAAAAGAAAAGAGAATAAAGCTATTTTTAGTTCCCAATGGCAAAGGAAACCACTCTTTCTTCACTGGCTAGCCAGTCATTGAACCACTGTCCATAATCAACTATCAGCTCCTGAATGCTAATGTGCAGATGGGTTCATTCAAAGGGGAAAAGGTAGTCACAACACCCACCCATGACATTTGCATCCTGGTGAGGTTGTAGACACTGCAAGGCAAGGTTGGTTTTCCTCCTAGCCTGATCAGAACCCTGGGCCCTATCAATGACTTTTTCTACTCTGATGCAAGAGGCCCATACTGCTGAGTGCTCAGCTTTCCAATACTTGTATGGAACTTCAGGATGGATCAGGAGGACACTGTCATAACTTGTCTCAAATTGCATCAGAATCCCAGTTCATGGGTCTCAGCCAATTAGAATTATCTTTTTCAACATTTGCATTGGATTCTGAGCATATAGGAGGAATTGAAGTTCCTGAGAGTACCAGTACCAGACTATGTTTCATAGATCAGGTGTGCACAGGTTCTCCCCTTCTCCAGCATGACAGATTACAGCACACAAAGTCCTTTCCCACTACTCTGGCAGTAATTTTTTGCTCCCTCTTTGCTCAGTGAAGGCTAGTGAGACACTGACATTTCCACAGGGGATCTCAGTCATCTTTCTTTGGCAGGCATCTCCTTCACATTACGTAACCCAGTCTCATTAAATCCTCTCTTTGCTGGAATATCTTTGACAGCTCAACCTTCTTGTGTAACCCTTGCAGCTGTGGCCTCTATGCCACAGTGGGAAGGAAAGCATAAGGGATATTCATCAGATAATGAATCAACCTATTCACAGTTCTTATTCAATCAGTCATCCCTGGAGATGGTCAACAAAGGAATGAGTCTGTGTCTGCACTCCTTACAGAAATCTGTGCTCTTGAGAGTCAGGGGGCTGTGGAGAAGCTGTTGTACAAGCAACACAGCAGTCCATTGTATCTTCACAGATCTTTAAGGCCTTTCATCTCTTCACATATTTTTCTGGTCATAAAGGAAATGCTTCACTGCTCTTCCCATCCAATCTCTTCCCTGCTGTAGGAGAAATTGGAAAGATAAGATAGTCAGGCCATCTGTCCTCTGTCTGCCCTGAAACACAAAAGTAGGAAGGTAAAGCCAAAAAAAAAGGATGCTAAGCTAAGGCAAGACTAACAATGGATGTTGATCAAAGCAGATAATGATATTTCCAGTTTCTGTTGGACTGTTGAATTGCCTAGATGAAAAAATATCAGATGTGTGTGTGTGTACACATGAAAGAGCCCCTAGTGCCAGCTGGTTACTCAGCCCTGCTGGAGAAATCTGTGGTGGCCTGCTGAGAAAAATTATTGCTTTCCCATACACTCCTACCACATCTATCTTCAAGGCTGCCAAGGGCACTGGAAAGGGCTGTTTTAGCCCTCCTGCAGAAGTATGGCATATGAGGTTTCTGCAGCTGTTCTAACCAAAATTTGGTTGGTTATGAATCATTCTAATACAGCATTGACATAAGTTTAGAAGTACTAATGCCCATACCACTTCTGATGTGTATGTTTTGAACTGTTTTCTGGCCTCTGCTAACAGGTTTCCATGCAAAGAGGTGTAGTTGCAGAATCTCCTTTCACGGTTTATGACTCCATACCTATAGAATGGCAGCCTTTGAGGTAGGCCCAAGCCATTAACATGAATTAGAAGTGTCCACATCATAGTAACAAATGTTCTGTACGATATTGCACACTCCAGTAATCACTTATCAGGAGGGAAGTCTACTGCAAATGGCTTGGTAAATCTTCAGCAGATAGAAGATACCTATTTTATTCTTTGCTGTTATTTTATGCCTGGCACTTAACGTAACAGTGTTGTAGGTGCAAATACATCTCTGCTGAGGATTTCAAGTACAGTCCTACGTGCATGGAATTTTTTATCTTGTTGCTAATCATACTAAACCAACAGAAACACAGAATTGCACAAGTAATTTCTTCACATAACACTGTTTTCAAAATATCTTATAATTTACTGATTTTTGGTTGTCATGAAAAACTGTTTTATCTCAGACTCGAAACTGCATTGGCTACTTTAGATTTTGACCTATTGTACATGTAAACTGGTGCAGCTTGACCCCCTGCTTAAATATGATTTTGCAGAATTTCCTGTGTTGAACTCTGACTCCATGAAATCTCACACATATTCTTTGCATTTTTGGTTGTTTTTTTTTTTTTAATTCATGTACAGTATATGAAGGACATGTGCTAAACAAATATTAATAACAAATGGATTATACTAACTAAACTTTTCTTAGCTATTCTCATGCTAACTATTCACTGCACTGGTTTTGTGCCACTGTGACACCACTGGAAGTTTCAATGGATACTTCTGCTGGGCATTTATTTTTTATAGTTGAATAAGTTCAGGCAAGTGATACAATTTTGGAGGAGTTTTAAATGTTCAGACATCGAACCAATTCAATTGATTGGTAAATGATTCAGTCTGTCCCTTATTGCTTTGTTTTACTTTCTTAATTCAACAGAAAGACTAGTTTATAAATAATATTGCAGTTATTCTGAATCTACTAAATGATAATGAGATGTTGCTACCAAACCTACTACTCCGGGCCTACAAACATTCCTGTATCTGCTATGATTTTTGTTGTGGTCGGAACACAACAGAACATTCTAGCATTTTAAAACCTTTATTGCTAAGAAATAAAATTAGAATCTGCTACAACACTGTCAGTAATGGCTGACATACAAATGATAGAGGGAGCCTGAGGGTTAGATGGGGCTGACAAGGAAGGTTTTAATAAAGGCATGGGTTCAAACAGTCTTGGTAGATGAAAGCTCCTAACATGTTCATATAATCTGCAGGGAAAAAAAAAAGGTTGCAGGAAAAGGCAGATGGTTACAGAATTCATCTTTTCTGTATGAGATATTTGCCAGGTGTAAGTGCAATATCTATTTACTAGGGCCAGTTTAGAAACCAGAATCCCACTTTTCATGCTTAAATATATTACTCTTTACAAGACTAGATTTTTGCTAATGAGAAGAATAAGAAAGGCTTTCATCATAAGAAGCATAATGCTTGCAATAATGAATCACAGTACCTGATCTCCTAAGTATTCAGTTAAAAACCTTAGATATTCTAAAGTTGTCATAAAAGTAAAATATAGTATTTTGTCGCCATCATGATATAATGCATTTCTCTATATACTTGGTTTGTTAAGAGCTGCAAGACATGCAGTATTTATACATGCAATTATAGCTACAGTGAAGAAAGAGTGGAAAGACCAGAACAGATTATCATAATATAGAATATTTCATTTCATTAGCGGTGGTGTTCTGTAGAAAGTTATTTGTACTGACAGATTTTATTATTTTAGATCACCTTAGTTTACTTTTCAGAAATATTTCCTACACTAACCCAGCCTAGATCTCCATTTCTTTTTCATATTTGTAAAATGTGTATTTATATGAATACACATGAATGTATATATCTACACATATATGAAAGTACTACTCACTGCCCTGTTGACTTGTAGAATACTATGTAAAAATCCATTAGGATTTTTTTTTTAAGTGAGATATGTCAAGATGGCTTTCCAGATGCAGATATATTGCAACCAGAACAGATTCATGAAGTTGAAATCTGGACACACATCACTGTAACTAATTTGTCAGGTAGAAAATGGAACTTTTAACTCAGAAACATAGATATCTTTCCTTGAGCAAAAGTGTAAGTACAAGGACTGTAGTCCTGTGTCTCAAGTAACTTACCCTAATTCATATTCATTGCTATGGAGTCATGACATCATAATATAAGAGCTAGATGCCAGGAGGATTATGTGTCCCTAAGGGTAAATCTCTTTCACAGAGCCTTTCTATGATCATTAAGTACAAATCAGCATATGCTTCATGCAAAGTCTTTTAACAGTATTGTGCAAGACAATTTTTTTTGTAAATTATTCTTATCCTTATTTTTGGTACAGGAAAATAATGAAATTAAAACTAATTTTGGTGTATGTGCAATGTGCTGTATGATTTGAAGTGTCAAAAAGTCATTCCACAATATGGAAAATGGTTTCAATGTGTGAATAACAATCATAAAATTATTTTTCCTATAAAATTTCAAGTTCCAGAACCTATATTCAATTTAAAAACAAAGAAAAGGAATTTTGAAATTTGTGCTTATTATTAAAAGGTAAATTATACAGAATATGTATACTAAATTAATTCTGACTTAGAATATAGCATTTTTGTTCTGACTCTGCCTTCTTAAAGACATATTTTGGTGTTGTCTCAGCAAATCAAATCAAGGAAAAAAAAAGATAAATGTCAGGTGGTCCTAGTGCAAGGATTCCTCTGTATGCTGCTGCTGTATCTCTGAAGGCTGCAGACTATTAAACTGCACTGATTATACCTGTTACCTTAATGCATTATTCATGAAATTGGCACCACAGATCTTCAAACAGTCTGTCATTTTCCATTACTTTCCATCAAAGAAACCATATGCTGTTCTCACAGTATATTGATACCAGGGCATATACAAAGCAGGCAGTCACATGGAAGTGGTATCAGCTTTCAGATGAGCTTTTCAAATAGTTATTATTAAACACCACTTTTAATGGACTGTTTCACTATTCAGTGCTTAAATTATGAAACTTCAACAAGCAGAGAGATTGATGACTGCTCCTTCTATGTTGAAAATTATTCAGTTCTCATAAACAGCTTGCCATTCAATGGAACTGCACAACAAGATATTTCATCAAGGATGCTGTACATTGGATTTTGTTTTGAAGCTTTGTTACTCAGATATTTTGCAATTACAGTTTGAATAGCTAAGAAGCAGTACTTCATTATTAGAAATCAGCCTTGTTCTCTGCCCCATCCTATGTGCAATAAATAATGATTTTGAATAACAAACTACTTTTTTACAATGTCACTTTTAACTTAATCACAATAATCTGATCCTGTGCAGTAGCTGATAAGCTCTCCTGAAAATTTTGTGAAATTTTCTGTACACAGTGTCTGATCAAGAGAAAATACAACCCCAAACTCTTTAGGTATCTTATGAGAAGGTATAAGAATTTGACCTATTCTTGTATATATATATATATACACACACATACATATATATATTATATATTATTATATTACATATATTATATATAATTATTACATATATATATTATATAATAGATATGTATATATGTATATATCTTATATTATATATATTATATATATATATACACACATATATATATACATATGTATATATATATAATAATTCCACTATCCGCTTGATTTCTAAATTTCTTTTTGTAGGCAAGTATTTTATAATGTGATTTTTATAAACATTCAAAAATTTATATAAAAGCTTCTTGCTATTGGTTGGACTGGATGACCTTAAGTGTCTTTTCCAACCTAAATGAGTGTACGATTTTATGTTTCTGTGTTCAGTTACATCAAGATACTCTACTGGGTTTTAACTTAGCTCTGTATAGAGCATATAAAGATTTTGCAGAATTAAGACAAAGAAAATTAAAATGGTTGATTGCCATTCAATTTTTCAACATTACTTTTATTCCTTTAGTATCCCTAAATTAAAAGTGAACTGAAAATTCAAAGTCTGGATCACCATTTGTCTACACATAGGACTATTTGGGATATCTCAGGTGCATTCAGTAGAAATATATCTACATATGCTCTGACTCTGAGTTTGGTCTTGTATGTCTAAACTAATCCATGCTATTAACAGGACCTTCAAGACAGAGGGAAACAGGGTCCTGGGGGGCCCCTTTTGCTGCTGTCACAGGGGCCTTCTGTGTGTTCCATTCTCAACAGAGGAGATGTTTTTCACACAAGTACAGTCAGTAGTTGAGAATGTACTTCAACTACATCTGGATAATATTAAAATGCACCTGAGCAAAAAACTGTTTTGTTAGATGAAGTATACTGGCCATATTTTCATATTTAATACAGTCTGTGTTCAAGGAATCAAATTTTCTCACATTGCTTTCTCTTAATGGATCTTCTCAGGGATATAAATTTATTTCTGGTGAAGGGAGGCAGTGGTAATTCTGTTGTTTAAGTCTCTGCAGGCATATGATATAGGGAGAGAGTTTTAACATGAACTAATAATCAGGATTTACACTCACATAGGTCATAGAGTCATACAGTCACAGCTTCTACTTTCTGCTTTGAGTAGTGAAGAAAATTGATCTCACAAAAACAAGGATATTTTCATTCAGGATTATGGTGAGATAATGGTTCAAACCTCATCTAGGTCAGAAAAGGAGCCATGCAGCAATGGACTTTGAACCTTTCCTCCTCTCAGGATTGGGATGTGGATGGTGAGGGCCAGTTCTATTGTGAGGTCACCTGGGATAAGGATAAGGTCTGAGAATAGCCTCAGTGGGCAAATTCTCATCCTTCAGGGGCTGCACTGGAGTTCAGACCTTTGTCCTGGGCCTTGTCTGGGTTGTGCTGTATGGGTGCCCATTCCGCAATATCTTCTCAGTGGCCCGAACCTCCACTTACTGCACATCCCCATAGCTCTCAGCCAATACAAGACCTTTTCTAACCCTGTTTACTGTCACTGATCTTTCTCTGCTCAACTTCTTACAGTACTGGGAATTGGACCTCTGCTTGGTGAGATCCCTATCCTGACCGCAATGCTGTCACCTACACTACCAGAACACATTCCCCATGTATCTGCCCATCCTTATAGCTTCCTGACACCGTGTAGTACCACATCACTATAACAGAGAGCAAGAATTTGAAGTGAAGTTTAGTTTCTTGGGCCACAGAATACATGAATACCCATCAAACAGCTGGGGCAACTAAGATTTGCAAACATCTGTGAGACTGATGACAAAGCTGCTACATACACAGCTGGTCTACTTGCTGACTGTTAGAAACAATCTCTTAATTTCAGTGCCAAACTACACTCAAGGGATAATTACCCCTAAAGAATATTCCCATGCAAAAATATTTTTATATTTGTGGGAAGCTTTCTCAGGGATTCCTGTATTTCAGTAGTTATCATTTACAACTAATTACTTATGTGTTTATCTGTTTGTTTTGGTAGTGTAGTGTTGCCAGTAGAATATTCACAATGACACACATTTTTTAGGTTTTCATAAGGTATGTATATTGATGGCATATTCTACACTGTCAAGAAACTTCCCTTGTTAATTAAAAAAATTAGTAGTTTTACTTATGAGTTTAGTGTTAAGTTTTTGCAGCATACTCACATCTAAGGATGTGACAGATGCAGAATCCTATACACACTAGCCTTATTTCATTTTGTTGCCTTTTGTTCACTGTAACTTTTTTGTTGTTGTTCTCCATATGTTTGATAACATCAGCATATGTTCTCTCCCATAGCAGATGACCATTAATTGCATCTCATGTTGTGAGGCTGATGTTATATGACTAAAGATTTACCTTGAGAACATCTCAGTAATGTTTAATGGGTCAGTCTTAACCATTCATTGTGTTTAAACTGTCCATACAAAATGCTTATGGATGGTTGGTTATTTGATATATGCACCAGATGTCTGGTACAGCTCAGCTCACAGGATCATTGATTTGATACCAGCTATAGGCAATGCTTTGAGACTCACTATTTAAGACATTTAACCATTTTATACCAAGAACACGAAGACAGCCATTGGGGGTTGGCTAATCATTTGATGTGGCAGCTCTGAAAACGACTCAGACATATAGAAGGTGGTAAGAACAATTGCTGGGTACTTACTATTGTTTGAAACCAGATTTTTTCATTTCAACAATGCTGCTTTTCCCAATAACTGTAATGGCTGTTGCTGTCCTCTATGTGACTCCTTTTTCAAGTGTGTTTCATTTGGTATTTATATGATATTAAAATTGTACTGAAATTTTGATATTTACAATTGGTTTAATATGCTTTCTACTAACAACAAGAGTCTTCTGAGAGTTACCATTTGGAATGGGTACTTCCACACATATGCATATGAAAACCATGCTTTAACCCATTAACTAACTCTGTCCAAAATACCGCCTTGTCTGGTTCCATTTTAGGTAAAAAAATGCTCATAAAGTTTCATCTTTGATTCCAAAATGTACCCATCTAAAATGAGGAGCCATTGACTTGTCTGGAAAGAAATCTCTATAGATGTTTTGCAGAATCCCAATACTAATGAATTTTGTTAGAGCCAAGGAGCACACAGACCTCGACTTCATTTTCTGAATATTTCTTGATTTTGCCTGTGAGTGGGCAAGTTAGTCTGGTCTTTGCTAGTCAGATTACCTTTAGGGAGGACTCTTTTTGGCAGATTCTTCTGATTGTTATTCTGTCAAGGACATTTTAAAAACCTGAGAGAAACAACAGTGGTTTTCACTGACACTATTGTGCTTGTAGGGACGGATGACATTTCCATTTTAAACTCCCAATCTATTGTCACTTTATTCCATAAAGTGATTATTAGTTGCTCTGGTGTGAAAAGAAAAAAAGATGTCTGTATTTAGTCAGAATTAGACAGAATTATCACTGACTTTACTGGCAGCCACTGCCTTACCCTGAAGCATCTGAATAACGATTTCAAGACTTACTGATACAGCACTCCCAGATGATCCTGAGCTGGTTGCTGTGAAACTCGATCTAATGCTATTCTAGTTACGGCAGATTGACAGTTTAATAAATAATGTGCACTATAGCTGAAACCTCTGATGAGGTACTGAGTACTGCTGCTCAGTACTTTTTATTCCAACTCACTATCCTCAGCTTTGTTCAGTCATTGAATTATAGCTCTGTCTGGGGATCTAGCTAGACATCTGTTGTTTTAAATATTTCAGTGTTTAATCCTTTTAGGAGTTTGATTTTACTTGTTTTGAAACCATGAGACTGTTATTGACATATGACTACTCTTTAATTAAAGTTCAGACCAGAAATCTTCTGCATAACTTCTGTCAGAGCAAGTGCCAAAGTGACAATATTACTGTGTGAATAACCTCTTCCAGTCAAGTAACTGAAAATCAATACTCTACTGGTGAGGCCAAGCTGAAAAACTGAGGAACACCAAGTGAAAAATAAGATATTGTTTGACTTTTTGATGTCACTATCGTAACAACTTATCTATTTGCACATTATAATTTGTCAGTTCATACAATTTATTCATTAATTAAGTGCTCTGCAGAGATTAGCAAGTTGCTTTTGACTCCACCTATGTAATATGTAGTCAATATTACAAGCAGTACTCATGATGCTGTTTGAATTTTCATATGACTAGTATATTCCTAAACTGACTGTTTATTCACAACTTGACATAGTGAGTCCCACTGATATGAAGGCAATGGTCTCTTCAGTAGTGCCCAGTCAGGAGCACAGACACGTGTTTTCTAACATATGGATCCAGTATGAAGCAGAGATGTTAAAAATCACCTGCAGAGGGGGCGCTACAGAGCTGTGAGCTGCAGCTATAAAGCACAAGATGAAGTTCAGTTCACTTTTCAAGTCTTGTGTCAGTAGTGTTGTGTTTGAAGGTTTTATTGACATATTTAAGATCCTCCACAGATATTTGTAATGCTTTTAAAAATCATATGTTTTATCATAAGTAAATGCCACAGATAATTTGTTTTCTTTTTTTTTTTCTTTAAGGATATTTTCTTTCATATCTCCAGAGTGAGGACAATTCCACTTCATATGACCTTGTTGTTTTCTAAGATAACTGATGAACAATAACCTTTTTATGTCCAGTTTGTGTTTGATGTCCAGTTTGTGACTGATTGACTTCCAGCAACAGTCTCTGCTATTTACCATTTTCTTTACCTCATGATTTCATTTATTAAAGATAACAAAAGAGCCCACAAAATTAGTTGATTATAGTGAGAAAGTGACAACTGTGTCTTTTCTAAATGTAATTTCTTCTGCTATTGCAGCAGAACAAAAGTTGTCAATAGTGAATGCAGAGAATTATTTTTTGTTTTTAGAGAGCAGCTCAATTAAGAGTAGAGGAAAAAGATCTCTAATAAATTTGCATTTCAACACAGTTGATTATTCCCTGAAATTACACAGATAATAGAACTAAGTGTAATACTCCATGCTATAATATAGGGAACACTGTACTCGTCTTGCATGTATAAAAGCACTTGCAGATATAAGATTAGAAAGGACAGCCAGGTTGAGGTCTTTTTATAATATAAATAAATTTGGATGAAGTGTGTGTATCTGAAACTATCTGGTATTATGGTAAAAATAACTAAAATATTAATTCAGCAACAGCATTATTTTTATGGCCATCCTCAACCAGGTATTTATTTGAGTGGTACATTTTCTTCTCTTTCATGAATGCTATCAAGTTATTTATTTTGAAATCTATTTTCCTTTGGTATCACCTCTTCCTTCAGTTTACATATCTTGTGGTCATATAATGAGCAGCTCATCATTTCAAATAGGAAAGGAAAGTCAACGAATAGCACAACTGCTTTTCTTACAGTTAGGCAAAACAGAATCTCCATGTCTTATCGAGAAACAGGAAAGACAGAGCAATTAAGCTTTCATGGAGGAAATTCTACCTATTATTGAGATTTTCATAGGCTATTTTTTTGTCATTTGTTACCTTACTAGTGGATCTATATTGGAAAACAAACATGAATGGAATTTCATATCACCACAGTTTCTATTTACAGAAAGTGCATTCTTTCAATCCCATTGTCTTGAATTTCAGATTGCATTTTCACTAAACAGTCTTCAATAGAGGACATCACAATAAACCAGGAAGCCCTTTTTGAAGTTTGTGCAGGAAATTACTGTGTCAAAAAGAAATAAGGAATCATTTCAAGTAGTTATAATGAAACTCCCTTGTTCTTGTTATACTTTCAAAATGTCTTTTTTTCCATTTTATTTTTTTCTTCTAACCATGAGTAGAAATTCTCTAGCTGCGATCTCTGAAGTAGCAGATGTGGTCAGAAAATTTCCTATTGGTCTGTGGAAAAATGGCTATTAACATGAAGATGCAGATTGTTGATCCGTGTCATAAAAAGCAAGCTAAGACAATAAATGTAATCCCCCCATGCTCCCTTATTTCTATTGTTTGCAAAGAAATACAGTAGCTTTTCCAAAGTCTGAGCTATTATTCTTATGTCAATATCATTTAGCTTACACAAAGGGAGGTGTTTCTCACAGAACAGTTACCACAGGAATTTTAAAAAAATATATCCCGCTCTGATCCTTTTCCATTTCTTTATTTCTGCTATTCACTGTATGACTAGGTTAATGTTACACTATCAAAAGAAACACAGAAAGCCAAACTAAAAATAAGATTGTAGCTGTTCATTGGTTAAACATAAAAGAGTATATTCTAATGCCTTTACCTGTGTAATGATGTTATTTACTATTTGTGAAACAACACACAAATATATAGTAGTATGTTTGCAAAACAATTTCTAATATTCTATTTTTCATACATCATTTATTTACATTATTAAAGTATTTATCAGTTTAAAAAAATATTATTGATCTTATGCAAATGTAATCTTTTCATCTCCTGTCAAATGTTACTGCAATGTGGTCAAAAACATACAGGCAAAGAAAGAGTCATATTTAGATTTCTATTGCAGTGTCTCAGCTTGGGCCACCTATTCTCTAGATTTAACAACAGCAGGATGTCTAGACTGTATAAAATATTTGTAACTAATAGATTTATTCAGCTAGATTTTAATATGAAAAAAAAATCCCAACCCAAAACCAAAAGGAAACCATAGATAAACCTTACATTTTTAGTTGTCATTCCAAACTTGTTGGTGACTATTTAGAGAAACATTAAAAATAATGTATCTTCATGGAGAATTTATAACTATAAGAAATAGTTGTCTTAATGCAACTCCTACAAAGACAATTGTTTCAAGTTATAAAGACAAATGAAAGAAAGCAAGCCAAAAGAATAATAAGACCTGTCTCATTGATATTTGGATAACTATTTGATAAAACAAAATAAAGGGTGAAGATGTCTGTCCATACAAATCTATGCAAATGTTGTCATTTTTTAAAAAATTAGAATGAAAACTTTTTTTTTCCCTTTCTTTCCCTGTGTATGCTCTATTGATTGTGATGAATAAGACTGGGAAATAAGAAATGCAGTTAACATTGCATATCTTGAAAAAACATATCTGCTTTGGACATGTTCAGTATCTCACCAATATTTAAAAATGCTTTCTGTTATATTTCTCAGTAATCATTTCCACTTCTGTTTCACACTACTAATGGCAGAAAGAAAGAGTGGATTTATTTTCTATCCCTTTCAGATTTACATGCTCTGTATTCCATACACAGTAAAAGTATCTACTTCAATTAATGGAAGGACAACATTAAAATGAAAACTGTTTTAGGAATAATACAAAAAAATCACAGATATTTAAAACTTTTTTTAACCTTCACACAGATATTTCTGCTAGCATACATATATTTAGAATATTTAAATCCTTATAATAAAAGCTAATATCCTGTGAAGTTTCTTTGTTTGGTTCATTGATTTTGAAGCTTGTTTGCTGGTTGGATACTGGCAAATGATAATCTTCAATGAAAATTATTGGAGGACCTGAAAGGAATTCTAGGAAATGTTAGTTATAAGAGGTGTGGTAAACAATAGACCAAGACCTATTGCCTCATAAATATGTGAGTCATATGGGGTAATGAAAGCTATTCTGATATGACAATAATGCTATATGTAAAGAATTCATGAATAACATCTGTATTAGGAAGCTCACTATCACAGATCTGTGCATATTTGTTTAACAGATAATTTTACATAATTAAAAACCTTTATTATCTGCATCTTCTGGTAGGATGGTACACATCAGTGTACTACCAATGCTCATAAATGTAGGGATTTTTTCCTCTTAAAACAGAAATTGTTCAAGAAAATATAGTGCGAAAGAATCAAGTTTTCTTCCTGGCCCAAGCAGCTGGACCTTGATTTCATGACCTTGCATTTGTAGCGTATGAAGACGTAAGTAACAAAAATTTCAGTACAAAATACAATCTTTTTTGTAGTCATAAAAACACCACAAGCTGCTATAGAAATGTTAGGAATACTGTGTGCAGGAACAGTACTTTTCATTATCATCGTGTGCAACAATGGATACTCCAAATGCAGTGCCGCTGTGCTGTGGCAGATGCAGTAAGCTCCACATTCACCTACTCTTTCATTTGAAAATAATGGAATTTTCTCTTGGGATCAGAAACTGTACTTCAAGCACAGTGGCTTTTATAGCAATTTTAGAGCCTCATTTGCAGCAAGAGAAGGACTCTAAAATGACCTTTAAATTCACTTCAGAATGGAAGAACAAAAGGTATCCACACATCAGGCAAAACTCTTTCATGATATGCTTTGGAGGTGAAAATATGCCTATGTCTTCTTGTCTTGTCCTTTCCTTTTTTTTCTTTTTTGATTATTTTTGTCTTGGTTACTTTGTTTGTTTTTTTTTAATTGTTTATTTTTCCTTTCCCACCCCCCTTTATAGTCCCCCAATGCTTTTTGTGAATTTTATACTAATCCTGATGCACAAATACCACAGGTCAAGAAGGATTCATGAAGATTTCTGTTTCCTTCTTTTTTCTTGGTACAGGTTGGCACTGTGGTCAAAGAGAGAACTAATATTTTAGAAATCAAGCAGAGTTCAGTAGTTCACAAAAGACATAGATGCATAGCTATTTTAGCAGTAGTAGTATTTATTCTGAATTGTTTTTATAACACAGGTCTTAATTCTCCAGTTCCTATGACATTAAGATCTTAACTTTCAATTGCTTTAGAAGATATAATCAATGATCAAACTGGTAATTAAATGTACTTTTTGGAAATAATAAAAATAATAAATAAAAATAAATTAAGAAATAGTAAAATAAAATGTAATAATAAGTAGAAGTCTGTAATTTGACCAGGAACCATATAACAGCAAAGGCCACAATTCTACATATGAAAAAGCGCATAGAGAATCTATCTGTGGCATCATGACATAAAAAATATTTCTGACAAGGTACAGTAACAGTCCACTGTATCTCATCATTGCTGACTGCTGTTCTTATATCTCTTTTTTAGGCCTAAACTCTGACTCATTTTAAATATTTATCAAAATCATCTAATTTAAAACATTTAATTAGAATTCATTGTCTACATTTCTTTCTAGAATAAATAAAAGACATATTCAGAAAAAAGACTGTTTCGATAGGCACTATAGTGTTTAGTATCGAGTTCCTTTTCTGTTAAAAACCAAAACCAAAGCCAAACACCTACAGGCTTCACCCTCTAAGACACTAATGTCCTCCTGTATGCAATTGTTTGAAAAACAAACAAATAAACAACCAAAAACACATGCTTAACAATTCTGTTTACTTATTATCAGATGGGCTTACTATAATTTCAAAGTCACACTTCAGGGAATTCTCTCTGTAGTCTGTGATTGTTATCTCTCTGCCCTTATCTGTGAAGTTTTCTAGGGGATAAATATTATCTTTTGAATTTCAGCCAGAGAAGAGAAGCAAAAGTTTACTGTAATCTTACACAACCTGAGATTATAAAAGTGTGAAAAAAGTTATAAATCCCTCTTTTTTTCATAGAGGTATATAATCTGTGTATTATATGTATTGGATATTGAACATCATATGTTAGAAACATATGTTCACATTCAGAACCCTACTGAATATACTGAGTTCTAAAATGTCACATTAATTTAGAAGGAGAATAGAGAAGTCTGAAAAGATGTTATATTATCTGAGAAGGAGACCTACTGATATCTTGGATATTTTTTTTAACAGTCCTAGGAATTCCAAGGTTGAACTAATCTATTTGTGAACAGAACAATAAGTGTTTTTAAGTTCAAATACATGTACATGTACATTTCTAGCTTTCCCAATGTAGCTTTCTTCTTCTTCTTCTCACCTCTTCCCCTGCTTGGATACATTCTTAACCACTTGATTTTCTTTCAAAGAATAGCATAAGTTGCTGCAATGTGTAAGGCAGTATGACTTCATCTCTAATTTTCTATTTAATTCCAACTATTAAAAGATTTGGAAATTACTCAGATGATACAATGTAAGTGGCTTGATGTGACAAACTAGTGGAATATGGTAGGCATTACAAAGAAGGGAATACTTAAAGCTGTAGAATTTGTCTAATCTTTCTTCTAGGTAAACATTCCATACATATGTTATGGTGCTCTGTTATCTCTGGAAAACAAAATTTATATACTTTTCTCCAAAATATCAATGTAATAAAAAAGTAAGAGAATAATATTAAAGGTCATATGGAATAAATACTTCTTTCTTATGCAAATGATAACTTCACAGAGCAGGAAGAAAGTTAAATTTGATCTGTTTTACATTCAGTTCTGCCCATTAAAAGGGAGAGAAAAAGGAAAAGCATATCCCCAAAGCTGAAAAATAAAGTTTAATGTTCTTTCTCTTTGAAGAGGCTGATAAGAGTAACACTTGAGTAATAGCCACTCTGGGCTGTGAGAAGGGCTAGTCATCAGTTTCTTCACTAGCTGGTAAAAAATAAACAGGAAAACCCTTCCCTAAGATGCTGGATGAATGATGACAGAAGATGGAAACAAAGAAAGGGCAGAACCTTTCTTTCTCTTAACTTTTACACTAAGGCTGTATTTAGAACTCAGTCCTTCACAGTATTGTAAATATCATTATCAGATAACTATGTTTTTGGCTCTTAGGCAGAAATGTAGCTGGGGAGTTAAGGTTTTTGACTGACATGCTACAGTGCAAACAAAAACTGTATTGAAGTGGCATTTAATAGTTTAAATAATGCAATTATCGTAGTTTAAGGATGTGATGATTTAAAGGTAAACCAACAAGAGAAATGAACGCAACTCAAAAAGAGATTATAAATCAGAGTTAGAATTTAATAAAAATATTACAGTGAATACAAGGATACAAAGAGAAATTGGTTTTAATCCACAAAACCCAGAAGTATAACCCAGTGCCATGAGGCACAAACAGATTGGTGTTCTTTAGCCCCTGTTTTACACCCCACGTCTCACCACCACACCACCTCCCCCCCCTCCCCCCTGAGTCCAAAGTAAAAGGAAAGGAGACAACTTGTTGGTGCATATGATGGTCACAGTCCAGTTGAGGTTCTGGTCCTCCTCTGGATCCAATGAGTGCTACCAGAAGTTCCCAAAACCCAAGATTATATACCCTCTGGTTCTGGTGATAATGCTCAGTACCTCCCCCACGGCAGGGAGTTCCACAATGGGTGATCTGATTCTGTGAGTCATGGGATATTTCTGGAATTGTTGATGGCTCAGCAGCAGACATGACATGTCAAGCTGGTTGTGAAGGTGCTAATGACTCCCTGGCAGGGAGTTATCACAGCTCCTATCTCACAGGATTCTCTAGTACTCAGCTTGTAGTCTGAGGGGTCATGTGTGCCCTAGGCAGCTGCTGCAAATGGTCCATTGTTAACAGTTCATGAGAAATGACTTAGAGGGTTTAGAATGCACAACTTCGGTCACATCCACACAGTGACAAACTGGTCCTGGCTGCTGAAGGAGTAAATGCATATGTATATGAACAAAATAATTTATGGTATCAGCTGAAATTATTTATTTAGGCATTCACTTTAAAAGTATGAGCACATGAATTATGACTGATTTCACTGTGTCCCAAACCAGTTGTCTCGGAAGTAATGTGAAAAGGTGTTGGTTTATATTTCAGGTTAAGAATTGGTTAACATATCAAACAAGAAGAAAACTATTGATTTCAACTTTCTGATACATTTATAGATAAGAAACTTAGGAAGCCTCTTTTCTGGAAGCATTTTAACATAACTTTAGCAAAAAATAATCAAATAAGTTATATAAAATAAAGTAAGTCATTGGTTACCACTGCTAGTCAGGTAAAAGTTTTAGCCATTCTGTATTAAAATATATGAAATTTTAAAAAATTAATTTCTGTATAGAAAGCTCATACAGTGCAGGTAATTCAGATTCTTTCATAGAGCTGAATGCTTCACCTTGTATTCACTGAAAAGGCTACCATAATGTAACTATCTAGACAGAATGAATGGGTGAATCCATAGCTGTGCTCAAAGGTGTTTTGCCCTTTCTTATTTGTGTGAGATCAAATGGTTGGGATTATTTTTGTGTTAGATGAGAACTCTATTACAGAATGTTTTTTGTTTTGAGATAAGCAACACCAGAATAGCTTCATATAGAAAGGTCGACAAATGTGAACCTTTTAGGTACTTCAGATCATGGTATGGAAATAGGAAGTTTAAATTAATGCAAATCTGTGTTCTTTTTTTCCCTGGATATTATTCACTCTGTATTTGTATAAATAAATATGAGGAGTTTTAGTGAAACTTGTTGTGGACAGATTGCTATATTTCATAATACTCAGAACCTCTTCTAACAGTACTACGTATGGCATGATGTCTCTTCAAGACCACACTGTTACACCTTAAATATCAGGCTGGTAGCCATGGAATTCTATGAATCTTTCTAGTTCAGTATCATCTGATGGTCCAAAAATATTCAAAAGCAGAAGCAGAGAAGTTCTGTTGATTAATTTAGACAGAAGTCTTCTGTCAGAGGTTGAGGAAGGGGGTAGTAATTCTCTGATCATATAAACAAATGGGATTAAGTGTCTGACTTGTGTGATACCACTGGAAAAAAAATTCTCATAGTTTCATGCTTAGAAGGTACCATTGAAATGTATTTATAACAGATGCAGAAGATTTGTGGAATAAAGTTGTCTGTTCTGCTTCTTTGGGAAATATGAATATGGTTGTCTTGTCAGATTCAGAATTCCTTTCCATTCATATGTCATTCATTTTCCCTAATGGATATTATGTCTTAGAAAACCAATTAACTAACTCCTAAATAATTTGCTTAAAACTAGTAGTAAAAAGATCTATGTGGAGTGTGACAGTATATTGATAGGTAAATGCAAAGCTTTATGAGCTGTACTGTAGTCCTGTCAAAATCTTATTTCTGTGAGACTTTAAGCGTGTAAAGTAAAGAAACCATTTTCATGGATACACACTGAGAAACCCATGCAGAATGACACCATGCAAGGGGTCTGTATTTTCTACTCTACAGTCATGATGGATGCATATCCTATGTTTCCATGTTTCTGTGAAAATGCTAACATGATGACTCATAGGAAAAGTGGTAATTCTTGTGTTTGCCTAACAATTTCTGGAATGAATAGTGACCAAAAAGTAAGTGTTGTAAGGATGTGACATTGTCCTCACCTTCCTCTTAAATGAACTTACCCAGTAGGGGAGGACCATACTAAGAAAGCACACAGCAACTATGCCTTTTGCCATATCTTGCGGTTGATGTGGATATATATTGATGGATATGAGCAGGAAATTTAAAGCTTGGCTTTTACAAATCTCTATTTTACTTGGCCTTTTTAATTGTATCTAATATATTCCCTAGGTTACAGTGGCAGAAGGTCAGCATGATTAGAGCAATAAAACACTTGTAGTAAATGTGAACTCCTGTGGTTTTCCTTTTCTGAGCAGAACTTCCTATCTTCCATTTGCCAGAAGAAAAGTGTATGCAGGATCATTTGCCCATCAATTAATCACAAGTCATTTGCAAACTAATTTTTTTATCAGGGTATATAATTTTTGAGCCTAAGTCTGCAAATACTTGTGTATAGCAGATAAAACTATAGATTTCCTATTCCAGAAATGAGAACTGTGATATATGCAAAGGTCTGGAAAATGGACAAGCAGTTAGGAAAATGTGGATTTGTCACTCTTATATCTCAAAAATCTTAGCAAAATTGCAGACAATGACATTTGAAATACACCTAATCTTTAAAATAAAATCTTGAAAGGATGACTTAGATGTATGGCTTTAAGGGCTTACGAAGTTCACTTTCCCAGAAGTTTTGAAGTAAATTCTGAAATTCCAGCATTACAGTAATCTGTTTATTCTAAACACGTGGAGGGAAAAGAGTATTTATCACTTGGATATTTTTAAACTGTGCCCCATAATACATTCCTGATAAATGAAGCATTGTGGGGCCAAGCTATAATGGGGGAAGACCACCACAAGTGAAAGCACTATTATCCTTGTACTACCTTTAATCTCAAACTGCAGATGTATAGATAGCCTTTGTTCCTTGGGAAGAATATTTTCTTTTTCACTATGTTCAATTCATTTACTTTGAATAGTACAAATACAACCCCACATTTTTTTTCTGAGTTTTTCATCAAAGTGCTTATCAAAGTGAAGACGCATTGACCTTCTGTTCCTTTAACATTTCACTCATATTGAGTCACCACCCAAGTAAGGCTGAGTTTTGTGTTAATTCTATTATTGCCATATTTGACAAATGACCATGCTATCAAAATACAGATTTTAGAACCATTTTTCTATTATAACTAGAGGAAAGTAAATAATTGGTTAAGCAAATAAATAGTATATTAAAAGAATTCATGAGCATTCATGGTCAGTGGAAAGTGTAGCATTTAACAATGATTTGGTATCTAACAGGGTTTGAAGCTTGATTAGTCTAAGTGTAAACAGAAAATATGCCCCATGAGCCCCTGTTTAACAGCCAAAGGTACTTCAGTCAGTGAAATGAACAACATTTCAGCATGAAGAACTATAATATTTAATTTTAATGAATATGGGATCAGTGTAGAAATCATTCCTTCAACAAAAAAACCTTCTAGCTCATTAGGTGTACAAATTTGAAAGAGGCCAAAAATTTCTTACTTGACATTTTACCCAAACCTGCACCTACTCTTCCAAAACACATAAGAATTCCTTAGAATTTTAGAAGAAAAAAAAGATATACTTTTATTAGGTTGATAAACTCATGAACATTGCCCAAGTTATATATTAGTATACTTCTATTAAGAAAATAGCTAGTCATGACATGGAAGACAGTTGTGCATATATTGAAAATAAAATATTTGAGGAGTTTACCTCTTAGTCTTTCAAGAAAAAAACAGAGTATTTTTTAGAAACAAAAATAGAATACGTATCACTGAAAGCAATGAAGTTTTCCCTCATCATCCCACATATATATATACAAAAAATCTGTTACAGAAGAAAAAATTCTGAAATTTTTAATTTCCCTGACTTTACAGTAAATCACACTAGATTATACTGCATGTGTATGAACTAATAACATAGAAAGCATAGTGTCTCCAATGAAATTTTGAAATAAAATAATCAGTGTAAATGTTTGAAGCAACTAATTTCAATGGTATAAATGTCCAAAAATATACAGTGTCGCAAATATGATTGCTGTACATACTCATGCATACAGTTTTCTAATTACATATGCAAACATTTGCTTAAGGAGTACTTCAGTCAATAGGGAAGAGAGTGAAAATTATTCCAAACATTTTAAAATGACATGCCTATTTCCTGAAAACTGCAGTGAACTGTTCAAATATAAACACTGATAATTTACTCAATTAAAAAGTTAATTTTAAATTACAGCACATTTAAAAGTAATGTTAATTGTTTTCAGTTATGTTAAGCTCAAGATGAACTAGATTTTCTTCATGATCTCAAAATCTCCTACTGTGTTCTTGCCACAAATACAAATTATAAGTTTTTGTCCTGCTCCAGCTGCTCATATTAGTGTCCACGTCTTCTTCAGATCAATTGGCAGCCACCCTCTTCCTCAGGGTTGGGGCTGCAGAAATGTTGCTCACTACAAGTTCACTACCACCTGTTGAACTCTGGACATCATATGGGTTTAGTTTGTTTTCTTGAACCAGCCATCATCATCATAATTATAAAAGTACACAATTAAGTTCTTCATCCAAACTGCAGTTTCCTTCTTGAGGTTCCACATCTGCAAATCCAGTTCCTATGCTGGTAGTAACAGTGTAGTCTTATGTGGAATGTCCAGCAGTGTATTCAGGCCTTTATATGGGGAGGGTCATTCTCAAGGTCCTTTTCAAAAACATGATAATCAAATGTCAGAGCCTCAGCTTCATAAAGCACATCACAAAAAGAGTTCCTAGTACTGTGAATTGTTATTGCCTAATATAATTATTTTAAGTCAATACATTCAGCCAACTGTCTAGTGAATACAGGCACAACTTTCTCCTTTGTTGGAATGAAAATTCCTACAAAGCCATTTCAAATACACCTAAGCTGTAAGTACAGCCATGCAAATACTTGAAGAGTAGGATAAATTACTCTTTCAAGTTCCCTTGGTTACTTTAAAAACTCTAGGGACTTTTTGAGAGTTTATAGAAGTTTTTTTCAACCACAGGAATTATTATTTCAGGGTCAGGTCACAACCAGCGTATCTTCACAAGGGGAGAGTCCTGCTTGTTGAATCAGATTTCCTTCTGTGATAGGGTAACCCATCAAGATGATCTGGGAAAGCCAGTAGATGTAATCTTTTCAGACTTCAGCAAAGCTTTTGATGCTGTCTTTCACAATATCCTTCTGGATAAAAACTCCAGAAGGTTATACACAGCTGTATAACCTTGTTATGTGATGGGTGAGTGTTATGGGTTTAACCAGGTGGGCCTAAATTAGGCTTTAAAATTTAGATTAGGCCTGAAATTGTCAGCTGACTTGAGCTGGGCTGAGCTAGCTAACACCTGACTTCTTCTAGCCAATAATATTGTATTTCATACCATATTGCATCATCTCAAAAGGGGTAAGAGCTGGTGTGTGGGTGTGGCTTGTTTAGTTGCTTCACAGCTGTGGTGCCAGCAAGACACTCTGCTGTCCCAGGAGGGATGGGGAGGCCCAAGCCCAGAGCACCGGCTTAACA
This sequence comes from Pithys albifrons albifrons, assembly GCF_047495875.1. Classification (NCBI taxonomy): domain Eukaryota; kingdom Metazoa; phylum Chordata; class Aves; order Passeriformes; family Thamnophilidae; genus Pithys; species Pithys albifrons. The sequence continues at coordinate 85,056,330 of NC_092461.1, forward strand.
TCATGTTATCGGAGGAAAGTAAAACGTTTGTTCTTAGCTTTTCTCTCTGCTTAAGTCTGTCTCTGAAGAATTGTCTTCTCTAGAATGATTTGTAGTTAAAATGGTAGAATTTGTGTTTACTGGGAAGTGGGAAATTATTTCTTGTTATACATAACTTGTGTAAGTGTGTGTTATATTGTAGTTTCCTCTTAATTTTCTCTTTTCTGTATAAATACATGTAGTTAGTTTCAGCATAGACCTGGCTTTTGGAAGTTTTTTTTTCCCTCTCTCCCTCTTTTTTTCCCTTGGCTGGTTGGGGGGGAGGAAGAACCCTTTCCACTCTGTCCTGGACAGTTGGCATTTTGCCAGCTCAACCCAGGTCAGTGAGCAACTGGTTCACAGGTTGGCCACAAAGAGTTGTAGTGAATGAAGAAACATCAGGCTGGCAACCAGTCTCTAGCGTGGTTCCTCAGGGCTTCTTCTTAGCCCCAGTTCTCTTCAACATTTTCATAAGCAACCTCAATGCAGGACTTGAAAGAATACTAAGTAAGCCTGTTGGTGAAACTGAATAGGGAGGACCTGTCAACTCCCTCGAAGGCAGAGAGGCCCTATAGAGAGACCCTGACAAATTGGAGAGATGGGCAATCACCAACTGCATGAAGTTTAACAAGGGCAATTGCCTCATTATACACCTTGGCCAGGGCAACCTGGTTTAGTTTGTTCAGCCTGGAGAAGAGGAGACAGAGGGAAGATCTCACTGCACTCTGCAACGTCCTCAAGAGTGATCTCTGAGAGGCAGGCATCAATCTCTTCACTCTCCTGAGCAGTGACAGGACCCCAGGAAACAGCATGAGGCTGACTCATGGGAGGTTTAATTTAAATATCAGGAAAAGGTTTTTCACCCAGAGGGTGGTTGGACATTGGAATGGGCTCCCCAGGGAAGCTGACACAGCACCATGCCTGTCTGAACACAAGAAGCATTTGGACAATACTTTCAGGCACATGGAGTAACTCATGGTGTGTTCTGTGTGGCGCCATGAGCTGAACTTGATAATTCTGATGGGTCCCCTTCAACTCAGCATATTCTGTGATTCTATGGCTTCATTTTTGCTTTAATCTCTCTGCAGTGTTCTAACATTCCTCTCAAGATGTGGATCTTTACAAGAGACACCTTTTTATTTTTCTTTCATACACTCAGTAATTAGTTATTACAGTTATGTCATTGGAAACTATTGAAAATGTAATTGATTATCTACTTATTCTTTTGGAGTCTTTGCATTCTAGTATTGTCTCCCTCAAATAATCTTTCTGTAAGGACAACTTGCATTGTTCAGTTCTGATAGGAATATCATTCTTGTCCTAGCTTACCAAAGGATCCATATCTTCTTGTGACAATGATCTGTGCTGTTTATTATTTAACCAGTTACACAATCTTTGTCATCTTTAAATTATTGACTGTAACTTTATTTTTTCTAGGTCACTGATAAAGGTCAAAATAATGTGAGGTCAGGAACCAAATCTTGTGCAACTTTCCTGATAATGCATTCAGCCATGTTACCTGCAGGATTTAAGAATACTTATTCAGCAATTATTTTTGGTAATAGTCCATGTTTATTTATTTTATGTTACATCTAAAATCACATAAATTTAACTTTTTATATAACATTGAATTTCATGGGGTTGAAGGTGTGGCTATAATACAAAAAGTACATATTAGACATGTAGGCATTTATACTTACTATGTTCAGTCATGATTGAAATGAGTTTATAGGGAAACCATTTCAACCTGTGAAAACTGTCCCTCAACAATATCAATAAGTATATAAAAATGTTTTTGTAATTTACATTTGGTTATTAGTGTGTGGGAGCAAGGGTTTGGGACATGGAGAATGAGGTCCTTGTTTATTGATGACTCTAGAATCCAGATTCCTACAGTAAGGAGAGGCATACTTTCACAGAAGGCACTGCATGCTCTTGTTTGCTGTACTTTTTGAATGAAGAATTAAACAAATATTGGACCACCACTTATGTGAACATATCTATGTTTCAAACTTCCTTAGCCTGATTTCTCTTATTATTTCTACACAGAATGACAGTGGGAGTGAGATTCATGATTAAATTTGTGTTTATCTTTAGTCTGTCTGCATTTCCTGAAGTAGCTGTCATAGTTCATAAGGTGATTCATGTCAAGTGTTGAAAAACTTATTTACTCATATATTCACTGGAGATTCTGTAGATATATATGTTCATGAAAATAGTGTTTAAAATCAGTGATGTTTTCAACAAAGTTGTATCAGAAGTCACAATCAAAGAAAGCTATGTTTATCCCCTTCAGTGCACCCTCAATTCCTCCTTACAATATGTCTGTACTCACCCTGAGAAGAGAAACCTTCCTCTAAACTAGAGGTTGCGTTAGACTCCTACAATAGTTCCAGCCTGTATAGGTAGGAATATATAAGACCCAGGTGAATAGCTTTTCACCTCATGGAAAAGTCTATCCTGTCCTATATGTTCAAAAATAGAAGTTTCTTGTTCACCAAAAACATGAGAGAATTAAAATAATGTTGTATATTGTTCTGTAACACTGGACTCCAAGCCCCAAAAATGTGCACTACATGATGAGGCATGTATTCCTTCTGCCCCTAAACCAGATAACATGTGGAGCTGAAGGAAGAGCTTTCTGCACCTACTTTCTGCATTCTAGAATGGATCAGAACAGAAAGAAGTTAAAACTGATTTGCCTCAAATTAAGACTGACAGTATCAAGGCATTCACAAGGACACATCACCTCCCACTGCCTCATTCACAGCTGGTGGCATTTACTCAAACAGCACTGGGCATACACCTCAGCATATCAGTTCAAACTCATTAGACACATGTCAGCAGCATACCTGGACTACAGCATCAAAGTGAAGAGAGGTGATGTGTGTCTGGCACAAAAGCATATCTTATGACAGTGCTTTTATTACAGAAGATTGTTGAAATCAGCAAAATATCCAGGAATCATAGAATCATTTCATTTGCAAAGGGTCTCTCAGGGCATTGAGTCCAACCATTAACCTAACACTTCCAGGTCTACCACTAAACCTTGCCCCCAGTCACCACATCAACGCATCTTAATTTCCTATTGGGTTGGTGACTCCACCATTTCCCTGGACAGTCTGTTCCAATATTTGGCAACCTTTTTGGTGGAGAATTTGTCCTTAATACCCAATCTAAACCTCTCCTGGTACAACCTGAGACCCTTTTCTCTCATGCTATCCTTGCACTTGGTTGACCAATGCCCCCTTTGGTACAGCCTCCTTTCAGGCAGTTATAGAGAGTGATAAGTTCTCTGTTGAGCATCCTTTTCTCCAGACTAAACAACACTACCTCCCTCAGCTGCTCTAGACTGTGCTCTAGATTTGTGCTCTAGGCCCTTCACCAGCTCTATTGCCCTTCTTTGGACATCTAAGAAGCAAGAAATGCGAGAAGCAGAAGGATACATGTCTGGACTCTGCTCACAGGCTTATACATGATGATACTCCTTCTACAAATATTTGTTGTGCAACTACCAACATGACCTTGCTAGTAACTTGTGTGTGGAGCAGGAAAGATTAGCTCAGCTTGCTAAATAGACAGTGGCAAAGAACATACTAGAATATGCATCTCTTGTGTACCTTAATATTTTCAAGATTATAGTTTAGTTGCATCTTACTACACCCTTCAGATTATAATGAGGTATGTCAGCAATGAGGTAGTGAGCAGCTGTCAGCCAATCTCTGTACTATTTTCACAGTTAACAAGGTTTTTAAGAGGAATTCCCTTCTAGTTTTTTTTCAGGTGGGTATATCTGTCTGAGAGGTTTTCAAGCAATGCTCTTAACAGGGGAACACCAAAAGCTAGCCACCTATTTCAGTATCTTGAACACGTCTTGTCCATTTTAAGAGAAATATTTAAATAGTCTCTTTAGGAAGAGAATGTAAAGTAGTCTTGGAAACTCTGGCTGAGGGAATAGGTATGGATGGAGACAGGTATCAGAGGTTTCACAATTGAGATTAATTGACCTCAAGGACTAACATAAAACTGCACTAGAACCTCAACAACAGAGCAGTCATTTTCATAAATATCTACTTTTAGCCAAATGAATTTTACTCCTAGAAATATACACTTGCATATTATTGGTGTCTACGTCTATGTTAACCTCATGTTGAATGGCTAAACATGCTCAACTGGGTCTTTCAGGGCATAGTAGTGGCATCAATATGCACTCATGTAGTCATTGTCTCTTTGTCCCAAAGTAGTCCCCAGAGACACAGACTCAAAGTTGAACCTAATGTCTTTCCTCTATTCACCTTCCAGCAACCAAAATTCCTTTTTACAGTCTCTGAAAGCTTCACTTTCTTCAGTCTGGCTTGAGTGAATAAGGTGCAGGAACCTCAGCAAGGTTACTTTCCCCGGGAGGAACATTGTGAAGCATGCTGATCATCCATACTAATGGGAAAGGAAAGAGCTGAACATGCCTAGAGAGAGGGGGCTCGTCTGGGTGCAGGGTCCAACTGGTGCTGTTTTCAGTGCCATCAGCTGAAATAGACATTTTCTGGGTCTTAACTTCTTGCAGTAGCTGTACCCTGTAATTTGTAATGTTTTTCAGTTAAATCTTTATTTACACCTTTTCAGATCTCCATGGGGTCCCAGCCAGGAACAAGCCAGTGGAAAGCTCCAATGTGGCCCTAGTCCAGGGCACTAGGCACCTTCCTGGGGTCAGAGGCTAGATGAGGCCAAGCTGGGACAGGCAGGGTGGACAGGACCATGACACACTCTGCTTTTGCTTTGGAGAGTCAGATACAGCTCTCATGTGGTTCTTTGGCAATTGTATAGTACATCTGGAGGACACTGCATATGACCTGAAGACAGTATTTGCCTTTAGCAGGCTGTGAAAACTCACCTGCCAATACTGCCTCAACCCCTCAACTGGTCTGCTAGTTGCAAACATCGGGCAACCTGAGGACCTGCTTGGTAGGGACTGAGCTCATACTCCCTTCTGCTGCTCTGTCTCACAAATTTGCATGCCTTCAGTCTTCTTCACCAATCTTTTTTGGAAAATGAGTACATCTTTCATAGTCTGCTACTGCTATAACAGGAGCAACTGCCATTTGGGCTTATGGGCATTATCTCTCTGTGATGTAGAGGTGTGGGGGCAGCTAATGAAAAGACTTTTCCCAGGTTCATTCCTGGGTAGTTTCATACTAAAGCTCTATAAAAAGCAGTTTTGGACCTGATAGTAGTGACAGCAGTGTGAAACTGTGCCTGCTCCTCCTTCACGACCACCATAGCTACCAAGAGTGCAACCACCCCATGGAGTGCCATAATGTGTCAGAATGTGAGGTTGCTGCATTTACACAGCAGGGACTGTTGACTTTGTAGCATGATGGTACTGAATGATTTTCAGTGTGTACAAGTGAACTTTAGTACAGTCACTTCTTTCATCTGGTAAGACTGTCAGCCATCCACCAAGATAGGAAGCTCTTATGGCTTCCTGTCTTGTGTAAGTTCTAGACTGATAACCTATGCAGAATGTGCAAATGCATAGGAAATGTATGGCAGAGCAATGCTGGCCATTCCTCTTGTTCTTGGGGGATACACATGCCAGATTGTAGCAGTGTTCCCAGCTGCCCCAGTACCCTCAATTATTTGTGTGCCTGTGTAATTTTGAGCTCACAGGTTCTGCTCTGAGAAGAGAACTGAGACAAAATGTGATGGATTGTGACGAATAATATTTGCTGAGTCCCTACCTCCCTTCTTATAAGCTATCTCCTTCCTCACCATGTTTCAAGTGGTAGGTTATACTGTAAAGCTCCTTTGTGCTGTGAAAGATGAGTGTAGGAATCACCATGTGGGATGTGGGTATGTGCTTGCCTCCAGGAAATGTGCTGGAGGTAAGTGTCTCGTATGGGTCCCGTATTTGTCTTGTCAAACTCAGTGCCTGTTGTACATTTGGCCTGCTTGTCAGAGAAGGAATGTTGTAGAAGGCAATGTGCCCTAACAACATTTGGTTGGAACAGGTTGAGGTGCATTTTCCCATAGATATCACTGTGTGGAAACCACAATTTATCTTTTTGGGATTATACATGAAGCTGACTGATGCAAATTAGAGAGGTGATAGAGTTTACTTCTACTCAAGTCTCTACAGGCTAGACATTTTCTTATGTGGCTAGAAGAAAAGTTCAGAATTTCTACTTTGGTGAGGACTGGTTAAGTCAGATCAGGCTAACTGTTGGTTAGTTTTCATTCATCAATAAGTCTAAGAAGGTTTTTGTTATTTTGGGTTTTATTTATTTATTTATTTTACTTTCTAAATTTTTTCAGTGATATACTTTACCATGTAACCCAACAAAGAGTGATTTTAATGCCACATAGAGTACTGTAAATTGTAGATGGGACATAGTTATATGGAAGCAGAGGAAGGTAGTTAACTCCTTAGAACAGATGGTAACCACAAGTTATGGATATGGAATTACTCTAAAAATGGAAAAAAAATCATGGCAAATTCTGAACCTCTTCATATCAAGATGATACCAAACATGGTTTGTCCATAAGCTAACCTCTAATAGTCATATGAGGTTAAAGTGATTAAATCATTCTGTAAATATAAAAATGAAAATTGAGACAAGCAATTGTGGGAGGTTGACCTTGGGTGGCTGCCTGTAAGCTATTCTCTTGTTCCCTCTCCTCAACAGGACAGGGTACAAAATAGGATGTAAATTTTGTATGTCAAGATAAATGCAGAAATATCACTTGCCAATTACTACCTTGGGCAAAACAGATTCATCTTAGAAAAGATTTTTTTTCCAATTAAAAATAAAGTATGATAATGAGAAAAAACCCCGAAACAACAAAACAAACACCTAAAAGCACCTCTCTGTTACTCTTGTACTTCCTCCACTCCCTGAATGATGCAGAGAGATAGGAATGGGGGTTGTGAGGATTCCATAACATCTCTTCTCTGCCAATCCTTCCGTCTCACACGGTTCCCCTGCTCCAGTGTGAGGTCCTATGCATGATATACAGTCCTTCACAATCTACTCTGGAGGGAGTCCTCTCCACTGGGTATAGTCCTCCACTGGCTATGGTCCAGTGCAGGTCTCCCATAGGGCACAGGTCCTGCCAGAAAATCTGCTCCTGCCTGGGCCCTTCACTGTGGGCCACAGCTTCCTTCAGGACACGTGCATCACCTCTAGTATGGGGTTCTCCACAGGTGGATATCTGCTCCAATGTATTTCTTCATTGGCTGCAAAGGCAAGCCTGCATCACCATGGGCTTCTCTGCTTAGGGACCCAGAGCAACTATTCCCCACTGTTTGCTCTTGGTGTCTGTCACAGAGGCCACCCCTTCAGCACCATACTTGCCACCACCCTGACACATAAACCCAATAGGTCTATGGACTGCTTATTATTTCCAAAGACGGGCTGTGAAGGGGAGGAAAAAAAAAAGGAAAAAGGAAAACTCAACCTTTTTAGTGTCATACTAATGGAAAAAAAAAAAAAAAGGAAAAAGGAAAACCCAACCTTGTTCAGTAAACATATAAAATGGTAAATGTGCTTTTTAATTCCTGGTTTGTATTTTGTTTTCTGGGGTTTTTTTTATGTAGTCTTTTCAAAAGAAATTTATTTTTCATTTGAGAAAAATACACAGAGTGCTCTCAATAGCAACGAAATAAGTACCAAAACCAGAAGCATCATCTTAACTGCATAACATCATCTTAACTTCATAAATATACAGATGAACAAGTTGTCTGTCAAATACATCTGTAGTAAATTGAATGCATCCAGGACACATAGACTGAAATATATCTGCTCCAAAATACTTTTCAAGGGTTTGGATTCTAAGAATCTCCATTGGACTCATCTCCATTTCTGTTTATGTCCTACAATCTCATCAAGCCTATAATCCTCAAACACATCAGAAAACTATATACACATGGAAAATGTAATGGGACATGACCCAGACCATCTTTCTTTGTGTCAGTCATTCAAAATACTGAGATATGGTCAGTACTTGACTTATTCCAGAAATCACAGTACTGTGGACTGGCAGACAAAATGCTTGAAGTGGGCTTTGTCTCTGCTTTGATGAACCTCCTGAGCTAGAAGTTTTTCAGGTATATGGTGAAGACACTGTCATCCTTCTCTGGCCTTCAAAGTTTTCTCATATGAACAGTCCTTCCTGGAAAGCAATCTTTACCTGTGTTGTTGTTCCCAAGTTTCCTTTATTTATTCTTTTTCTGTGAAGAAATCTTATCAGACTTCCTAACTTCAGTTCTTGCCCATGGTTGGAGGCACAAAATATTATATGTTTGTCATTTATCCTGTCAACATCTCAAAACAGTTGTGTAGCGGCAGCACTTAAAAGTGTAGGGTGGGGTTGGTAGTAGTGTAGATAAGACTCCATGTCTTTTACTGACAATATCTAAAGGGAACTGTCCAATACACAAGATTGCTTTCCGAATTCTGCTGACTTGATGGATATACCTGAACCCTGTTATCTGCTTTGATTGAGGAAGGCAGCATAAGAAGGAGCAAACATGGAGAAGTGATAGGCTGTTTTTCCTGTGAGGGGTCAGTGTTTTCAGGACATTTTACATTCGTGTGTTTCAGGTTTGATCTGTATTATGGAGAGTAATACTCTAATGCAGTTTTGATGACATACCAGTGATATACCTGTAACTAATAGACATCAATAATGAAAAGTTAACAAAATACTTTATCTATGTAATAGGAATACATATTTATCCTCTAACTAGCCCATTAGGAATTTTTTGTAGATTGACCTATTCAGTGACTCTAAGACAAGGATGTAAGCATGAATAATTTTTGCTAACAAAGTGCTAGTTGTCAGTAACCCATATCTTGAAGGCTGTTGGAAAAAAAAAGTGAGACTGTTGCAGGGAATTTCAAAAGTGCACACAAGATTATGCAAGTGTCCTAAGGGAATGAGAATAAATGACAAGTAATTAATTATGTACCACTAAAAATGCAACCTTAATAGCTGGATAGAAAAGGTAGTAAGGCATACATAATTTTCTGCCAATTGCAGCTTACTATGAAGTAATCACAAAAGAATTCCTTGGTCCTGGTTTTCTCCCCTGGGATGAAAGAACATATTAAAATATTGTGGGGAAAACATATTTCTGAGGTAGTTCTTCACATGGACATCTCACCATATGTCTCTAATGTGTTGAATCTCATCATGTGTTCTGATATAATATTGCATCATAAGTTCTAACATGTTGAGTCCTGAAGACCTTGAAGTCTAAGCTGAAGGCTTAGAACAGCAAACCCAGCCATGAAACTAAAGAACATCAATGGAGGTCTTCCACCTAAATATTTCATGTTACTTTGCAGAGGGAAAAAAAAAATAAAAAAGAAGCTACCATGCATTGAGGACATCTCTTGTCATTCTCTTTTGCAGATGACTAGTTACTGCAAGATTGTCAGATTTCTCTACCCAGAAATTATTTGTCTGGCTCAGGCTAGATGATGCGTGTCTTGGGTTGAGCTTTCAAAATGCCAACTGCCCAACACAGAGTGTTAGAGAGTCCTTCCCCCTGCTGAGAAAAGGGAGAAAGGAAAAAAGAACCCTCTGGAAACTCAAACTAGGTTTAAACTGAAACTAATTATATATATTTATACAGAAAAGAGAAAATTAAGAGAAAACTATAACACACACTTACACAAGTTATACATAGCAATTTTCTATCTCCCACTGAAAACAGATTTCATTACTTTAGATTCATACCTTGAAAGACACCCAGCAAGGCAAAAGAGACTCAGCAAGGCAAAAGAGAGAGCATAACAATAAAATGTTTCTACTTCCTTGAAAATAAAACAAAATATGATGTAGTGGCGGCAGGTGTAAGGCCCAGGACAGCAGAACAGCTGCAACACATCCTGCCTCCACTGCAGACATGATGGAACTGAGAAACACTACCCTTCAGCATATCTCAGGTTTGTGTCATCTGGTATGAAATATTTCTTTGGTTGCTTAAGTCAGGTGATACCTGTCTCCTAATCTACGTAGATTCTCTGAGCCTGCTAATTTGAGGCCTAGCTAAAAATACCACAATGAGCCAGGCCTGGTAATTTTCCTAGATCATGTTACTGTCTTTTAAGCAGGACCATTATTTAAAGCAGAAGCAGCTTGAGTTTCATGTGTGGTTTGCTTTTGAAACTGCCATTGTGATCATGTGGTGTGCATATCACAGTTAAATGTTAGACATTAGGTGCTGGACAGTCAAATGGCAAAGTAAGAAAGATTCAAAATGCTATGTAGGGCAATGCAGTGCATTTCTATACAGGGCTTATTTATTAAGCAAAATGACAAAAGCCACTCTGAAACACCTGTCTTAGAAAACCTGAATGATTCTTTGGACAGAACAGCAAGGCATTTCAAATATAGACACTAAGATGAGCAGGCTAGCAAGCTGCAAGTTTTTATCAAAAAGATCTTCATATTGATGAAAGCTTATGTGAGCATTGATATATTCTCATAGTCCCAGAGGCTGCAGAAAAATCTGAGGTACAGCATGACAATTATTCAGATAAATTTATCAGTGATTGAGGACATATATTAATAATGGACTATTAGTGATGACAGGGATATGACTTGTTCAGTCTGAAGTAACACATGATGAGAGCAATAACCATAATGGCAGAAAGCTTTTACAATTAGACATCAAATGACTAAGGAGCATTTCACTTGCTACCAATATTAATAACATCAATAATAATACTCTTAGATATGAAGAGGAACATAGATTTTGAAGGATTACCTCACAGGGCTATTACTAGCCACTAACAGGATGCAACTCTAATTCTTTCTCTCTTTGTTTCTTTGTTTCTCTCTCTCTCTCCCCCTCTTTCCCTCTCTCTCTTTTTCTCTATCTTTCTTTCTATGACTTCCATTGAGTTAATAAAAAAGAAATTTGTTCTGACAGAAACTCCTCTGAAAATTAAAAATAAATTTATTCAGATTTTCACCTCCACAAAAACTATAAGCCAATAAATTATGCATTGAAAAAACAGAAGATGAAGTCCCACTAGTGTTCTTTACATCACAAATAACATTGGAAAAATGTATATCTACAATTATTAAAAAACCCCATCTAATTAAATTTCTGGTTTGGATTTAGAATTATTCATGTATTGGGCCAAAGCAATGTTAGCAGTTATGTTCATTGTAAGGTGACAAATTATGCACTTATAGTATTGATCACAAAATACCCTGCAATAAGAAGGATTAAAAAGATATATAGTGTTCTTTTACATGTCAGAATATTAGTTATTAGAATTTATAATTTTGTGTCTCCTATATTCAGCCAAAAAACTTTGATCACAAATCAACCTATTCCTTTTTACTTTTAATTTTATTTCCAATGTAATTTAATTAAATCAAATCATCTTCTTCCCCTCTCATTTTTAAGGCTAGAAGGGGCTTAAACTGGAATTATTTAAATGATAAGACTGCAATTTAAGCGAAATACAATGCGGAGCTGAGCAGATAAATAAGTAGAAAGTGATTTCTTCAGAATCGTCAGCTGATTTTTAAGTCCTAGCTACATTATAATCATTTTACAGGAAAGAACCGTATTTTGTCTTTCTGACAGCAAAGGTTAGACTGACCATTAAAACAAAATCCAGGAGGCATGCCAGGAACAACTGTGTTTAACACGTTTAAAAAATTCACGAAGACAAAATCCACCACCTTCTGTCTCAATGACAGCAGTCCAACAGGAAGCTGATTTATATTTTCAGGGCTAATTCTTCAGAAAATCAGAAGCTTCTAGTGTTCTTAAAACAACAAGGGCATATACTTGTGTTGCACTTTGTATTGGAACCATTCTGAATTCTGTTTTTTCAGGATTATGTAGATACAGAATTACCCAATGTATTTTATCTTTTCATTAGATGCAAGGATTGACTGGATTTTTTAAAAAGGATATAGGCTTAACAGTATTCCAGTCTGGTTGGGTTTTTATTCAGTTTTTATTCAAACTGTAGACATTCTTCTATTTTAATCTGAATGAAAAATAGTGTTGAATGGTGGTTATTTATATATTTTAGAAGGAGGTCACAATGTCTTTTTTTCATATATTTTATTTTTTATGAAACACACACAAAATACTCAACTAAAAGCAAAAATGATACTAAAAATTCCTTTGCCATGTAAGAGTGAGAAAGTAGATATTTATTATTCCTTCTCTTTCTATTTAAATTAGAAACTTTGAAAGTTAAAAAATTACAAAAATGAAAGGGTTTTTTATTTTCTTTCAAATACATAGTAATATAACACATACACAGACACACACTTGCCCCCCCTCCCCCGCAAACTATGTATAATGAGACAATGAGGACAATTGATCCTTGGAAATGGATGATGATAACCCTTTAAAAAAAGTAAAAATAAAAATAGCATGTTATATGCCCTATTCTCCAAATATCTAACAAATATGAAAACATATACCTTGCTGACTCAAAAGGTGAGGTGTCAGAAAGTATTCATTGCAGTATTATTAAGGAAAAAAAATAGCTTCAGTGGGCTTTTTTTTAAGAGTTCAGTGTATTTCACCAAAAAGTAGTACACTGGTACTGAATTAATAAGTCACTGATATGAAATTCATGTTCTTAGGATAATCACAGCTTAAAAAGAGGAAACTTCTCTAAGGGAGCAGGTCCATAGATTCTGTTTTAAAAATGATTAATGAAAAACACTTCAAAGAACCTAAATGTCACTCTTGTTTCTGGTTATTCACAGCGTAAGTATTACATGAATGACAGGAATGATAGATGCTTTCCTTATGCTCAAATGTATTCTTCCAGGTAAATATAAATCACTGAAGAATTCTGCCAAGGTGGCCATAGAAGTTTCCGATTTATCTCTTGGAAGGAGAATTTTCTGGTAATTTGGGGCTGTCTAATGCTTCTCACTGCCTTTGTTGCATGTAGCTTTACATGTCACAATTGGTCATTTTGCACCAAATTAAATCCTTCATTTAATGAGCACAAAGCCTTTCACTGACAATGCTTCTACTGTTGTACATTATGAAGGAAAATTAAACATTTATCTTATGAATCTCAAGAAGACAAGAGATACATGGATAACACTTTGGACTTGGTGATCTTTTTGTTTATATCTGGGATCATGCAAAATTAGAATTTTAAATTCTGAATGCAAAATGTGTTTCACTTTCAGGTTAATGTAATCAGCTAGCCTTTAATTCAGTTTTAGATGGTATTTGAAAGTATTCCTTATAGAAATTAATTAAATGGGTATATTTTCTTTGATTTTATTGTATCACAAAATGGAAGGTTGCTCTCCAAAAATATAGTCAAAGCTGAGGAACCATTCTGTTAAATACCAATTCTATATAAGCCTTAAAAGACCATGAATTATGAAATAGTCTTTGAAAACAGTTTCAATAGAGATCATTTACTCTGATTATTTTTTCTTCCTATTTTTACTTATCTATCTATGAGGAGAAAATAATATCCAAAATTTAAATTGCAATTCTTGTAGTATATTCGTAAAGTGCTTTAGAGCACAAATGCAAAGAGCATTATTGTGATTACTACACTATAATCAAGTTCACTTATTCAAGGTCCAGGTGAAAGTTTCCCAAAGGGTTTTTAAGCTTGCAGCTAACACTACAGTCTAAGTCATAGAGGACAAAAATATTGGATTTCTTTTTCATTTTCATATCGACAACACATGTAGAATGTCAACTTCAAGTGCACAAACTTAATATTTATTAAACACTACTTAGGATATGCCAGAAGGAGTTGTGTTAGAATACTTTAAGCTAATAGGACTTTTAGTATTATTAATCCACATTAATTAAAACTCTATTATTAAAAAAAATCTAATTGTGGCCCTTCACCAACAGCCTGGACTCTAATGGACAAGTTTCCTGGCCACAAAATCTTGTGGATTTTTTTCAATCAATTAACATAATTTTCAATATGTTATAACAATGAACTTTTTTTCTTTTAAGGATTTTGTTTTGGATTGGATTTGCTGGTGGATTGTTTGTTTGTGGATTTTGGTTGGGGGGTTTTTGTTGTATTTGTTAGTGTTGGGATTGGGTTTTCTATTGGGTGTTTTCTTGTTGGGTTGGTTTTTTTTCAGCTATAGGACTGGATATCTTTGTTGTCTGATTTTGCTATAATACAAATAAAAAAAGAGACAAAACCCTTAATATAGTAATAATGACAGCTTGTTTTTATAAAGAAAATTTATGATAGAAAAAGAGCTGCAAAATTTGCAAGCTAAGAATGAGTTGCAATTTTTTTCTATATATATTTTTTCTTGTCTAAATAGCTCTTCAGAATGTCAAAACTGAATAACTTGTTTGTCAGTAAAACTGAAAATTCCCACAGTTTAAATATGTTGCTAAATATCTTGCCACTCATCTATGATTCCACCAGTTAGTCTTCCTCAATTCCTGAGCTGAACTGCAGTCAATTAACTTTAATATCATAACAGACAGGTGATCATGGCTGATGACCTTGTTGAACTTCATTGTATGGAAAAGGTACAAACAACTTACAGACTTTTGTCATATTAGAAATTGGGACTGGTTGACCTTAAATAGCCTTCGCTTTTCCATGGACTTGCTTGGGCATACCATTGTCTTTTAGCATTCAATACAGTTCTTCTGTGTTTACACTGTAATTCTGAAATATTTTTCACCACTTTTTAGTAGTCTTGGAGTAAACAGTCACCCTCTAATAATAACATTCATACACTTATAGGAATTATAACATTCATACACAGATAAGCAAACACTATTATGATGCAATTTTAAGCCTAGTCATGTTAAGATTGAGAAAGTAGAAGATGGAAGAATCTAATCTAGAACAATGTACGAACATTAAAGGGAAATTGATTAGGGGGGAAGCATTAGGATGAGACAATATAATTCATGCAAGTATTTTTATAGACAATGCCTTTTTTGTTTTAAAATATCTTTTGAAATAGAGTTGGCAAGTGTATGTTGTCCAGCTGCAAAGCAGCTCACTGTGGAGGTTGACATAGTGTTTCTTCCACTAATCTTTTGAATGCCAGTGGGAATGCCCAAAGCCAGTAAAAGTGAAGCAGCAAACAAAACATGGTAGTTGCCAAAGTTTTAAAGCATTCTCAATACCTGTTCAGGGAAAAAAAAATCCTTTTATCTTTATCCAATAGTTAGTCTTCTAAATAATTGGATTTTAGAGACTTTTAGCTCTACTCAGCTGGGAGATGCCAGAGAAACTGGACTGCTATATGAGTATTACTATTGTGTATGAGGCAGATTTTCCAGAGCTGATGTACGTGGTTATGCAATAAGAAAGATCTTCTATAAGCCAGAGAATTTTCAAAGATTTAAAGTTCTTATACAGACCTAAAATGCATACTTTTTTCTGTCCTAATTAAGAAGATGCAAGAAAAAAAAAAGTCCCAAATTAATCCAATGCTGAGCAAAGGGCCCCAGTATACTGAGGAAAAGCCTCAATTTGTTGAAGTGTGGTGACTGAAGTTAGACTTTTAATAACCAGGTGTAGGAACCTAAGCAGCCATTTATTTTTGGAAAAGTTGAATAATATTGGTATAGAAAAGCCATGATGAAAGAAAGAAATTGAGAGAGATTATTTTTTTGTTAAGAAATTCAGTCATAATAACTGACTCTAGACCTATTATGATAGCTATCAAGTGGAAGGCTAATGAAACTCACCAACTAAGGAAATCTTAAAAAAAATATATGGGAATCTGTAACAAATGGGTGAAAGAAGTAACAGAAAAATGTAGGCATTTAAGATGTTGAAGTTTAATTTATTTTTCTCCCATAAGAGTGAATAGTCAATCCATAAATTCAGATTTTATAATAATCAATATTCATCTTATGATCCTGCCTTAGGCTGCCTCATTCTACTGTATCTTCCATTAAGTCACATCACCATTTGTCTATTTTGCCTGCTGCAACGGGAATGGTTTCCTAAAGCATCTGCCTGTGAAAGATGGGAAAAGTACATCTCATGATACAGCTACCTTCTCAAAAATTCACGAGATTTGCATCCTGGCAGTTATGCAGTTTTTCAGACAAAAATTTATTCTAAGTCTATAATTTCTCTCCCTCACAAATAAGTAAAATTTAATCACTATAGGCTAAGTGTCTAATTCTCACCTGCTTCCATCATCTAGCTTTTTTATTTTAGACTATGAAGAAATCCATTTACTTGAGTTGAGTGTAGCCTATGGGCAGTGCACACAGGAGACTTTTCAAGCAGCGTCAAAGGATGAATACCTTTTGTGACATTGAAAACTTGAATTAAAAGAAATCAAGAGACAGGAAACAGAGACCAGATCATGTTGCTTTCATGAGACCAAATAAAAAATTACATTCTAAAAGTGTATAGAATACATGATCGAACTGGGAATTCTAGAAAAAAAGGAATACTGATTTTATTTGACCTAAGAAAGCTGCCTCAGGGTATCTTGTAATGGATTGATGGGAAAGACAGCTTCTCCCCAGCCACTGAGGGGACTCATCAAAACATGTTCTGGCTCTGAGTGCAAGAGAAAGCAAGGAAGTGAGGAAAAACTGAAATTTCAGTAAGAAACTCATTTTATACTGTGAGCCTGTTCTCACTTCATCAACAAGATTTTGAAAAGCCTCATGGATATGCACACAATGTAATAATCCTTGCCATTTGTACAGTTGTTGTTTCTGCATCAGAGAATCACAGAATTTATTTAGGCTGGAAAACATTTTGATCCGAGGGTTCCACAGATATGTGAATCTGACTTCTCATTTCATGCACAACTCCTCTGACAGCTGTTTCTCAGCAGTTTTCCATCAGTTTTTTAAGTCTTGTAGCAGTCAGTAGTTTTTCTACCATTTGTTTTACTTCCAAGGACTTCTGTGCCCAAAACTATCTTTTTGCAGCGTTGCATTAATACCTAACAAGGAGATAATTAAGTTCACCTATACTGCTTGGTCTTGTTGTTCCTGCAGATGCCCTGGAAAACTTCCCTACCTCTTCCTGGGATGCTGTTCTTTTCTTCCTCTTTATATAGTAATGCTATTCACTATACACATAATTATTGTGTCACAAACTTGCTGCTTCAGCCCAGTTTACCCAAGGTGCTTAGTTAGCTCAAGTCTCCTAGCTCTTTCTATGAGCTGAAAATCTACTAGAAGTCTATCATTATAGCTATCTGGATAGATAGATAGATAGATAGATAGATAGATAGATAGATAGATAGATAGATAGATAGATAGATCTCACAGATGGAAGGCAGGTATAGATCTCTGAATATGGTTACCTTTGCATTTCATTCTTGATGGGTTGCAGGTTTGGGGGTTTGTTTTTAGTTTTGAGGGTTTTTTTCTCCTTTTTTTTTTTTTTTTTCCTTTCTCAAGTATTGATAACTTCTTCACATTCCTATGATGGAGATGTGATCAATTGGCCTTCTGTCCACTTCTCAATGCTCTGTCTGGGAAGCAAAGTTCAGGATGTAAAGAATTGGCCTGTAATATATCCCACATTTTGGGATTCATCAGAAAAAGAGATAATCCTAGTTAGACATTAAGGATGATTGAAAACTATGGATTAAGCTGTGCAATAGTATAGGGTCTGTCTCAGAACTTAGTGTCCAGAGTGGAAGTTTGAATAAGGATTCTAAATTGGAAATATCATCTTTCTACCTCTATGTGTCACTACTAAATATGGATGATCTCTTGGTCAGGGTGAGAAATTTAGACTTGCATTCCTGAACCATATTTAGCATTTGCTAATTGGGTATCCCTGTCTGTGTTTTCCTATTAAGCAGATTGAGACCTGTGCCATGACAACTGCTCATAGCAGAGGGAAAGGTGAGAAAAAAAAGAAAATAGAAGGTCTCCAAGTAGGAGCAAGTATGAACTCCTGCCTGAAAATTTCTGCCCCAGCATAGAAATCAATTGGTATTGATGAAAAATTTTCTTTCAGAACATAGAAAAATAGTGAATGCTAAAGTTCATGCTGATAAATGCCAAGTTAGTGGCCCATCCTATGGCTGTCTTTCCTCTACAAGATAACAGGTTACCCTTCTTCTGGAAGAAGAAAAAGTTACCTTTTCTTCTTGCTTTCCTTGAAACAGTTACCCTTGGCGAGTAGTATAATTCATGAAGTACTGAAATAAAACCAGGACGTGCATTCATTGCTATCTTGTAAAGAATGGTCTAGTAAGTGAATTTGTTGAGGAGGGGTATTAGGTTGGGCACTTGCTATCTATTTCTGAGAGTCCTTTTAAAGGGGGAAGAAATAAGTGTGGGGTTCTGTCTGTGACTTCTCATCATTTAGACAATTCCCCTATATTATATTTTGTTTGAAACACTCTGAATGTAGCTTCATAACTTTTTACACCACAAACATATGCAAAGCTTAATGAATGCAATTTGGGAGACACTGCCCTGCCGATATTGATGGACAACACCAAGCAAAAATTCCCTTCTCACCAGCATTCCCATTCCAGAATCAGTAAAACAAGAAAAGAACTATATTCTGTGCTATATACCTGGCATGTGGGTGAGCTGTTTTAACCATGAAATTGGTACTGCCTCTTCTTAGGAATTTTACTACTTTGTTAAACTTGTATTTTATCAGTGGTGTCAGAAGTACCTGTGTGTCCAGCGAGTGTTCCAGAAATTTTTGAATTTAGCACCGAGCAGGAGTGAAAAGGTAGAGGATACTGTGAGAAGAATACCATAAAAATGTTCTGCAAATTTGACGTGATTAAGTATCAAGGTAAGTCAAAAAGGGAATCCATCATTTGAGACGAAAACCTAGAAGTCTGAAGTGCAATATGATGACATACAGCCTGGGCAAGACACTGCAGTGAAAAATCCAAAATACCTGTTCTCTAGCTACTGAGGTGAGATGTAAATTGACATCATCCATCTTGCAATCACAATTAACTGAACTGTTTAAGTGTTTCACACTGAAGTACTCTGTTCCATGCAGTAAAAGACACATAGTACCCAAGTTCCAGGACTCACTGAACTATCACAGATACTTCCTGTCCAATGTTAAGACATGCTGGGATACTGAAGTGTAAGCCCGCTACCTATTTAAGCTTATGCCATTCAACTTGTATTATCAAAACAAAACAAAGTTAATAAAAAAAAGAATATATATGAGATATAGTTTGAACCCATGTCATAACTTCATGTAAGACTATGATTAACTGCAGACATCGAATGAAAGGGAATGGAACGGCCTTTGTGTGTTTTATGGGAATTGATATTGTAAAGCATGGTAACTACCACAGATAAACTTGTACTGTAAAGCAATGAAGAATGAGTGCCCAAAACACAAGTTAATACTTACTGTTCAAGATTTCTCTGAACTGCTTTTTTTTAAGATTTTGTTACATTTAAATGCTTGCATGAAGTAGTCCCTTTTTGCAGTTATGAGATCTTAATTTCCATTTTAGCAGATATCCATTTTGGATGCTATAGAATGTTACTTAAACAAGTACAAAGATACTAACCAAAAAGCTTTTAGATGAGATATATCAGACTCAGGCTCCAAGTGAGTAGGTAAAAAATGAAAACAAAGCTGATTTTATTATAACATTAAAATTATGGGAAAATACTTGCATTACAATACATAAGAAAGCCCATAATAGTATTTTTAATTGTCAATTTGTATAAGTAAGCATCTTTTTTTCCTTACATGACTAACTTTTATCTTCTGACTTCCATATAGGTTTTTTCTTGCCTGTGTGAGACAGAGATTTTATTCAAGGTTATAAACTGTTAGCTTTAAAAAAAATCCTATAAACCTAGACAGATAAAGATTTCTCCTTCAGTTATTCAATTATACTTGATTTGATTGCACTAGCACAATTAACCCCTTAACAAAGTAAAATACATGGTTCTGAAGAACCTCTATTTTCAAAGGAATATATAAATAGATATTGAGTTGTGCATAGTTGTTTTATTCCTCAGAAGGAAATAGTATTAGAGTATAAGCTTCTGCACTGAAATAAATTATTACTAAAATAAATAACAGTTCTTGATCTCAAGTATAGCCCCTAATTATGTTTTGGGGTGTGAAGACAAAAGAAAATAAAGAAATTAAAAAATCTCACACTTCTTTCAATGCAATACTGAAAAATGAAAAGTAACCCTCTCTGCTCATTGCATAAGTGAACCTTCTGTCAAATAGACAAAATATTTGAAACTATTCATATCATCTTTTTAGTAAAGCATCATGTCCAAGTTTTGGTGTTGGGGACATGTGATGGAAATGAAAATATGCAGTTATTGAATTCCAATTTCAATTAAGATGTCCAAAAAGCTAAGGATTTATTTGCCAAGCTCCTCATAATCTAATAACAAGACAGTCCAGAATTAAGCCTGAGCTAAACAGAGATCATAAAGCAAAAGAAAAAAGAGAAATGAGTATACAGACTCACAAAACTTAATTTATTCATAGTATCTGTAAGCAGCAGAGGTAGAGGTAAAATTCCCTTAGGACAATTGCAGGAGACAAGGAGGGCATGTTGTCCTCCATGTCAAGGACGAAATGGAGTGCATGGACCTCTGCCTGAGGATGGATGAAGTATGAACTAAGAGTTTAGGGGTCAGGATTGAAGGGAGGGCAGAGACAGGTAATGTTATAGTGGAGATCTGGCACAGGCCACCAGACCAGGAAGACTGAATGGATGTGGCTCTCTACAGATAGGAGAGGCCTCAGGTTAACAAGTCCTGCTCCTCATGGGGAACTTCAACCACCCTGATATTTATTGTAGGGACAACAGAGGAAGGCATAAACAATCCAAGAGACTTCTGGAATGCATGGTTATTAAATTCCTTCTCCATGTGATAGAGGAGCCAACGAGGAGAGGTGCTGTACTAGATCTAGCTCTCAGCAGCAAGGAGGGGCTGGTGAAGAATGTTGAGTTCAAGGCTCTGCTTTGCTGCAGTGTCCATGAAGCTATAGACTTCATGATCCTTAGGGCAGTGAGGAGGGCACACAGCAAGCATCCTGCCCTGGATTTCAGCAAAGCAGACTTTGGCCTCTTCAGGGATCTGATTGGTAGACTACCGTGAAATAAAGCCCTGGAAGGAAAAGAGGCCCAAGAAAGCTAGTTAATACACAGGGAAGACCTCTTTCAAGGTCAAGGGCCTCCAACATTAAGAGGGAGAGGACATGTTGGAGTGAGTCCAGAGCTGGGGCACAAAGATGATCAAAGGGCTGGAGCATCTCTCCTATGAAGACAGTCTGAGAGCATTGGGGTTATTCAGCCTTGAAAACAGAAGACTTCCAGTACATAAAGACAGCCTACAAGAAAGCAGGAGAGGGACTTTTTACAAGGGTATTTAGTAAAAGGAAAAGGGATAGAAACTTGGCAGAATGAAACTGACAGAGAGTAGGTTTAAATTAGATACTAGGAAGAAATTCTTCACCATGAGGGTGTTGAGTCAGTGGAACAAGTTGGTCAGAGAAGTGATCACAGCACCAAGCCTGGCCCATCTCTGAAGGTGTTCAAGGACAGGTTAGATGGGGCCCTTGGATCGGCCTGGTCCAGAGGAAGGTGTCACTGACCATAGTAGAGGAGTTGGAACTAGACAACCTTTAAGATCACTTACGACCCAAGTCATCCAATGAGTCTATAATTCTATGATTAATTACATTATTCTGTGGTCATGGCCACTACTTGTCTGTAGTTAGTCAGAAGAAAACTCTCATAGAAACTTAGAAGATTTTTATTTTTGATTCATTTTTGCATATTTACAGGGGTAATCTAAGTTTAGGTGCAGTTAAATTAAATTCACCATGATTTCCTGCCTTTAGATAGGAACTTAGTCATCTATCATAAATATTTTGTAGTCCTCTAAGCTTGATTCTGAATTGAAGTAACCTTAAGACTTCTAATGCTACTCTAGTCTAAAGACTTTTACAAGTGGGATGAGAAAGCAGCTTGTATAGTTTGAAAAATGACTTTGCAAACAGAATATAGGTTTGCATATCAACATTGTGAAGAACATATAATGCAAATAATTAATTTGGTATGTTATATTAAATGAATAATTGATGAAGAACCTCTGCAGTCAATTTAATACAGAAAATGTATAAAATAGAGTAGTCAGTACTCTTCAAGAGAAAAAAAAAACCACGCACAACTATATTTTTATGTAGAGGTAGATGCAAGTGCAGAACTTGCTAGAATCTTCCTATATGCTTACCTACAGCTACTTCAAAGTAGAAAGATGAAATCCTCCACTTGCATGCTCATGTCCCATATACTGCATAAATTCTTCAGTCCTGACAAAGCTGAGTCTACCTTAGATTGGTGTAAAATCAGAATGCTGAAACTGTATTTCACTGCATGAATACTGGGTTTGGGCATTTCAGAAGGGGATGCAAAGCTTTCTTCTCTTTGGGAGTTTCATGCTGGGAATCTCAGAGCAAGGTTCCTTAGTGCCTGTATCCCAGAGAGCATGTACTTTTTTTTTTTCAGTGACAGTAGTGACAGTCAGCTATTTAGCAACTTCAGCATTGCCCAAAACTGGTTTGCAGGAGAAATATATTACAACTTAAACAGTTATAGTAAGAAAAACAAGGTGTGGAGAATAGAGTTAATACAAACCTATTTGATGTTTCCCTATATTTCAGGTTATGAAAGAAAGTAAAGCATGCTTGAAAACTTTTAGTTGTTTCTACAAACTAGATTATTCTTTTTTTTTTGTTGTTGTTGGCAGTGTGTAATAAGAAAGGAGAGCTACTGACCTTTTGCACACATTAGCACACTGCAATACTATGTGTACATAATGGGATGAATAGGAACCTCCAGTATTATTCTAAATGTCACAGGCCTTATAATCTGAATTAAGTACCTTAAGGCTGAATTGTTCATGACTGAATTACAAAAAAAGCCCTAGAGAGTTTCAAGCATGTGATTCTGCTGCTAAAAATGTAAAACAGAAGCCATAGTAGAAGGGCTCATACATAATACTGCATAACAGACAGCATAGCCAATTTAAACTAAATTTCTGTATTAAATAGCTTATTGTAATGGAGTTATTCCTATTATGACAGATAAAAGTGATTGCATATAAATAATGCTGTATGCTTAATATTTTTTATTATTTATGTTTGACACATGCATACTGAAAGACTAATAGTACATTCTTCTCATCTTTGGGAACATCCAAAAGTGTTATAAATTAATACCTCACAAATTGTGCTACAAATTAAAAGCAATCATACATGTTAGTCTCTTGACTTATAGCTGGACTTTGCAGGCTCCAGACATTGTCAGTTACGATAATCCACAGTAAGTCATCCTGTTTAATTATGAACCCTCTTGTATGCATATGATTTAATAATTCATGCAAACTACCATTCTGTTTGTTGTGATAAAATTTTTATCTGTGCCCACTGGGAACACATGAGGACTAGTATTACTGCTCAGTTTATTCTTTCCCAATAGCTCATGACATTTACATTGGTCTCCTGTGATCATTAATATGCCAATCCAACAGTTTTCTTCTACCATCCTTTTGGATGATTGGCACACTGTCTGTGAAAATCCTTTTTCATAAATTGAAGGCAGCAATATCCCAATGCTTTGCTGGATGGTATTAAATTTGTGATGAAGTCCAATTTATTGGTCAACTGCTCAGAAATACTCTTTGTTTAATTACTTACCAGATAACAGTCTTAGGACCCAACATCAAAACTGGCATAATTTTGGTCCTGATGCTAAAAAAATGCTCTTTATCATACAAATACAGGAGGAATATATTAAGAGCTAAGCAAAAAGATGAAGACTAGTTGATTTATTCAGTCTGGCTTCCATTTTAATTGAAAAGAATTTTTGTTCCAAAAACTTTGAACAGAATCAGTCTCTCCTTCATCAGAGAAAAAAAACCACCCTTTTATATTGTTTTATGATGGATTCTATATTTTGAAAGACTAATCATATACAAATCTATTTGTTTCTTAATATCCTTAGTCTAGAAAATCTAACAGGTACTTGGAACGTGAATAGCTGAGGGCTAGCAAAAGTAATCAAATAAATCAAAATTGCATGTGCAGGGGTTTGTTTTCTATCTGGAGGACTGGTATCTGTATAAGAAGAAAACCCACAAAGCCCTACATATGTAGAAAAAGTATGTTTGTGAACTATACCTACACATTTAATAGTCATAAAATACAAGAAATGTGCTAAATAATACACCATTAAATGTTTGGGGAGAGATAGAAATTAAAGCCATTAAAATAACCTTCAATTCCCTTCAATTTAATAGAAGACTAAAATAATTTTTCTGAATCAGTACAGGTTTTTTTTCTTTAATCTTGTAAATTTTCTGATATATCTGTGGAGAGAAGAAAAATTATGGATTTGTGAGAAAAAGTATTATAATATGGTACAATAATAATATCTGAAGATATGAGCTGTAACATGCTGATATTTTTGTCAGATTAGCAGTTGATTTTTTATTCAAAACATACAATATTAAGGAAATTAGAAATGGTCCACTGAAGTCTGCTAGACCTGAATGAACCTCAATCAAGAAAAATCAAAAGGTTTACCATAAATTATTTTTAAAATAGAAGAGTGCCATTGTACAGTAGAAGAAGTCTGCAAGTGAACTGGGGTTTTTTGTTATTATTTTGGTTTGGTTTTTTATTTGTTTATTTGGATGGATTTTCTTGTTATATTCTTGAAGTGTTTGTTTTCTTCTTGCATGCATAGTATAATGTGGTGCAAAAAAGTTGTTTAGTAGCCAAAATACAAACAAATGCCCACCTTGAGCTCAGATAAACCATTACAAGAATAGCTCATTTGTGCGAACTCAAGCAAACACCTTACTTCCAAAACTGCAATCTGAGTTTGATTGGAAAATATTATAACTAACAAGTTTCTTCTAACTGTCCTTATTCAAGTAGAAAGAGAAGAGGTTAGAAAACCAGCAGAAAGTAGCAAACTGCTTTTCTAATGTGAGTTAGAGGTCTAAGGTTACAGCTGAGAATTAGAAACAACATCATAATAACATCTATTCTATAATGATATTCCTTCTACCTATAACATGTACCTGTTACTGATGGAAGATTTTGAGTTGACTGTAAATAGCTAATTTTAGCTGTACCAATATTACCACAAGCAGTGTAGTCTGAAATGGGAGGTGAAACACTCCAGATGACAATGATTCTAGGTCTGAGAGGTAAATAAAGCATGCTGGTCTCAGTGGCCATTTTAAATTTCCATAGTTAGAGAAACTGTTCCTCCTTCATGGGTCTCCAGATTGGAGCCAAATCTCTGACTCAGCATCCAGAAGAATTTGCTGGTAGACATGACTGATTCCAGTGATGAAACAGTGTTTTAAACTTAGCTATTTCAGCATTGTATTAATATAACTTTTATAGTGACAAGATAATCTTTAGTAAATATCTTTTATGTTTCCTATTCAGTGACACTACTCTAAAGATGTATTTTCACATATTTTAATCCAGAAAAGCTTTGCTATATCCCTTGCTTGTTGTTTTACCATAATTTAAGGATATAATTTTTAAACATATTTCCATCACCTCCTGTTTCTGTCAGGACTGAGTATGACATAGGTAGTGAATGGCATACCAGTGTTTTTCTTTCCTGATAATTCTGACGTCAGAATCTGAATTTTGAGGCCCTAGTGAATTATGAGAGCTGTATTTCTTTCCCTCTCTTCCAGTCCACAGGATTGGATTGCTGCAGCTCTTGCACAGATTTTGCTACCAATTCTTTTGGTGTTATTGAATGCAACAATGCACTGACATGCAGCTGTTATCTGTTCTGATACTATGACCTATTTGTGGATCTTATGGTCTGCTTTTTGAGATTTGCTTGTAGAGAAAAAAATATTTTACTTGAGAACTACGTTTCCCCATCTCAGCGAGCAATTCTGTATTAGCTCCATGGCTACTGATACAAGTTTTGGTCTTGTGATTTCTTCTCTGTTTACACTTACTGGCGTGAAATCTGATTTCTCTTTAATGAGAAGCACAATTCATCTGTGTCCCTTGATAAAGAGGATATGATATTTATATTTTTGGAAAGAAAACTATAGCAGGTATTGTACGCTGTCATACAGGCATTTTAGAATCTAAAAGTTTTCATAGATATATAAAAAAATCAATTTTATTTTTCTCTCTCTCGTCTCTCCCTCTCTTTTTTTTTTTTTTTTTTTTAATGTTGACCAAAGTGGTAGAGTTCAGAATCCCACCAGAGTAGATGCATCATAAGCTAGTGATTACTGGGGACTTTCGTAGACAATACCTACAGAGAGTGGGAACGGGACTCATTCCCATTGTAGCTGCTCACAGTATTTTCCCATGATTCTTTTTTCCAGCCCTCAGAACAAGCTACCAAATATTTCTTTCTCCAAGCAGAAGTGCCTTGTCTGACAGTAATGGGTTTGGTCCCTGTGGCTGAGGCTGTGACCAAGTTCAGATCCACTGGGGACACTTCATGGAACGTTTGCTTTTAGCATGTGTCTACTCAGATGGTCTCATTTGAATGGATTAGGATCCAAAGCCGTTACAAAAGGTCTACCTTCATTTTTCTATTTTATTTTGTTACCTTTTGCCCCAAGTTAAATCATAACAATTACCTCTCTCAGAAATAAATTTAAAAAGAAAATGAGCACACAAATGGTAGAGCAATAACATTCTGTTCATTATGTTGCTGAATTTCTAAATCAAGGTCCTTAAGTTCTGTATGGCGACATAAGATTTATCTCAAATGCATAGCTTTTGACCTTGTAGTCTGCTGTCTTGATCTGATATTACACCTAACTCATCACATTCAGTATCAAAAGATGTATCAGTACTCACAGCAGCAGTAGATTCCTTCAGAGGAAAGGGATGTATCTGTTTACTTAAAACACTGTCAATTATTCTTCATCCTCTGTATTTAGGCTTTATCAGTTGCTAATAGTATTTCCAAATGCACTGTATGAAAAATGAAAAATGAAATCCAGAAATATATACGTTAAGTGAGAAGTAGATCATATTTCAAGGTTTGTGTTTCAAATTAGAAACTAAAAAATCACTTTACAGAGCATGTATGTGGGGGGGATTTTTTTGGGTATTTTTCTTGTTAATTTTGGGGGGGGTGTGGTTTTTATTATTTTCTATTCAAAATAGAAATCCATCATCAAGTCTTTAATTCCTGTTGGTTTTAGTGATGCTATAAAATATTGCCTTCCTAATGCAGATAGTGAGACTTTAAAATTATGTCAGTGTTCTGTCTCAAAAAGTGGTTAGTATCAAAATATTTTTTCATCAAGATTATTTCAAAATCATAGCTTTATTAAATAATATAAGAAAAATTCTCTTGTGATTCTCTAATAAAGAAGATTAAGAACAAGACCATCCTACTGATCTATAAGAAACTGTGTCCATCCTTACTGTTTCCAGCAATCACCAACACTTACTAATACTAATTAAGCAATGATTATTGTGATGACATTGCAAAAATTGGATTGAAACCAGACAGAATTATTTTCTCAGGTCATATATCTCCAAACTACTAAATTGTTAAATCACCAACATTGACATCATAGTATTTTCTTACCTCTGAAGAGTACATCTGGAGGCGGAAAGATTCAGCTGATTAGTTGGATAAAAAAACCCAAAAACATATAAGTTTCTCTGAAATTATTTCTTATTGCCTCCAAATTCTGCTAAAAAGTAAAAAACATTTTACTTTCTTCTTAGTTTCTGAATTGAGAAATCTTAATGTTTTCTATGTATGTGTTTAACATTCAGAACTTTTCCTAGACAACATTGATTGATCAAGACTGCAGATTTATTTGTTCTTTATGCTTCTAGGACTTCTTAAAATAGGTGAAGTTTTTATTTTTTTTTAAGGGAGTTTAGTAATAAGTGCAATGCTAAAATTTCATGCATTTCTGACTGTCATATTCTTTGGCTTTCCTCTAACATATTCTTTACTGGTCAGAATCAAAATGGAATATAACACAGAAAGATATATCCATCTTTAAATTATGACCATAGATTTTTAAAAGCTGTCAGGATATATATCAGGAAACTTGATTTAAAAGATTTACTTGTTCTTAGGAGAAAGAGCTTTGGGAACAGCAAGAAGTAGATTGAGAAATTCTGAGGATTTTGTAGGTTCCCATCATGGACTGTATGAGTTTTAATGTTCATGCTCTGCCTTCACATGATGTCCTAACTGGTGGGTATAATGCTAGATATCTTATGCATTGTATGTATCCTACATTTTTTGAACCCTTCTTATTAACAGTAAAATAACATTCTTCTCTAAACTGCTCATTGTAGTTTTGTCACAAATCGGTTGCATATGATATCTGCAACTCAAAAACATTTATTTTCCCTGAAAACCAAAATTACTATGAAAGGAAAGCAAAATGATCTTGTCAATTATCTTCAACACTACTTCAGTTCTTGTAAGTTATTTAATGTAGTGATTACATAATTTCATCTGAACAGTTTGTCTAAATCATAATCATCAGTTTAGTAGAAGAAAAGATTCAATCTTGCTGCTAATTTTCTGCATGTTTCTTTACAGTTATTCTAGACTGAAGGATAATACTAGCACACAGAGATGACCTCTGTAACTCTTTCACACAAAGAAATGATCACAATTATAAACAAGTTTTGTAATAAATAGAGGGAATTTTATTTTTCGCTAAAATTTACTTTAAACCACAATATTTTTTGAAAATTTAGAAGTTTTTTCAAGACTGCTTGCCATTGTCCTAACACAGTTCCCTTGGAAGAACCTGTTTTTAAGAAAATTAAGTGAAGTGAAGAGAAAAAAATTCAGTCAAGGCTAGCTGTTCTTTCAATTTTCCTAATTTATTTATAGTATTCTGTAAACTGTTACTGTAAGACATTAACTACAGTGATATGACATAAGCTTTTGTGAGGATTCTTTCCTTGTTCTGGTGTAAATATATTATTTCTACAGCTTGTAAATAATAAATGTTCAAACTCCTATAAAAATTATTTATATTATCCTAATTATCTTTTAAATATTTTGCAGATTAAAGCAATAAGTGTGTCTAAGATGAAGTTTAAATCATGTTACCATCTTCATCAAATTCTAAGTGCAATCTGTTCAACCAGCTCTGATTGTAAATGCCATATGACATCTAATTGCATGTTACATGCAAACAAATAACCCTGCTCACAAGATTAGGAAAAGAAAAAAATTATAATATGAAAACAGCTTTTTGCTTAATGAGGTAAATCCATAAATAGTAAGAAGGAATAAAATGTATATTATTACTCTCTGCAGCCTGTTTGGAGAGTGGCTATTAACAATAATAGATAACTGGATTGGACATCCAACTGTAATTCTGACCTTGACACCAAGGCATTTTGATGTTTATTATGTTCTTGCTACTTGCTGTCATTTTTATTTAGTTTGCAACTCTCTGTGGCAGGCTTTGTCCCATTCTTGGTACAACATGGATCAAATCAAGCTCTTGATTTCTTCTGACTGCTCTAAATATGGATCCTTGAAGCAGTTACCAGTTCACCCACATCTGGCCTCCTAGATTATTCTCAACATTTTCCAGAAGCTGAGTTATATAAGACAAACCAAGTGTACGGTGTGACAGAAGCATTGCTCCATATCCAGCTAACTTTAGGTTATATTAAAAAAAATTAGTAAGTGTAGTTTATATTACAAAAAATTTGGCATAATTTCAAAAAGCTGAATCAGATAGGTTTTAGAAACAATTTACATAAATATATCTCTACAGGCTATCTTATCTATACACATTTTCTGATATCTTTACATAACTGATATTCTGTGTCCTTTTATAATGTTCTTGTATACCTTTATGCATCGAAGAAATAGGAAGTAGTATCAGTGGAATGGTATTTCAAAATTCAGTTTAAACCAGCAGTCATTGACTAATATTTAGAACTAAAACATCCTCTAGGACACTATATCTCAAATATCTATGTTGGTAAATTTGTATATTTTGTTATGGTGTTTAAAGCTGGACTATCTTGTCTATGTATGTCTGTATCTCAGCATGCTCCCAGACAAGTCCAGATGCATCTTTACATGAGCTAGCAAGGTGTCCTTACATCAAAAAAGGCCAATGATACCCTGGAATTCATTGAGCCAAGTATTACTAGCAAGGTTGAGGGAGATGATCCGTCCTCTCTACTCA
This sequence comes from Pithys albifrons albifrons, assembly GCF_047495875.1. Classification (NCBI taxonomy): domain Eukaryota; kingdom Metazoa; phylum Chordata; class Aves; order Passeriformes; family Thamnophilidae; genus Pithys; species Pithys albifrons. The sequence continues at coordinate 85,086,538 of NC_092461.1, forward strand.
GCACTGGTGAGGCCATACTTGAGGGTTGTGTCCAGTTCTGGGCACCCCAGTACAAGAGCAACAGAACACACAAGAGAGACCCCGGTGAAGGACTATAAAGATGATGATGGGACTGAAACATTTTCCTGATGAGAAAAAACTAAGAGAGCTGGGGCTGCTCAGTCTGCCGAAGAGAAGACTCAGAGGAATCTTATCATCCACAAACCTGAAGGGAGGATGCAAAAAGGATGGAACCAGGCTGTTTTCAGTGGTACTCAGTGATGGGACCAGAGGCAATGACCACAAATGAAACACAGGAGTTTCCTGATAAATTACAGAAAACACTTTTTGTCTGTACACAGATTGCCCAGACTTTGTAGAGTCTCCATTTTAGGATATATTCCAAAGTCTTCTGCGTGTAGTCCAGGGCAGCTGGTCTGGATGCTCCTGACTGACTAGGGAGGTTGGACAGGATGATCTTTCAATCTCAGCCAGTCTGTGATTTTTTGATTATCTGAAATCTGATCTGTCATTTTAGTCTGATGGTGGGATAAATAGACAAGATGCTCAAGAGATAAAAAGGTATTTTGCCAGAATCATCTTAGATAATATTTGGGGTATAAAAGCCTAGTTTTAAAGAAAAATAAAAGGTTTTCTTCAGCAACTGAGACAGAATTTATTCTGAAAACTTAACTCATAACAATAATTCAATGCTTTCAGAAACATTTGTCAGATGTAGCTACATCTTACTGACTTATGTAAATGTATATTTTTTTCCTATAATCAAGATTATGTAGCTTGTTATGATTAACAAATATTCATGTTAATGGAAAGATTTATAGAGACAGTGCTTTTCTCAATAAAACTATTGGATTTTATACTACTTCAGGGTTTGACTTGAAATGGATCATTATTCAGAAAATCATAGAATGGTTTGGATTAGAAGGAACCTTAAAGATAATTTAGTTCCAACCACCCACCATAATCAGGGATGTCACCCACCAGATCAGGTTGCTCCAAATGCTTTCCAATCTGGCCTTGAACATTTCCAGGGTTGAGGCATGGAACACTTCATTGGGCAATCTGTTACTGTGCCTCATTACCCTCACAGAAAAGAGTATCTTCCTAATATATAATCCAAATCTCTCCTCTTTTAGTTTAAAACTGTTCCCCCTTGTCCTACTATCCATGTAAAAAGTCCCTGCCTCTCTTTTTCATAAGCCCTCTTTACCTACTGGAAGTCTGCTATACGGTGTTCCCAAAGCCTTCTCTTCTCCAGGATGAACAACCCCATTTCTCTCAGTTGGTCTTCATAGGAGAGGTCCTCTGATTATCTTCATGGCTCTTCTCTGGACCTGCTCTAGTGGGTCTGTGTTTGTCTTGCTCTGAGGACTCCAGACATGGGCACAGCACTTCAGGTGGGAGTCTCAAGAGGGCAGAGTGGAGGGAGAGAATCACCTCCCTCAACCTGCTGGCCACTCCTCTTTCAATGCAGCCCAAGCAGTGGTTGACTTTCTGGGCTGTAAGCCACACTCTTGGTTCATGCCCAGCTTTTTCATCCATGAGAACCCTCAAGTCTTTCTCTGAAGAGCTTCTCTCAATGAATTCCTCTCCCAGTCTGTACTTGTGTCTGGGATTGTCCCACCCACGTGCATGTACTTGCCCTTGAACTTGTTGAACACCTTTAGGTTCTCATGGGCCCACTTCTCAAGCCTGTACAGTCCCCCTGAATAGCATCCCATTCTGTTGTGTCAACTGCAAAGCTCGGCTTGGTGTCAACTGCAAACCTCAGCTTGGTGCCACCTGCAAACCTGCTGAAGGGTGTTCTTGCTCTCACTGTCCATGTCATTGATGAAGATATTGAAGAGCATTGGTCCCAAGACAGAGCTGAGGGACACCACTCATCACCTGGACACATAGCCATTAAACACAGCTCTCTGGCTGCATCCAGCTAATTCCTTATCCATTGAATAGTCCACCCTTCAAGTCCATGTTTCTCCAAACTGTAGATAAAGATGATTTTGGCACTGTGTTAACAGCCTTACAGAAGTCTAGATAGATGACATTAGTTGTTCTTCTTTTGTTGACCATTGCAATCAGTTCATCATAAAAGGCCACCAGGTTGGTCAGCCATGATTTACCCTTTGTAAAGCTATTCTGGCTGTCATGGATCACCTCCTTATCTTGCATGTGCCTTAATGTTGCTTCCATGACAATCTACTTCGTGACTTTCCCAGGTGAGACTTACTAGCCTGTTGTTCTCCAGGAGTTCCCTTCTTTACTTTTTAGTAATCAGAGTAAAGTTTCCTTTTGTCCAGTCAACCGGGACTTCCCCTGAGTGACATGACTTTTCAAATACAATGAAGAGTATCTGGGCAAAATCAGTCAACTTCCTCAGAACCCTGGGACACATCTTATCAGGCTTGTACCAATTCAGTTTCCTCAAGAGGTCACAAATCTGCTCTCCACTTTCAGTGGAAGGTACCTTTGCTTCCCACTGAGGGTTCCAAAAGGAAAATGTGGGCATTCCCCGTATAACATTGATAAGTTCAGATGAGTCACATTTTTTCTCAACTTTTTTCACAGTATAAATCAGTGGGATAATTTAATTTTGATGCTTAAGTTATCTGGAGGTTGAAGAAACACTGAAACATTCATGAAACATAAAAAAAAATCTCCAGAGTCCCTCATGCTCATGTTTTATCACCTGTACCTTTTGTTTAATTTATATTCTTAGGTGACAAACAGTAGTGAGAACACTTAGGTTTGCCAGGATGAATATGTGTGTGCTGCTAAGGGCCATGAATTACCAACAATGTTTTCAATAATGAAACACAGCTTTTTAAACACATTCATATATCTTAAAAATCAGCTGAATATATGAGTATTTTCAGAAGATGTTTTAAAAGCAAAACTGTAAAGTATGTTGATTTATGCCTTGCCTTGATATTGAAATGCATTATAATTATCCTAGTCCAAGTTTTATGTGACAACATACCCATTCCATAAAACATATCTTCAAAGAGGCATTTTTAGCCAATACAGCCCTTTCTCACAGCATAAAACATATACGTGTAAATATTTACATTATATGTATAGTATTATCACAGTTTGCTCATATTGATACACATGTGTATGGGCATCTATGTCTTTGTGTATAATTATCATATATATAAAGAAATACATACTATGTAGATAATATATATAGCTCTAGATACATGTGTACTGATCCTAAGAAACCTGTGATCTCGTACGAAGGCCTCTACATTTCCATACTAGAGTGTTAGATCTCCATTTTGGTAAGGACTCATATTCAATCCAAGTTATTGTTGCTACAGAAAAATGAAGACTGGGCAATTCAGATCTATGTGGGATCCTGTGAGACTGAAGCCAGCTAGAAGCAGCAAGGAGCACAGGTGCTGCTAGGTGGTAGGGAGGAGGTTACTCCTTAAGAATTCACACAGTAGTTTCTCACAGGACTGCAGATTCTTGAAAACATCTAGGATAAATTCTCCAAAACATTGGACTTGTGAGATATGAATTATAACCAATTAAAGTTTGTGGCCTGGTGGTGTGAGGTTTTAATTTAGCCAGTGGTGTGTGGCTTTAGCCCTATATAAACCGTGTGTGGTGTGTAATAAACAGCATTCGCTTGATCACATTGATCTGTGTGTGATGTCCAGTTCCTCTGCCATAAATTTATTTATTTATTAAAGTTATACTTAGGCAATGCAACCTAAAACCTCATAAGAAGCACCAATTTTGAATTCCTTTTAGTACATTATTCTCAGATTTGGCACCAACTTATGGAGTTCTCAGGCTCCGGCACTACAATGTTTCTTTGTACTTTTTAATGATTCTCTGGTGCCTGGAACCCAACAGTAGCAATTCAAATGAGTAGGTGAGGTGGCTCTGTTCTACACTTCTTCATGGAACAGGTAAAGGAAAATCTTAGTTCCTTTAGGAGGAGTTCAGAAGGTGCTTGTCCTTCAAAGAGAATCAAGTCCTAGTGTGTTATCCTCATTTTCTGTACTGATACTGACTAAACTGTAAACACAGGTAGATTTTTAAACATCTATTTCTATGATTACCCTGGCAAAGAATTTAGTTCTTGAGCAGGTGCTAACTATTCACTACACCAAACCTCTCATATTTACTTCCAAAAATCACATTTTCCTTTTTGCAAGCAATATGTTTTAAGCACAGACAGCTCTTATTTGTAGATCCCAAATACTAAACTGAGATCTTCATCAATCTGTGTTAATGCTGGACACCATCCATTCCCATTTCAAGATTAATTCCAACTCTAGCAATATGACTTCATGTGCCAGAGCTTTCCTTTTCTTCCTCCAATTCTTCCTATCACCCTGACTTCAGTAGCTGCTGAGGATCCAGCTGTTTAGAAAAAAAACACTATCCAGAGTTGTTAAGGCATGCTTACCCCAGTCAGTTTTTCTGCAAGGGCTGCCATAACATATTTTCCTCTTGCTGCACTTCTGACTGAATATGTGCATTCATAATCTTTAACAGAGATCTTGGAACAAACCAAGTACAGGTTTATTACATGTAACACAAGTGGTTTTGTAATCTTCAAATGAGAGATGCACTGGAATCATTACTGTCATAATAATTGCTGTATAAAACCGAAAGGTGCCCCTGGAAAAGCAGATTGCTGGTGCAGATGAACCTTGATGGTGTTTCTGATATTGACTTGTTCATCAAAATGCTTCATTTTTATCCCCATTCAGAGAAACATGAATGAGATTGAGCGGGATGCTTAATAACAATTTAGTAGTTTGGAGATATATGAAAAATATCTGCAACTGGATTTGATTACATTTTGCAATGTCATTATAATAATTGCTTAGTACCACTATTAAACACTTGACAAGTTTTTCATTAAAAGCCTGTGTTATTAGGAATTTTCAGCTTAATTGCATTATCCCTTAACAAGTATGGCCTTAATGTAAAAGGAGGAAAACTTATACTTTGTAAACTTTTCCTTGTTATTTTTATTCTTTTATAAAATGCATAAAGAAGCAGAAAAAAAAGGTGGAAGCCACTGCTTCATCTGGTTTTAATATATGTTTTAGGCTTTTCCACAAGTATGCAGACCAAAAAAGACATACATGAGTAATAAAAGCTGATTCTTACACTGTGCTAATTACCAAAAGATGAGGATAGGGACAAACCATATTGTTGGAAAGTGCTGCTTCATGAAAGATACTTAATCAAATGAGTATTTGCATAAAACTTAGCACATGCTTAATTCCAAACAACATGTTGTTTTGACCTATGAAAGAGGATGAAGTAAAAATTTCTTAAAAACTCCATTGAAGAAACAGACAGTACAGTGGTAGCATTTATATTTTGGAATCTCATAGATTTATATTTAAAACCATTTGTCTAAACAAGAAATTTCTTAATTTATTACCCTATTTACTGCAAGATCTAATTCAAAATTTGTAACAGTACAAAAAACAAACTTCACAGTGTTAGTTTGTGTCCTGGTTTCAGCTGGGATAGGGTTGATTTCTTTCCTAGTAGCTGATAAAGTCTTGTGTTCTGGATTTAGAATGAGAATAGTGCTGTTAACACACTGATGTTTAGTTGTTGCTGAGTTGTGTTTATACTGAGTAAGAGGGTTGAAGGGATACAAAATGTTGAGAGGAGACACAGCCAAGACCAGCTTACCCAAACGGGCCATACTGTATGACACCATGCTCACTATATAAATTGGGAGGAAAGCTGGCCAAGCATGCCCGTCTTGGCAACTGGCTTCAAGTGGTAAGAAAATTCTTATTTCAGTAATTTTTTTGCATATTCCTATTCTTATTCTGCGTATGTTTATGTTTTTTCTTCCTTTTGTGTCCTGTTAAACTGTCTTTATTTCAATCTACAAGTTTTCTCACTTTTAGTCTTCTAATTATTTCTGCCATCCTTGTAGAGGCAGAGGTAGTGATTGAATGGGCCCTGGGTCTTAGTCCCTGGCTGGCATTAAACCATGACAATTTGTGACCTACCAGAGGGATATAGTGCCTGAAGATCACATTTCAGAAGTTTCTTCAAATCGTAAGAGAAAGATATAAATTAAGATAGCAGATGTGTTCTTCAGATACTTACCTAAGGCTATTACTTTCTCAATAGCTATTCTCAAAATTTCTAAGGTGGTCATTCTCATTAAATGTCTGATATATTAAAAATGAAATAAAAACCACGAGTTATTTTTAAACATTTGAACAGAAAAGACAGGAAAAATGGATCTGAGGCTGACAACAGTTCTAAGCTGAAACATGAGGATTAATTTCATAGCTTTGATCATATGAAAAGCCATTGGGATTTGCTTAAGAAAAAAGAAAGCTTAAATATCAAACCAGAAAATTCATGATCATTCTAAAATTGCAAAAGGAAATGGGGAACTGGACTCAGTAAGAGGTACATCATTTTGGTTTGGTGTGTGGAAGTAGGGAAGAGGAAGATAAAAATCTTCCATTTTGAATTATGACAATTCCCATAAAATGGCCTGCCAGGAAATGAAAACATATCTTGATTCTGGAAATGGCAAACATGATGTAATAACTAGAAACCCACCCAGCTTCTACAAGTTACATGAGGACAGAATGTGGGAAGGAAAAGACATTACCCATACTGAAAGCATGAAGTTAGCCCTTGAGTACAGAAGAAAGGAAATTAATCAAAATGACACATCATTATTGAAGACATTAGTTATTACCAGTTTTTCACACACAAATCCCACAGGTTGTCTGACAAAATAAATAAATTCAAAATCAAAGCAGGTTATTATTTATGCATAGGTAATGTAAGAGGAAATTTATCAAGAACAACCCATTCTCTTGGCAGAGTACAAAGCTCTCTTCTTTCCTGGCAAGAAGAGTTGTTTTGTCTGGAGAATAATTCTTTTCCGAGAATCGGATTTTCAAGGGATGTGAATTTTCTGTAATGTCCTTCTGGGACCTCTCCTGGTCTAGCCATATCCCAGTTCTAAATGTTGTATAAAATCAGAACAAGACTGAAATATTAAAGATTCACTAATATTAGTTCTGCTACTGCATGCTATGCAAAAAAAAAAAAAAGAAAAAGAAAAAGAAAAAAAAAAGACTTGCATTGATTTAGCCAGTACAGTATTCTAAGTCTTCAAGATATGGTCAAATTGAAATGCAGGAGCTTGAATTAAGAAAAAAAAATTGTCTTGCATGGGTAGAATCAATGAAATGTAGATATGCCATTTAAAATATTGCAATGAAGATGGAATCCTCACCATTGTGAGCAGAGAGATGGTAGATGACAAGGTTGCCTAAAGTAGCTATTTTTTTTCAAAAATTAAGTGGAAAACATATATTGGAAGACTATGAGACTTCTAATCCAGAACCTGAATCACAGTTTTATTCACATTCTGCAGATGTAGTCTTACAGCACTTATGATCAGTCCAAATGAGAACAAGAAGGTAGAAGAAATTCAATGGTTGAAAGACTTCACCAAAAGGGACATAATTGGCAATTTGTAGGCTGCCTATGGAAGAAAAATACATGACATTCACGTTGTAAAAGAAAACTTACTATGTATCCAGGTCATGTATTGGCGTAGAATCTTGTAATGTATCTTTTAGACCTGAAAGGAAGTTGAAACCTAAACAACATATATGTAAGCAGTTGAGCAGGAAACTTTCTCAAAATATATGTACAACAAAGTGCACCTTTTAAAAGAAGTATGACCACGTTAACTCTCTTTTAAGCAAGGTTCAATACATACTAGCTTCAGACATGTTTTCTTTAAATAAATTTACCAGTGCAAAGCAACTGATGAACTCGGATGCTGTCATAAGCAGGGGAAAGACTGTCCACCAAAGCACACACCGTGAAGTTTTTAATAAACAATGTCAAATGTTAGGTGGATTCCAAACAGACTTGAGGCTTAGTTTGGCACAGAAACTGTATTTGTACTGCTTTAAATATCCAGCCCAGGAACAGTTCCATGCTCCTTAAATCAAATCATACTGGGTGTTTCAACCATGCATTGATGTATTCTATTCCTTTATCATGGAAGAGTGGTTATATTTACAACCTGCAACTCTTGGTTATGGTGGTTAGATACATATCCCATATGTCTCTGTGCATATTCAACCAGACTCTTCAAGACTACAAACACCACATTTAACTGCACTAGTGGCTTTCATTAAAGAAAAAAAAAAAGACATAAGCTCAACAATGATGTAACATGCTACATGTCATAATAACATTCTGTCTCTGGCTCCTGTTTTCTGTCATCTGTCATGCTGCCCTCAGCCTCTGAGAGTCAGTGCAAGATTGGCAAGACTTTGGGAATGATTGCATTAAGTTGTCCATGCAATTGTTATCCAGGTTGATTGTGGGTGATTTATAGTGACAATGTACCCAGGTCATGGAAGTTCTGGCACAACACAGGCTGACCAACTGACAGAGGGCAGCAGGCAAGGCTGGGTCATATGTGTCCCATGAGGCTTTTATAGGTAGATTACCTGCAATTGCTGGCATTTATTTGCTCCCAAAGCACTACCAAGGATCAGGAATAGATTAAACAATTAAACAGCCACATGTTACATACTAGAGCCTTTAGGGATTCATCTTTGTATGAAAGCAAATAGGATGACAAATTCTCTTTAGCTATGAATTTCAGAGCACATGGGGCATCAGCAGGAGTCTCCAGGAAACAAGATACTGCTTTAATCTTCTTTACTGTGCATTCACTTTGGGACACAGTCATGGGCCACACAACTTCCCTGTGGAAGGTACATTCATCCAGCTGACAAAATGTGTGAACAAGGAATAAGATGTATGTGCAAACAATGTGCAGACTATCATCAACTGCTGCACTTAGTTCAATCTATGTGAAGATATTCAGAGTTTATTCAAGGCAAAAGGATGTATTTCATGCTATTCATAATCTTCTATTTTCTATTGGCAAACATTTCCAAATGCAGATTTTCAAATAATCATACTGTATTAGGAGAAAATACAGCAATATAGTACTCACTTTGAGTCACACAGATTTAAGATGTGGAAGTTTGGAGAAGACTATTCTTTTAATAGCTCATAAGAGCCAGCCTCCCCAGCTAAGTGTTGGGGGGTTTTTTGGTTTGTTTTTTGTTTGTTTGTTTGCTTGCTTGGGGTTTTGGTTTTGGGGTTTTTTTTTTGGGAGGGGGAGGGGTTGATTTCTTTTGTTTTTGGGGAGTTTTTTGATAGGATGCCAAATAGTCATATCTTTTAAAAAAATCCAAAGTGTTCTTCTTGGTTAACAGTGTTCAGTGCTTTCCATGTTTTCTATGGTGGGGACAGCAAAACACAATTTACAGCACTTTTTTCTGACTTATGTTTGTTGTTCCTAGTAGTAACTTTAAGAAGGGTACATATCTCTCTACATTTATTCTGTATCCTGTTCAACAATTTCTTTATCATGTCTTGCAACTACTTTACTTCAAAGATATATCTTCCAGATAAGATAAAATAATTTCAGACAAATCACTCTTGGAAGATCATGAGCCTAGATGGATAAGATAACAGAAGTAAGGAGGGCCAGCACAAGTGTTACACATCAGATCAGTGATTATTGGGCCAGAACCCCCTTGTGGGGGTGTGGGGTGATAAGCTGATAAGGCCTGATTGGTTGAGGGAGATGCCTCAGCCCCCCCTGGAGAGATGCTCCAAGCAGAGGAAAAAGAGCTTTCAAACTGATAAGATTAACAAAAGATGGAGTGTTAAGACATAGCATGGCCTTCTTTTGTGATATCTTCAAGGGGCCGCCTCACCTCAGGGCATCACCCCCCACAACAGATTGACTATTGGTCACACACAAACCTGGATGAAAAAAAAAAAAAGAAGTGTAGTTTAACTGCAATTTGGGGAGAAAACCTTCCATCTCTGGGAAGGCAACCTGAGAGCTACCCTGTCTCCCCCATTCCATCAACATTGCAGGGGTAAGCCATGGAATTCTTACTTTATTTTTTCTTATACCTTATTAGTTGTAATTTGCTATAGCTCACTGGGTGTATGGGGGTTAATGGGAAGTGGCTATATTTTTGCTGTTGCTTTTCCTTTGGGGTTATTGAGTGTGTTTACCGGTGGTGTTGAACTGTTGTGTTTCTGTTTAGTAATCTTCTGTTAGTTAAGTTTGCTATGGGAATTGTATACTGCTGGGGTGGTCCTTGAAATGCGTGTTGTGCTGATGTCTTTGGGGGGGGGGGTATATTGTACAATCCTGCAGCTAAATGTTATCACCGACTAAGAAACCCATTATAGTTATTGTCACATATTTGTATTAATAAATGTTATTTCGGGAGCTGTTGTGAGAAAGGTTCTTTCTCTTGTTGCTATTAAGTGTGGTTCTCATAGGGGAGTCAGAAATCTTTCCAGCCTGTGTTCTGTCCAGCAGTTTGGTGGGCAGTGACGGGTTTATAAAGTTTTGATTACTCCGAGGACGCTTATAGCTATTTCTCCCTGGCTGAAGTGTGGCTTCATGTCAGAAATCAGAACCCCTTCCAACCTGTGTGCTGTCTGGTAGTTGGCAGACAGTGTTGGGGTACATAAGGATCTGATTGTCTGGGAGCACTTACAGCTAATAACTTTTAATTAATAAAGTTAAGACTAGAAATCTTTGTATTTGTCTCCCTCCTCTCTTTCACGTGACAGGGGGGTGTGTATGGTGGAGGCAGGGATGAGCTGAACCTGTCAGAGGTGGAGTGGCATCATATGCCTCCTGGCAGCCTCTGCAGTCCACATGGGGAAGTGCTGGACTAGCTGCCAGTAACAACACCCCACGCTCCTGGAGCCCCTGACCCACCTCAGATTTGCAGGGACAGTGAGAACACAGCCCCTCACCCTGGCCTGGGACCGCAAAGCAGATAAAAGGGCACACATAGAATTCTCCATTTGGCCCTGGCCTGTTCTCGTTGAAGCTGTCAACATGTGACCTTCAAAGTGGTAACTATATTTTTATCTCTTTTTCTCTTTTTTTTTTTTTTTCATTTAAACTCTCTTAGTCTCTCTTCCTTTTTTCTTCCTCTTGTGGGTAACTTAAACATTTATGTTCTGTAAGGTGTAGGTACCTAACTTAAGTTGCATGGAGTTTGTGCTTGTTGGGTGTAACAAAAGTTCCTTACTATAGCAATACTTGTTAATCGTGTTAATATGTTGTAATGCTTTTCTGAAGTTGCATGCTATCTCTTTTTGCCAAAGTGTCTATATTCTCACCAAATCAAAAGAAATCTCTTAAAGAAAAATGTGTAGTTATTCTACAGATGTTAACTCGGTATCAAAGAACCAAGGGCTTTACATGAGTTTGTGTAAGCAAAATCTCTTGAAGCCTGAACTTAAGATGTAACACCTGGTAAAGCTGGACCGGATTGTAACAACAAGCCAACTCACACTGCCAAAAGGGCAAAAGTAAAAGTAATTGGAGTAAGATAAAGGAAATTGTTTTGCACTTGGTATAATTTTCTTCACATAGATATGAAATGCATGAACAGCTGTACTTGGTATTCATAACAATAAGTTTACTCAATCCTACAGAAATCATATTGTCAATGAAATCAAATGAAAAAGATTATTGCTGATAATTAAACTAATTGCTAATTTAATTTGTGATGATCTAAACAGAAATGTGAGAGATTGTTGGCATGCATGGGGAAAACATATTTTTATGTATGCAAAAACTATCATTAACTGCAAGAGAATTTATAACATCTAATATATCTTGTCACAATGGATGGCAGTTTTTACTGAAACACTTACTAATGAGACCATTGGTTTTGGATTCCTTACCCAACAGTATAATTGCAGCTGACAAAAAGGATCTTTGAATTCTTTCCTCAAAGGTGTCAAAATAATTTTCTTTCAGTCTGCCTTCAGCAGACTTCACTCCCCATGGCATAGGACAAAAAAACCTGTGTTGCAAAGAACTCACTAAGAATGTAAAAAGTTTTTGAAGAAGTTTAGTTTTTTCAAGTTAAAAAACTGAAAACATTCAAGCATGAGGTTCAGTAACGACATTTTTTTATGTACTAGCAAATGCATCATAGGGAAAAAAAAAAATTCTCAGACCACTTTGAAACATGCCTAGAGGCAAATGAAAAGGGGTCAAACCAGAACTTGAAATGGAATTCGGGTAAAAAATGAAAACATAATTGCATGTAGATCATCATCATCATCATCATGGCTAGGCTTCGCGAACGAAGATTTGAGAAGGGCACTACCCACGCTTGCTGCAAGCGTACTGGTGGCTAAAAAGGCCGATAGGCAGGTCCGGTCACAAAAGGCACAAAAGGCACAGCGGAACGTCTCCCTAGGTGACATTGGCAAGGAACGGTTCTTTCTGCGTTGTCTTTTCTCCTCCAGACTGACTCTCCGTGCATTCTCAAAGGAAGCAGCAGCGTCGTGAATGGGGTGTCTCCATGAGTCCCGATTGGAGGCCAGAGTGGACCATTAGTGGCAGTCAATATGGCCAAGGCTGAGGTGTTGTTTCAGGGAGTCCTTGTATCTCTTCTTCGGGGCTCCTCTCTTGTGGCAGCCGGTGGCGAGTTCACCATAGAGCACAATCTTTGGGAGGTGGTGATCCTCCATCCTGGAGACGTGCCCTGCCCAGCGCAGCTGCGTTCTCATCAGCATGGCCTCGATACTGCTGACCCCTGCCTGTTCAAGAACAGACACATTGGTCACGTAATCAGACCAGTGGATGTTTAGGATTGAACGAAGGCAGCGCTGATGGAAGCGTTCGAGAAGCCGCAGGTGGTGGCTGTAGATGACCCAGGATTCAGACCCATATAAAAGAGTAGACAGTACAATGGCTCTGTAGACACTAATCTTTGTACTTTTCTTCAGGTGTTTATTGGACCAGACTCTTTTATGGAGTTTTCCGAAGGCTTTGTATGCCTTTGCTAGCCTGTTGTCTATTTCTTTGTCGATCTTACCGTCTGAGGAAATGATACTTCCCAGATAGGTGAACGGCTGGACTGACTTAAGCTCTGAATTGCCTATGGTGATGTGAGGATGATGGAAGACTTCTTGAGGTGCAGGTTGGTAGAGAACTTCCATCTTCCTCAGGCTGACTTCCAGCCCAAAAAGCTCAGCAGTCTCTGCAAAGCAGGATGTTAAGCGCTGCAGAGCTGCTTCTGTGTGAGCAACGAGGGCGGCATCATCAGCAAAAAGCAGCTCACGGACAAGGTGATTCAGGGTCTTGGTGTGGGCCTTCAGTCGCCTTAGGTTGAATAGGCTTCCATCGGTACGATATTGGATGTAGATGCCGTCTTCTTCATCGAGGTCTGCTGTGGCTCTTTGGAGCATCATGCTGAAGAAGATTGTGAATAGAGTTGGTGCAAGAATGCAACCTTGTTTCACACCATTAGTTATTGGAAAGGGCTCAGAGAGTGAATCGCCATATCTGACTTGTCCACGCTGATCCTCATGTAGCAGGATGATCATTTTGAGGAACTTGGGGGGACATCCTAAACATTCCAAGATCTGCCACAGGCCTTTTCTGCTCACAGTGTCGAAAGCTTTGGTGAGGTCAACGAAGGTTACATAGAGACCTTTGTTCTGTACCCTACACTTCTCTTGCAGTTGTCTGAGAACAAACACCATGTCTGTGGTGCTCCTATTGGCTCTGAAACCACACTGGCTTTCAGGTAGAAGATCTTCTGCAATAGTGGGTACTAATCTGTTCAGAAGTATTCTTGCAAGGATTTTACCAGCAATGGAGAGCAAAGTAATACCTCAGTAATTTGAGCAGTCTGATTTTTCTCCTTTCTTCTTGTACAGGGTGATAATGACTGCATCATGGAGATCTGGTGGTAGTTCCCCTTGTTCCCAGCAACGCACAACAAGCTCGTGGAATTTGGTATGGAGTGCTTGACCTCCATGCTTCCAGATTTCAGGTGGAATTCCATCGACCCCACCTGCCTTGCCAGTTTTCACCTGTTGTATGGCCTTGAGTATCTCTCCCATAGTAGGGGCTGCATCCAATTCATGTTTCACCGGTTGTTGTGTAATGTGCTGAATTGCTGAGCCTTGGACTACACGGTTGACACTGAAGAGATTCTGAAAGTGCTCAGACCATCAGTTCAGGATGGAGGTTTTATCTGTTAGAAGCAGTTGACCATCTGCACTGAGTAGGGGGCTTTGAACCTGGTGTGTGGGTCCATACACTGCTTTCAGGGCCTCATAGAATCCTCTTTGGTCACCCAAATCTGCGCATAGTTGTGTCTTTTCTGCTAGGTCGAGCCACCATTTGTTCTGGATGTCTGGAAGTTTCTGTTGGAGCTTACTGCATGCAAGACTAAAGGCGGCTTTTTTTATATGGCAAGATGGCTGAGCAAGGTGTGCTTGGTGAGCAGTTCTCTTCTTCTTCAGCAATTCCTGGATCTCTTGATTGTTCTCATCAAACCAGTCTTTGTTTTTCTTGGAGGAGAACCCTAGGGACTCTTCAGAGCACTGCAGGATGCAATTTTTAATACGTGGCCAAAGCGCTTCAGGAGAGGGATCTATGGGATTATCTTTAAGTCTAGTTTGAAGGTTTCCCTGAAAGCTGTCTCTCACTGTGGCTGTTTGAAGATTGCTGACTTGGAGCCTTCTCCTTGGAATGCCGCCTCTCTTAGGTTTGGGCTTGAAGTGGAGGTTAAGTTTGCAGCGCACAAGGCGGTGGTCTGTTTGACATTCTGTACTCGGCATCACTCGAGTATGACGGACATCACTGACATTTCTCTGTTGTACTAAGATATAGTCAATGAGGTGCCAGTGCTTGGATCGAGGGTGCATCCAGGTTGTCTTCAGGCTGTCTTTCTGTTGAAAGATAGTGTTGGTGATGGTGAGCTGCCGTTCTGCACAAAACTCTAGCAGGAGGCGTCCGTTGTCGTTGCAGTTTCCATTGCCGTGCTTGCCCAGGACTCCTTTCCAGGCTTCAGAATTCTTACCTACTCTGGTGTTGAAGTCACCAAGGATTATGATCTTATCATCTGCAGGAACACTTTGGGTGAGGCGGCGCAGGTCTGTGTAGAATTTGTCTTTTTCTGCTGGGTCAGCTTGGAGAGTTGGGGCATATATGCTAAAGAGAACAACATGTTGCTTGTTGTGTAGAGGGAGGCGTAAGGACATAATGCGATTGGAATGACCTGTCGGCAGATTTTCAAGTTTGGAGACAATGGAGTTTTTAATCGTGAAGCCAACTCCTGAAAGGTGTCTTTCGGTTTTGGGTTTGCCTGACCAGTAGAGTGTGTAGCCAGCACCATGTTCTTTAAGGCTGCCTTCCTCATGAAGACAAACTTCACTGAGAGCAGCAATGTCAATGTTGAGCCGTGACAGTTCGTGGGCAATTAGAGCAGAGCAACGCTCAGGACGTCCACTATCCCCAGTATCAAGCATGGTTCTGATGTTCCAACATGCGAGTGTTAGTTTGAGCACACCTTTGCAGGCAGGTGTATGCCTTTGAAATCTCTTTGTTTTTGTTTGACCGCATGGAAGATGTCGGTTGGCCGTGGTTATCCAACTAGGTGTGGAGATGAGCTTTGTTTAGGCCACCTTTGCTAGGCCCCTCTCCGTGTGGAGCAAGCAGTGCTGTCCCTAGAAAAGGCTGCTTGGTCATTCAGGATGCTGCCGCAAGAGACTGTCATCTCCGGGGTCAAGTCTCTAATGACCCATATCCTGAACCGCCAGCATGCAGGGTTGGGTCTGCGGCTTCCAGCTGCTTCCTATCACCTGCCGTTTTCGACCCTCACCTGTTGCTACAGGGCTTTGCAATGTGGGTGAACCCTTCAAGCCTGCGCAATAGACTTTTTAGGTGAGGCACAGCGTGCGCAGAACTGGCCCCACCCTTTACTCCTAAGGTTAATCTGCCACGGTCTAGCGAGCTTGGACAGTGACAGCGAATACCTCAGGACGCAGGTTTGGTTAGAGTATCCTTCTCTTAGATGGATGGCTTTACAGGGCTAAACGAGCTCCATCTGCCCGGGTTTGGAGTTTGGGTTGTCCTTCTCCTAGGATGGTTGCCAGACGGCTAGCGAGCCCATCCTGCCCGTGGACACACTTTGTCTGACCCTTCAGCTGAGACCTGTCTGGCATGGGAGACCCTACCAGCGGCACAAACCACCTCCAGCATAGCTCTCAACCTCATGAGGGCACGCAAGCTTCTCCCCCGCGACAAGGGGGTGTCCCCGGAGAAGTTGCATGTTGAAGTTAAAAGAATATTGACATTCACCACTGAAGACATGTATGTCTTATAATATATTGTGGGTGAGTGCTTGGACTGGGTTCCCAACACAGCAATAAGAGTGATGTAAAAATGACTATATAGAAGTAGCTGCTAAGTAGCATTTCTGGATCATGTTAAAATTTCAATTTTTCAAAATTTATGAAGTTTTTTGGATCCACAGCTACTGAATGAAAATGGCATTTGTTTTCCAGAACATCCACACTCATAGAATAAAAGAATATGCTGAGTTGGAAAGGACCCATAAGGATCATCAAGTCCAGCTCCTGACCTTGCACAAGACACTCTAAGAATCATATGATGTACCTGAGAGTGTTGTGAAAAAGCTTCTTGAACTCAGACAGACTCGGTATTGTGGCTAGTTCCCTGGAAAGCCTGTTCCATTGCCCAGCCACCCTCTGAGTAAAGAATATTTTTGCTAATATCTAACCTAAACTTCCCCTGACTCAGCTAGCTCCATGCTGTTTCCTGGAATCCTGTCAGTGGTCATTAGAGTGGAGAGATTTGTGCCTGCCTCTCAGAGACCCCTCCTGAGGATGCTGAAGAGTGCCACAACATCTCCTCTGAGTCTCCTCTTCTTGAGGCTGAACAAACCAAGTGATCTCAGCTGTTCCTTCTAAGGCTTCCCCTCCAGTCCCTTCACCATTCCTGTTGCCCTCATTTGGACACTCTGTAACAGGTTAATGCCTTTTTTATGCTGTGGTGCCCAAACCAGTACACAATACTCAATGTGAGGCCACCCCAGTGCAGAGCAGAGTGGCACAATTGCCTCCCTTGAGTGGCTGGCACTGCTTTGCCTGATACCCCCCAGGACATGGTTGGCCCTCCTTGCTGCCAAGGCACTGCTGACTCATATTCAACCTGGCATTGATTGGGACCCCCAGGTGCCTTTCTGCAATGCTGTTCTCCAGCCTCTCATTCCCCAGTCTATACACACAACCAGGGTTGCTCCATCCCAGGTGCAGAATGCAACATTTGCCCGTGTTAACATTCATGCAGTTGGTGACTGTCCATCTCCCCAGTTTGTTGAGGTATGTCTTTAGGGCCACTCTGCCCTCAAGGGAGCCAACTGCTTCTACCAATTTTATGTCATCATCAAACTTACTTATATTTCTTCAAGTCCTGCATCCAAATCATTAAAGAAGATGTTGAAGAGTACTGGGACTAAGATGGAGCCCTAAGGAACCCCACTAGTGAGTGGTTCCCAGCCTGATTTTACCCTATCATGTAACATGGTTATCTGGGTGTGTGCTGGACATTTTGTCCAGAAGGATACTGTGAGAGACAGTATCTAAAGCTTTGCTGAAATCCAAAAATATTACATCTACTGCCTTTCCCAGATCAGTGAGATGGGCTACCCTGTTGTAGAAGGGAATCACATTCAACATGCAGGACTTTCCTCTCATGAAGCCATACTGGCTGTGACAGATGACTGCGTTGTCATACAGGTATTTTCAATACCTCCCAGAACAATATTTTTTATGATTTTAGCAGGCACTGAAGTAAGAATGTCAGGTCTGTAGTTTCCAGGGTCCTCATTGAGAGAGGTTTTGCAATGACATCAGCCAGCTCTTTGAGGATTCTTGGATGAATTACCTCAGGTTCCACAGATTTGTTGAGATACAGTTGGAGCCACAGAGCCCACACAAGTTCAGGAGCAACTGGGACTTGGTCATTCTCACAGTTATGGTCCTCCATCTCAGTACACTGAGACCCCCCTTGGTCTGTCATCTGTGTTGAAGACAGAGGCAAAAAATGTATTAAACACCTCTGCCTTTTCTATGTCCCTGTTTGTGAGCTGACCATCCTCATGCTGTAACAGGCCAATCATATTTCTAAACCCCCTATTTCATTAATATATTTGAAAAAATATCTCTTTATCTTGTTCCCCACTTTTCTGGCCAGCTGCAACTGCAGTTGAGCTTTGGCCATGCGAATTTTTTCCCTACAGTGGCAAACAGCATCTCTGTATTCTTCCTATGTCACTTGACCTTGATTTCTTTGGGCATACATCTTGCTTTCTTGTCTGTTTCCAAGAGGAGATCCCTGATCAACCAATCCGGCTTCTGCCTTGCCTGCTTGACTTTTGACATTTTGAAATTGTCTGTTCCTGTGCAGATGTTTAAAAAGAGACCAGCATAGATCAACCTAGCACCTTTTTCCCAGGGGTCTTTAGTTACTATTTCCCTGAGCAGCCTGAAGACTGCTGTCCTCATGTCCAGAGTTGAATTTTTGCTGGCTCTTTTTCCCCTGTTGAGATTTTAGAATTGATCACATTGTGATTGCTGTAGCCAAGACACTGTGGTTTCAAGATCACAGCCACCAATCTCCACTTAGCTCATGAGAGCTACTGTTGTGACAAAGAGCAGATCAAGAAGGACATCTTTGCAAGATGGTTCCCTTAGGACCTGTTCCATAAAGGTCTTTTTGGAATCTTCTGGCCTGAGTTGTAGCAGCTGTGTGATACTCCCAGTTAATTTCTGGCAAGTTGAAGCCCCCTCTAAGGACAAGGCCTGTTGACTTGGAAGTGTTCCTTAGTTCCTTACAGAATAATTCATTGGTGTCATAGTCCTGACTGGGAAGTCTATAACAGACTCCCACAATGACATCCACCATTTGTTTGTCCCTTGACTCTCACATAGAGGTTCTCAACTGTGCCATTGCCAACTGTGAGCTCTATACGTTCTAACCCTTCTGTTACATACAGTGCCACCTCTAAACTCTTCTGAACTGCCTATCCCTCCTGAAGAGCCTGTAACCATCCAACCAGTCACAGGACTCATTCCACCAGGCTTCCCTTATGGCAATGATCTCAAATACCTGGAACTGCACCAAAGCTTTGAGCTCATGTTGTATTAGTTAGTGTAGAAACATTTCAGGTGTGTTACTTCATATCCAACACTTCATGAATGAGATTGAGGGATCCCATTAGTGCTCTTTTGGTACACCATCCTGTTGCTCATCACTGACCACCTTAGTACTTTCCTTTTTCCCCTTCCAAGCTAGTTTAAAATTCTGTCAGTGAGCCTTGCCATGGCAAGTGGGTTGGAATGGATGATCTTTAAAAACCCCTCCAACCCAAGTAATTCTTTATTCTAATTCTACAATGTATTATTCTTGATGTTTCATGTATTTGATGGTAAGTCTGTTTGCCTGTATAAGAGTTGCTGGCTTGGACAGGAAGTAAACCATGTCTGTCCTTTGGCCATGCAGCAAAACCTTTACCTATAAACACTATGATAGCTTGTAAATTGGATGGGACAGTGTATTTTAACACTAAGTGCAACACTTACACCCTAAAATTGGTCATTGTGAGATAGAACAGAAAGTGTATTTGCTAAACCTTTTTTTCCAAAAAAATCCCAAATATTGGATGTATCTAATTAATCAAATAGTGCTATATTTAATCCATATAAGCACATAGCAAAGTCAAATGAAATTGCCATTTTTAAAGAGCTTTCACAAGCTCGAAGAGGCTGAAACCCTAAAGATACAGAATGGTTCTTATAGTCTGCAGTAATACTATACATATATACATATACACACACACACACATACATATATATGTATGTATGTATATGTGTGTGTGTATATATTTATATATAAAATCTATGCTTATATTTGTTTAAAAAATATCAAACCCAAAACATCCTACCAACCAAAAATATTTCAGTGGAATTGCTGGCAGACTTAATTCTCTTATGCAATGGAATCTTTTGAAATTTTTCAGAGAGTTAATGTAGGATCTTTAAATATTCAGAGACACTGCTGATCTAATTTATATTAATTTCTGAAGTATTTTGGTACAGGAGAGTTCAATTTATTATATATAAAAACTAATTCTTTAATGAAAGTTGAAGTATATTTGGAAAAGTATTTTGGAAAATCTTTTAAGGGTGTGCATGAAATTAAATTATGAAGAGTTGAAATACAGGACAATCCTCAAGAGAATAAAAAGCCAGTGGTTTTACAGAAGAATAAAAGTAGCTGTATTCAAGGTGTTTAACTCACTGCAAAAAAAAAAAGTAACAAAGCTGTCCTTTGTATTTATCCTTGAGATTCTACATTGAAATTAATATTTGCTGTTGTTTCCCAGAGTTTTATGGCAGCAGAGAGTTAAAATCCTGAATGTATGCTTAACTGTACAGATTTATTAATTTTAAGAGGATGGAATAATAAAATGAAAAATTATACATTTGTTGGTAAGACCTTGCCTGAAATATTTGCTGCAGGATTTTTACTGTGTTGTCAGTGTTTGACTCAGATTTGTCCTCCTGAACTCAGAATCTGACTTGAGTTTGATGAACACTGGACCAGTTTTGAGCACATCTGAAAACTTATTCTAACTTCATAAATATTTAAGATAATCTACTGTACTAACAGAAACTTGACACAGTCTTCTAAGAATTTCGGGTTTCAAAGGACATCTACAAAACGTATACTGAAATTAACCGTCTGGTGAGATTTTTATTTGTTTGTTAAAGGGACCTGGAATCCATGCCATAGGTACTTTTATCTTTCTACCAAATTTATTCATTTGGGAAAATCTTTCAAAAATTTAAAACCTTGGGACTGTAAGACTGATAAGTAGTTTTATCTTTTATTTCTTTTAAATTTTCTTTAAACTAGTAAATGACTTTTTTTGTTGCTGATTTTTAGTTTTTGTTTTTGTTTTTCTGGAACAGGTTTCCCAGAGAAGTTGTGGATGCCCTGTTCCTGAATGTTCTCAGAACCAGGTTGGATGGGGCTTTGAGCAACATGGTGTAGTGGAAGATGTCCCTGACAATGGCAGGAGATTTGGAACTAGATGATCTTTAAGGTAATTTCTAAACAAATCAAAACAAAACAAAAAACCCCCCAAACTAAACCAAACCAAAAAAAAAAATTAAGTTACGATTTTGAGTCAAAATAAAATTTCAGTGGACTTTGGATGGGTCTCAAATGGGACAATGGTTGATGCATCAGTATGCCAAGTTCCGTGTCAAGCAAGCAAGTACCTGCAGAACAGTGTGCAAAATTCATGTTACGGGTCACAGAAGTTTGCATCAAAGACAGAAAATCTTTGGCTACACTTTGGCTTAATGTAAACCTTTGAACTTTTTTGAGGTATTCTGTCTGATCTATGGGAACATGAATCGCCCATCAGTGACCGTGTACAAGAGCTCTGATGAGCTTCAGAAGGAGTGTTTGGTCTGAGAAGTTTGTACTGTTTACCTCTGTTCTTTTTCCATTTTCTCCATAGGAAGTCCATGCTAGTCTTTCTTAACGTGAAATTCAAAAAAAGGTGTATTCCAATTTTAAATACCTTTTTGAGAAAGGAGAAAAAAGATTAGACTTTTTCAAGCATTTATGTTGGTGCCAATGATCTGAGTCACTCATTTCACACTTTAAAACATTATGTACTTTCCCAGTGATTGTACATCTGCGCTCAGAACAGAATTTTGATTGGGAGATGAAGATAAGTAGGAGACGTCTGATTTGGAACATATAATAAGGGCCTACATTTTTGTGCAACAATGACAACAGTCAAAAATATATTCTGAATTATTTAAATTTGTCCTTTGTTCGTTAATGTCAATGATTTTAGAGGGAATTTCTAAAACTCTGTCTCACACTGGAAATATAAAAAATAATGGGTTACCTTTTGTCATAGTGTGTTATTCCAGCTAATAATCTTTCCACACACAGGAACTTAAAATAAAGGATTATAGCTGTAAGAAACGCCACATTTAAAATGCCCCCAACTCCCTCTACAACCAGTCAACAACAACAGCAACAAAAAACATAAACAAACAAAAATAAACAAAAACAACAACAACAAACTAATAACCAAATTGTATAATTCGGAAGTATACAAGCTTGAAAAAAAATTAATACATAAGGATAAGGAAATAAAATTAGTAGTCTAAGGTTCCTTAACATCAAATTTTCGTTATTTTTGAAGACTCTCAAGGTATTTGAAAATCAATAATGTGGTATTGTGATTATCTCGATTTACTTATTCTCTTTACTAGTTATGCTTTGAAATGCATGTTTGCACTAAGAGGCATTTGTTTTCATAATGTTTTGTTTTTCATGCACCAGAATGGTTGAAGTCTGTCACTGACAGCACTCAAATATGTTGTCATTGTGCCCACTAATGAGACCAAAGGTGTACAGTCTCAGGTTACTTTGTTAAATATATTCCAAGTTTTAGTACCTATAGCCTGCATGAAAACAAAGTGGTTTTCACAGAGACAGATACTAGCCTATTAGATACATATGATTTCAAAGTCTGCCTTTTATACATACATGTCTAATTATATATCAGAATCCTTATTTTCACCTTGAAGTTCAGCCACCATCGTTGCTGTGTGTGAAATCAGAGCTGATGAGTGATTGGTTGGATTTTAGAAATATCTTAGAAAATTAAAAAATACCTGAACATATAATTTCACCTGCTCTGACTAGTCTGTCTACAGTCTGCTGCACAAATTAAAATTAGCATTTGCTTGTCTTTGCTACAATTCAGTACTGTAGATCTACTTTTAAGCTTGCCATATCCTTGATATTAGAATTACTGAGCTAGCAGATAACTCAGAGTATAAATGGAAACATTTGTTTATTTAATGTACTAGGGATTAGTTTACTGCAGGCTTGGCTCTTTTTCACTTATCAAAGTAAATAACAAACTTGCTCTCTAAGCGCCAAATGGCTTCAACTTTTCTGTAACTCCAGTCAGTGTTTTAACCTTGTCTGGGCATTTTCTTTAAGACAATCAAAAATGAACCATGAGGGATAAATGTAGTAGGAGTGAACTTGAAGCAAAAACCATCCCCGATCAACATTTCTTATAGATAATTTATATTAGACTGATTTCCAAAGACTGTTTCTGAGCTTGCACATATTTACCTAGTTATTTCTTAGGATTCATATAATAAAATTGTGTAGCTCGTCAGTTTTTGTCCTGTTTCTGTATCAAATTAATTGAAGCCTCTCTACCAGTGTACTTTCATGTCTGCTGGTACTGGGGAAAATCGTTACTTTGAAAGTGTTTGTATGTTGTGGGGTTTTTTTTTGTTTGTTTGTTTGGGGTTTGGTTTATTTTTTTGGGTTTTTTTTGGTTTGGTTTTTTACAGACCTTTGCAGAAAGAAACAAGTGTAAACATATGAATACAGTAATATCTGTGCATATATGCTGTCCACATCATCCATTCCTACTCACAGCTGTAACTGTAAGAATGTTAGCTGATTTTGGAATAAACTCAAAACATAGATTTGTTTCAAAAACTCTGAATGGCACATCTGACAAACCTGACAGTACCAAGATCTACAAGGATATTGTTCCATGACACTTCCATTTTCATTTAATTTTAAATAATTCAAAACTTGAAAAATTAAATCTATCAGTCTCCATAGGCATAATTTTCAATTGAGATATCTCAAGTAATTTAAAAATTTGCCTGTTTGGAGTTTTTTGTTTGGATTTGGTTTTGGTTTGTTTGGTTTTTTGTTTTTTATTGTGAAAGACATAGTTCATAGCACTATTAAATTGTCACCCTGATGACTTATAACTGTGAACTTTAAGATCACAAAGGTTCTTCCCATTGCAGGAAGCTGATTAACTGCTAACCAGATCACTCAAGCATTTAAAACTTATTCTTGCGTAACACAATTTTTAAAATAAAAGCATTCCATATAGTGAGTAATGATACACTAAGGACTGGTATATATGGTCCAATATGAGAAGATAGTCTGTGATGGTTTTCTCAGAAGAAAATTTCTATGGACTACCATATTGGACCAGCAAGATTATATATCAGTTTCCAATGTTTAAGCAGTTCTAAGCATCCTCACACTTGCTCTGGATTTGGATATGGCAGTCTAACTTATTTGGGTGCTTGTGGCAGGTCAAAGTGACATAAATGGTGTTCATCCAGAGCCCAGCTTTAAGTGTTTACCTTTAGTTTCTAATCCCCCAAGGCTTCCTGGATAATTAGTGTAAGTGAAAAATTTCCTTTTGTGGATAACATAAAAGTGTCCTATTTGGGGTACCATAAAGTAATACGTCTTCATTGAGAGGGTGACTGAGTGCCAAAACAGACTGACCAGAGGGGTTCTGAAGCCTCATCCTTGGAGATATTCATAAGCTGTCTCGACAATCAGTACCCTGCCTGAACAAGGAATTCAGCTCTCTGCCTCTGAACAGGGAGCTTGGAGCAGGTAATTTCCAGTGATCCCTTCCAACCTCAGCCATTCTGTGATTCTTTAATTCTGTGGTTCTAGGAATGCAAAATCTACTTTGCTCCTTGGAATTCAGAGGAAGCCCAGGACAACGTGTTTGTTTCAGTAGGCATCAGACACTCAATAAAAGTATTTCTCTCTCCCTGGCTCCTCTATCCTCAGCCCCCAAATGCTAATTGTCCTTAATCATTCTTCTGAAATTAACAAAAACATAGACTAGGGTGAAGTACTTCTCTTAGGAAACTGTAAACAAGGTGTATAAAGTTTCAGAGTTTCTTTTAGTAGGAAAAAATCTCTTTTGTTTTTTATTTCCCTTTAGACTACAGAAATAGGAATAAATCAACAGTTGCTACAAATAATCTATGTACAATGAAAAAGCCAAATTTTGATTTTGCAGAAGACTAGATAGCTGACTTTCTAGTGTCACCTTTACTGGAATTAAATTAAAGGTTGATTTTGTATAGCATCTTGACTTTTACAGAACAGAAGCTTTATGTGATTTATCACTTAAAGACCCATTGAAAAACAGACACAGAAATCTGATTCGATGTTGTCAGAGCCTCAATAAATATTTAGTAAGATAGTTCTTACTTAATAAATATTAGATCCCTTACAGCCACTCAGAATGTTAGGTCTGAATGCCTGTATGCATGGCGGGGTGGGGGGCGGGGGGGAAGAGAGAGAGAGAGAAGACTGGTTATGTGGTCTTTTAGAAGACTGGAATCTGGAACCAAATTACATCATTCTGACTCCAGATTCAAGTTTATTCCCCTTCCTAAGAAAAAGAAAGACTTTCAATGTGTATATCAAAATGTTAGGATGTCCAGAAAAATGTCTGCAGGAGGTTTAATTAGTTATTGTTCCACCACCTTTAGGTAAATTTGAAGTACGCTTCCCCATTTGAAAGAAAGTAATTAAACTGAGATGGTTATTAGCACTTGTATCATTTTGTCCTCAGACTGTTCTAAGAAAGGCAGTAGTTCAGAAAAGAAATCTGAATGCACAAGTTTTAAAAGACCACTGCTAGTACAATAACAGTCACCTTGCGACACAAAGTCCTGCTTGGACAAGATACACCTTGAATGGATTAAAGTCTTTCTGAAGCTACCAAAAATTATCTGCAGGAAAACTTTTTGAAGCTGCCACAAACTATCTTCAAGGAAACATTAGTAGCAACTTTGCAAGGATGAAAAAAAAAGCACGTGATTTAGTTCTATGCAAAGGTATCTTCACAGTAACAAAGCCAATTTTTTTTCTGCTAGTACACATAAGTTTTGGTTATCAAACCCTATTTCCCTTTAAGACAAGGTAATCTACCTCGATGATCAAGGGAAGCCAGTTAGTGTAATCTTTTTGGATTTCAGTAAAGCTTTCTATAATGTCTCTCACCTTATCCTTCTGGACTAAATATCCAGCACACAGCTGGATAAACACATCATGCAGTGGATAAGCAACTCGTTCACAGGTTGAACACAAAGGATGGTAGTGGAGTAACATCAGACTGGCAAACTGTCACTAGTGGCTTTCCACAGGGCTCCATCTTAGGCCCTTGTGCACAACATCTTCATAAAAGACTTGGACACAGGGATGGAAAGGATACTATACAAGTCTGCAGAGTACACAAAACTGGGAGGAGCTGATGACTCCCTCAAAGGCAGGGGGGCCCAGCAGAGAAGCTTTGGCAAATTACAGGACTGGGCAATCACCAACCATATGAAGTTCAACAAGGGGAATTATCAGATTCTGCACCTGGGATGAGGCAACGCTGTATCTTCCTACAGCGGAAAGCAATGCTGCAGAAAAGGGACTTGGGGGTCCTGGTCAATGGCAAGTTGAATATGAGTCAGCAGTGCCCTGGCAGCCAGGAGAGCCAACCGTGTCCTGGGGAGCATCAGGCGAAGTGTCACCAGTCACTCAAGGGAGGGGATTGTCCTGCTCTGCTCTGCACTGGTATGGCTTCTCTTTGAATATTATGAGCAGTTTAGGGCACCACAGTATAATAAAGATATTACGCTATTAGAAAGTATCCAAAGGAGGGCAATGAAGATGGGGAAGGGCCTTGAAGGGAAGCTGTATGAGGAGCAGCTGAGGTCACTTGGTCTGTTCAGTCTAGAGAAGAGGAGACTGAGGGGAGATCTCATTGCAGTCTACAACTTCCTCTTGAGGGAAAGAGGAAGGACAGGCACTGAGCTCTTCTCTGTGGTGACTAGTGACAGAAGTCAGGGGAATAGCCTGAAACTGTGTCAGGGGAGGTTTAGGTCAGGTATTAGAAAAGGGTTCTTCACCTAGAGGGTGACTGGGCACTGGAACAGACTGCCCAGGGAAGTGGTCACAACACCAAGCCTGACAGAATTCAAGAAGAGTTTGCACAAAACTTTCAGGCACGTGGTGGGTATATCTTGGGGATATTCTGTGTAGGACTAGGGGTTGAACTTGATGATCCTCTGGGTCCCTTCCAACTCAGTTTATTCTGTGATTTTCTGATATAATAAACAACAGACTTGCTGTCTAGCACGTACAAATGCAGGACATATTTTATTTAAACTTACAGAAGGCTGTAAGTTTATAAGAAGGCTGTTTGCTGTATAAGATATATGTGCAGTATCCAGTGATCAAAAGTAAACAGAGCATCCAATCCAATGTGAACAAGAACCAGGACAAGCATGATACTCGTTCAGCTTTTTACTGTGCATTGGCAGAAGTTGCACTAAAAATATACTTTGATCTCTGTGTGAACATAACCTGTGAAATCCTTCTCCAGTTGCCAGTTGCCCTCTGAGGGTCTTCCAGAGTTTGCTGCTAAAAATTTTTTTGACTCATTTTATTACAGTGTCTTCTCTTCAAAGCTATGTTTGTTGCCTTTCCCATGACATTCAAGTAACCTATCTTTGGTCAGCTGAATTAGTCACCTTGACTGCAATATCCTGCCATATCCATGCCTTTTAGGATGGGTTATCCTTTGGAAAAGGACTCCTTCTGTTTGTACTCCACATTAAGCAGCTACTGTGTAGGAAAGGAAGTCACAATTATTTACTATTCTTAAGTATTTTTCTTTTTCTTCCTTGAATGTAGGAATCTTCACAGGACTGCATTCACATATAACATTCTAATGTGGGAAAGTGGCAAAAACGGTCCCTTCACTCTGGAACAGCTCTGAGAGTAAACAAAACTGCAGCTTCCAGAGAGATGGAAGACATGTCTCACATTTGGGCATATGTGAATATTTCTTTTGAAGGACATAGCAGCAAGTATGCAAAATATTGAAGAAAGACAAAATTTTCCTTGGTGATGCATTCTGTGATGTCTAGAGAACAGAAAGAATAATCTTTAAATCACACCTTTCAAGAGAAGACCAGAATGGTTGCCACTCTGAAGATAAGTTTTTGTATAAGGAAGCTGTAAGCAGTGGTCAATAAGTATTTGATATAATGCTAGAAGTAGAAAAATGCTAGAGAACGTTTGTTCAGACTTAAAAAAAAAATAGGACAGCACTGCTTTTGTGACTGCTGTGAAGAGATCCAAGCAGAATAAATATAGTTGCTCACCTACATCCATGAAGTACATTGGAAATATCTAATCTGGGCATGGCTTTTAATTGCCTCATCATCAGAACATATGGAAAGTTATGTACAGTGTACATATCCCAAAAAGTTTTGATTTCCTGAAACATGAAGAAATTAACTCTCAAAATATTTTTCTGAAGTCATTAAATTTGGACCACTGATTTTCTCTGAAAATATCAATCTTGTGTTGTAAGTAATTACTAAGTATTTATGCATTTAAGTAAAGCCATAATGTTTTTTTGATGTGTGTGACTTTGTGATATAGTAGCTTTGCTCTGTTTTCTTTGACTCTTAAACTTCCCTAACTTTCCCTTCCATTTATTACTGCCATCTTCTATATCTATGTTGGTTTCCCCCCCCTATATTTTACTGTACTGTGGAACTACTTGGCCCATTATATATGAAAAATTAATAATGATTACTGACTTAATTTTTCAGCAAGCATTGCACTTTTCTCTTTTCTTTAAAATAAATTAATCAAACACTTTTTTTCTTTAAAAAGAGGTGATTGTCTTCAAGTCAAAAGCAGACATGCATTTCTAGTCTCGAAGAGGAATAAAAAATGGGCAGATATTTCTCCTCAGAGATGACATTAACTTCAATATTTTGATCTGAAAATCATTATTTCCCCTAAAATGAAAGAGAAATAACAGTTCTGTCAGTACCCATCCCATGGAAAAAATATTATAGATTATATTCATTACCTCAGGATTGACCGCTTTGCTACACAGAAGCACACTGAGATGTACATTCAGGCCAGACAAACATGTTGGTAGGATTTTAATACAAAAGCGTGTACCCCTTGGGTATTAGTCCCTGGTTTTTGTTAAACAGTTTCATATTGACAAGCTACAACACACTTTCATTCAAAATGCCCTCTTGTCTAACGCAGATAAAGTGAAGGAGAAAGAGAGAGGAAACAAAAAGTGGCTTTGCTTTATGAAGATAACCAGTCTTTCTTAGGCATAGTCAAATCAGAAGAGCTGTTAAATAAATATTCAATAATTTGATGAGGAAAAAATGATGGCTAAGCTCTCTTGACCTTTTATGCAGCCCATTAACACAGTCTGCTAACACCTGCTTTGTAATTAATGTGCTAATCAAAGCAGCAGGGTTCACCAATTGTCACATTTCTATACAAATTTCCAGCTTTGTTGCCATGTTGCTGTCCCAATTAGTCTGCAGCACTCAATGCAGCCTCGTCCTGCAGGAAGAAAATTGGTTTCAGATGTGAATGTTCATAACAAAACAATCTCTTAATGTATAGTGAACTTATTATGCATTGGGATGAAACTAATTTTCTTTCTTCTAGAAGTGTATGAGTGCTTAAAACTTAGAGGCAGAACAAATGTTATTCAGATTTTTCCCAAAATATTTGGGAATAATATAAAAAAAAAAAACAAACACCAAACTGTCACAGTCACAAAGTTGAAAAAGCTGGTCAATCAATATGCTGTTTGCTTGGTTTCTGTCCACACATGCACACAAACAAATCATTTCATGTCATATATTTCATGTCTACTTGCAATATTAATACTGTTAGAATTACGGAAATGTCACCTGGAAAGCAGAAAAGCATTTGAAAACTGTCATGTGGATAAGGTTCCCATGGAAACCTATTTCCTTGATATCCATGTGTTCAATATAAATGCCTGTAATTTTGTTTCGATACTCATGGAAAAAATAAAAAAGGCCGTAACAAAAACTTGAAAATAACTTCCACATTTTTAAGAGATTATAGAAATATTCATTTAATGCACTGTATTTGTCATACAATAGAATAACACTAACCTGATCATCATTCATCAATTCTAGCTGTAGTTTTCATGCTGCATATGATGCATACGGTGTGTTGACTTAGAAAACCTAAGTATTATACCAAAGTAAACACAGTGCCTTGAGTTCTTTGTTCAGTATGTAGTTCCACTGGAACAAGGAGACTAAGCACACTTGCAAATGTAAACTACAACATCACTGAATTCCCTACTTCGAGTCTAGAAGGCTGGCTATTTAAACAGTATTTCTATGTCACAAAAACACGTTAATTCCAGAACAGGAGACACTGCCCCTATCCAAAAATATTTATGATAAAATTGAATGTGGCAGACAGAATTCTTGACATGTTAAAGTAATTGATATGAGAGACAAAACACTCTCATAAGGCTGGCTGTGATAAGAGTTAACAGAAGAAATCAGAAAAGGACATAGTCCTTGTCAATAATCATAAAGGTTATTATTCCTTAAAACACAAACAAAACCTCCCACCAACCAGATCCTAAAACAAATCCTAAAAGGTTCGATGTGGTGGTTTAGGATTTTTTTCTATCTAAGTTTCTTCAGCCATCTCATATTCCTAGACACACACTATATCTTTAGCACCTGACTTTCCTGTTTACCTTGTACATCCTCCCATGAAAGAGATAGTCCAGTTATTGAAGTAGTGTGCTTCTAAAGCATGAATATGTATAACCATGTGAACTGTGAAATAAATGGCATTTTTTCTATCTTTTTACTAAAGATGAAAATGAAATATTTCAAAGACATTGACATTTAGTTTAAGAAAACAGAAAGGAAGTATTTTTTCTTCTGACTTTTTTCATATGTAGAATGGAAAAAGCCCAACACTCTAGAAGCAGAGAGAATATGTGTTTGAGTAAGACAACAATGGTAATACAGGGGGGAAAGTAAGAACAGAGACTTTTTGTTTCCATCAAAACAGGTTTGTGAAGATTTTCAAGTGTAAGTCAATGGCTCTCTTAAACTGTTTGCTATTTTGTAAAGCTGATAACCTAGATTTTCTGAACTATATGGTAAAGTATTGCGTTTATGTCAAATAGAAATAAGAAATGTGCTCAAACTTCGAGAAAATTTATTCATGGTGCTTTTGTTGTTACAGCTGCAGCAACAGCTGTAATGATTGCAACTTTTCCAGAGTACAACAACACATTTTGCCTCTTTAAATATAGTCTACTTACCACAAAAATTTTAACCTGAGTATACTTAACTATATTGCCTACCTATTTAATTCAAGACATAAGCAGGAAAGAATTTAAAATTTGCTTAGCTGTTTCCTGGAAAGAGGAAAAGACTGCATTATATTGTTGATAACTGGTGATTAATGTCCCTGATTCTTAAATAATGCCATTAACTCTGGCTATACTATACTGTTGATATGCTTTGGCACTGAATGAAGACCTGATATTTCTCTGTAGTCTACATCACTTTTCACTTAACGTGAGGATGCCTACTGTTACATACAGATAAAATTTGAAATATAATTTCATTTTTGACTTATTTTCCTGTTAAAAAAAAAGGAGAATTAATTCTATTGCAGTTCCAATATATTGAGACAGAATTGTTCTGAGATTCTTTGTTCAACTGCTAAAAAAGGCACTAACTGTGCAATCAATATGTCAAAGTCATGAAAAATGCTTCTGGATAGTCAGGTGACATGCACAAAACCTTCATGCAGTGAATTTTGGAAAAGGACAAGAGAAGAAAAAAATAAGTCTGTAGTGTTTAAGGGCTTAAAGTGAGAGAGTCACAGAGGAAGTGGGGTGACAAAGTTTTGTACCTAGCAAACTGTCTTTTACTTTTCAGAGAAGTTCATCTAATAAGTTGATAAGGCAAGTGTCCACGTGAGATATATATATATATGATATGTATATATAGATTTATATATAGATATATAAAAATAAATTTGAATTACAGGATGTTATTAACAAAATTGAAGATTTGGGTTCCCTTGCCTTCAAAACTCAAGGAAATATTAAAAAATCACATCAATTTTAAAATATTGGGTTTTATGGTAGATTAAGATGATTTTCTGGCTTACTGTTCTTATCCTCAGATGACTTTGCACTTAAATATATCTTTGGATGTTGCATGAAGAAAAAAAAGACCATATTCCTTCTTTCCAGGTCAGACTTTTCTGTTTTCATTTACCCAGGTTTTAGTGTTAAATAATTGTAAGTAATTATTTCTGAGATGTTTTTGCTTTGTGTATACTAAAATACTTTTTTTTTAAGTGACAAATTTGAGTAGTAGTAATCTACTCTTATTATTTGCATACCATTGAAAAAGTGAGTAGACATGAAATGAGGTTATTTTCAATGTTCATGGATTATTTATTTCACTAATATTTTACTTCACATTTTTCTACATTAAATTGAAGAAAAAATGTTTTTATTTCCAAGGCTAAAATTAATATTAAATAATTAAACAAGTTTTAACTGGAATTTTTAGACTTGTAATATGTGGGACTGTTTGCTCATTCTTGCAAATTTGTATTAGATTCTAAATGGAGAATGAGCAAATGTATGGAATGTTATAAAAATATTTCAATGTAAATTAATGTGCATAATTATGAAAATTAAATACAAATAACTTGCTAAGTCTTGGTATTTACTAGATAAAGTAAACACAAGAGCCTAAATATGAAATAAATCTGAATGAAAACTGATCATCTAAAATTACAAGATAATAATGAAATATTTATTATTTGTTCATTACTTACGTGTTCTTAGCATTACTTCATAGCACAAAGGTATTTTTAAATTGATCTTCCTTCTTCAATTGTATTACAACTATGATTACTCATGTAAATGTAAATGTATGATTGCATGCAAATATGTCTGGATCCCTACAAAAACATTATAGTCAAAACTCTTAAATAAAAACCCTGTGAACTCCAATTTTGTTTGTAATTGATCAAGCCCTGAAGTAGTCTTTAGATTTATATTATAGGACCCATTTACACTGTATCATTTTCAAAAGAGACTGAAAACATCAAATACATGACTATAGCAACTTTTTCCAAATACTTTTTTTCCCTAAAGATATAGGGCCCTGATCAACCTGATCTAGTGGTTGGCATCCCTGCCCACGATGGCAGAATAGAAACTACATGATCTTTCCAGTCTCTTCCAACTCAAACCATTCTATGATCATTTGATTTTATGATTGACTTCTGAGATCTTAATAATACAATACAGAATTGTACTTCTTTTACTGAATAGGAATCATTCTTCATCATTTTTCTTGTTGAACTGGCTGAATAACAGTAATCACAGGTTAGAGCTCCATAACACAGATAGTACCTTGATTTTCTTCCTCATGAGATCTTCTCAGAGTTTTAATTGAAACATTTGTTTTAAGTAAATAACAGAAGCTTTTTCTTATTATTTTGACTAACAATATTCATTAAGAGCTGACCTGATGGGAAACACATTTCCAAAATGCAGTAATCCATTATCCTGAGGCAATTATAATTTTATGCATTTCATTTTACACTGCCAGAGTTGGGGTATCTACAACTTCCCTGGGCCACCTATTGCAGTGTTTCACCACCCTCACGGTAAAGTTTTCTTCCTAATATTTAACCTATTTTTTCCCTCTATCAGTTTGTACCCATTACTCCTTGTCCTTTTGCTTCAGTTCCTGATGAAGGGTCCCTCTCCAGACCCCTGTGGGCCTCCTACAGATGCTGGACAGATGCTATGAGATCTCCATGCAACCTTCTCTTCTCCAAGCTGAACAGCCCCAGATTTCTCAGTTTTCTTCATAAGGGAGGTGCTGGAGTCCTCTTATTAACTTTGTGGTCCTCCTTTAGACTTCCTCCAACACTTCCATGTCCTTCTTATGTTGGGGGCATCAAAACTCCAGGTGGGGTGTCATAAGAGCAAAGGGGGCAAATAACCTCCTTCAACCTCCTGTCATGCTCCTTTTGATGCATCCCAGGATTTATTTGACTTTCTGGGCAGTGAGCACACGCTGCTGACTCATGTTGGGGTTTTCATCAACCATAACACCCAAGTCTTTCTCTAAAGGGCTGCTGTCAATAATTCTCCCACCCAGCCTGTAGGTGTGAATAGGGCCTTGAGTAACCTGGTCTAGTCGGAGATGACCCTGCACATGGCATAGGGGGATTGAGACTAGATGATCTTTAAAGTCCATTCCAATCCCTTAATCCCTATGATTCCATGATTTGAGAAGCCAGGCTGACATCTCTGGGAGGATCCATATAAGTTCTCTCACTGATAACAGATATTGAATCTGAGTATCTAGCTAGTGCAAGTGAGGTGCTTACAAGTGTGGTATAAAGAAGCTAACAGAATGCCACTAGTTTTGTATCCCTTGGTCCTAGGGAGAGATACTCCAGTCCTCTCTTTGTCATACTTACTGGATAATACATTTGCCTTTTATGTGTGATCAAAGTGGCAATAACACAAACCTAGGTATAAATGAGAGGATTTACTTTGCCTTTTTTTCCTTTATAAAGAAAAAGACATATCACAGAAAAATACTATTTAAATAAAGAACACCAGTAAATGGACTGTATTCATCTAAACAGTAGAAAAGACTGGCATACAGTGATAATGTAAATTATTATATACTTCTGAAAACATCTCACCAGTAAAAGAAAAGAAGTCCAGGAAAACAAATCTTTATCCTGATAAAGCCTGTTTTCTGGAGATCTAAATTTTATTCCTGTTGCAGCAAAATCCTTTTGTGACATATAAGTTTTAATTTATAGTACTTAATCTGTAATTTTTTGTGGGATAAAAAACATTTCTGTGCTCTAGAACACTGCTGCATATATATACCTTTTATGACTTTTGGTGATCGTTGGAATGTAGTGCAGAAGCACACAGCATGGTTTTATATACTATAATGTAGATTATGCTCCAGCTGCATTTTATATCTGTTTTTATAACATAGGAAATGATCATGGTAAATAAATATTTTGGTTTTCATTGGTTTGGGTTTTTTTTTTCTTCTTTGAATGAAGTAATGCAACTATATTTTCAGTTCTACCAAAATTATTGTGAAACTGTCATATTTTTAATGAGTTTGATAGAAATAAAAGTGATGTGACAGAGAGTAGTGTTCCTTTAAGAGCCAGATATTAACCTCATTTTTCTTATGCTTCTTTCCCAGGATACTGAACACTGGGCAAAACAAGTGGTTTTCTGTGTAACAATGAAATTGAGTAGCTTCTGTTCTGAATCTTCATTTACAACAAAGTTTCAGCCACCAACTAACCATACAGGCTTGTAAGTTCAATTTTCCCCCATGTTTTTGTATCTTTTCTACATCCCAGTTAAGCTCCATCTTACCCTCTAGAAGCTTTAAGTTAACCATGTATATCATGGTTTGATTTAAGAAGTCAAATGTAATAGAAAAGAAGAAAAAACATAAAAGGGAACCAATCACATAAGCTCTGTGTCTCAGACTCATAAGCTCTGCAGTTCTACAGATTCATCATCCAAACTTAATTTAAAGTGACTGAGCTGATGCTACATTGGCTGGCACTGAGGCTCCAACTAGTGCTACTGCTGTGTATCATTAGAACACCTCCTGTTGGACAAAAAAAAATGTCATTGCTGCTAGCTAGATGTCATGTTACAGGAACCTGTTTGGTACCTGGAATAGGATTTGAGTGGTCACAGTCTCATTTTACTAAAATAAAATGAAATTAAATGAAATAAAGTAAAAAAAATATATAGGAAATGCCTGAGAGACAGTGGGGGAGAAAGGAGTGACTGGCTTACAAAAATGTCCCTTAGTCTTTAAAATAAAAAATCTGATATACTGAAGAAGCTGGAGTAACAGCTGTCATCAGAATGAGATAGAAGGTGACCTCTCCCAGAAAAGTGTCCCTAGAGTTCCCTGGCTGACACTGTGATGGATATATCAGCTTAAATACATCTTCATTTAAGCACATATGGTTGCAGCTA
Source organism: Pithys albifrons albifrons (assembly GCF_047495875.1). NCBI lineage: Eukaryota > Metazoa > Chordata > Aves > Passeriformes > Thamnophilidae > Pithys > Pithys albifrons. Next base: position 85,122,291 of record NC_092461.1, read on the forward strand.
AAATGTCAAAACTCAGTAGGAATGTATAAACACACACACACATACACACACATATACATAAGGAGTGATTGCATAAATATAGGGAATATAGACAATGTTATGGTGGCAAAGGAAAGATGAGGAAAGCTGTAGAAATCTAATGCACTTAGTGGAAGAAACTTAAGTTCACTTCCCATTGTTTATAGGGTACATGACCTCAATTTGTAAGAAACTTGTATAATTTAAACTCCTGATTTCACATATCCTCAGAGAATGTGATGTACTAATAAAATGATGTGTTATTGCTAATGGGGGCTCATCTCCAGTGTGGAAATATCAAACATGTATTGAATAAATCACTTTAAAGTCACTTAGTTGGTTTGGGATTTTTTTCACTCTAAAATAATCCACATAGAGAATTAGCTTGAAGTAGCTTCTGTGCTATACATTCTCTACCTAATATACTGCACTTTTTTCTTAATCTAGGCAAGTCCACAGTTTCTCCATCATTATAGAACCTGAAGAGCTCTTGGAAATTAAAAGGGTATTACCATATATGTGTATATAATGGTATGATTTAAAAATAACTCAAAAGAAATTGATTACATTAGAGTTTTTCTTTTTTTTTCCTTTTGTCATTACAATTAGATGTCGTTTTTTTCTTGGCTGGTTTTTTTCTACCCCTTTTTTTAATTTTTGATGCTAAATAAAGAGAATTCACAGAAGTAAGAGCAATGCAGTTTTGCTGAGGAATTACTTACATGTTGTATATATTCTTTAACAATATAATTTTAATGCATTATTTTTATGTATATTATGTTAAACACAGGCCCTGATAAATGCAATGCTGAGCTCCAAGGAGGTGATTTTGTGAAGGGCTTGGAATTCAAGTTCAGAGTGCGTTTGCATATAATGCATTTCCTGGTTCTGCCTATAGCTTACACATCTTATATTTAAAGAAAGGTTTACGACCCAAAATAGCGTTGCACCAGACATGAGCATAATCCATCACTAGTCAAAGAGAAGTGTAGTTATCTTAAAAAACATATGCTGGGTTGAAGGTGTGTGAAAGAAAAATTTTAAACGGCTGCACATCTTTGGAAGTGTGACGTTTTGTACTGGAAGGAACAGAAGCTGGCAGAACGATTGAAGAAAGGAAAATGCTTAATAAGGTTTGAAGGGAAAGTTGTTATAGTATCTGGTTCAAAATACATCATAATCAACTTGTAGTTCTCTTTTTTTCTAGTCAGCTGTACCAGGTTCTCTGTCAGAGACTGCACTTTGTTCATAATAACACATACAACACACAGGGATAAAACAAGGAAAACTTAGGAAAAGTAGTTTGAGTGAATATAGAGTAGCTGCATGGATTGCACAAAGGCAGGGATTTATGCCAGCTGAAAAACTGCTTAATATATGCATTTTTTAACAATAAGAATTAGCAGCTTTCCTGTCTGTTATTGATATGTTCTTCTGTGTATCTGCAAAAGAAAAATAAACAATGTGCTATGTGATCTCTTGGGTAAAATATATACCTCTCATTCTAAAAAAGAATCAAATGTCATTAATTATTTTCCAAAATTACCTGTTAACATTCAACATCAAAGTGCACAGTCACATGAACCAGAAAGTTTTAATTGTTCAGTGAAGTAAGGAATGCACTTCAGCTTTTATTCTAGAAAATAAAAACTGAGATTAAAGAAAATATAATTTTTAATTTCAAACAGTTTACATTTAGAGAAAAGAACAGTTTGGTATACGGTGTAATACCAGCAGTTAAATTCTAAATATTTTAAGAAAGGTGCTGGTAAAGTTAGCAACTTTAATACAGCTTACAAAGCAATGTCCAAATTACTTTAATAGAAAATTTACAGAAAATATAGTCATCCTACAACCTGCAAGAATCTGCCAGAATATAGAGACTGTAAACTCAGGAAATCAGTTTTTATGTTTTTCTATTTAGTTATACATGTTGCCTAATGCATAGCCGATGTTGAAAAAGTTGAGAGCTATATGAGAGAGCAAGTAGCATCACTAGGAAGAATCATAATTAATAATGTTACTAAATGTAGAAATTCATGGAGTTGATTCTTAGCAAGAACTAAGAGAAATCATCACAGAATCACAGAGTTACAGAATCACAGAATATGCCAAGTTGGAAGGGACCCACAAGGATCATTGAGCTCAGCTTCTGTCCCTGCACAGGACCATCCCCGAGTCACACCATGTGCCTGAGAGTATTGTCGAAACACTTCTTGAGCTGTGTCAGGCTTGGTGCTGTGACCACTCCCTGGGGAGCCTGTTCCAGTGCCCAACCACCTTCCGGGTGAAGAACGTTTTCTAATATCCAACTTAAACCTTCCCTAACAGAACTCCAGGCTCCCTTGGGTTCTGTCACAGGTCACCACAGAGAAGAGATCAGTACCTGTCCCTCCTCTTCCCCTCATAAGGAAGTTGTAACTGCAATGAAATGAGGTCTCCCCTCAGAATCCTTTTCTCCAGGCTGAACAGACCAAGTGACATCAGTTGCTCCTCATATGGCTTCCCATCAAGGCCCTTTCAACATTTTTGGTGACCTCCTTAGGACACTCTCTAACAGTGTAATATCTTTCTTACATGGCAGTGACCAAACCTGCACACAATATTCAAGGTGACGGTGCATCTTTGCAGATTAGCTTATAGTGAGCACTGAGCCTGGGCTGACACTTTCATGACCAGTAAAGAGTATTACATGATTTTTTTAAAATTAAATTTACTTATTCTGTATTATGATAGAAATAATAGTAGATGGACTGTCAAAAGGTCACCTGGACTGCTGCCAGTCTGTGTCAGAAATTAAAACTGTTGATATTTTGGTCTCTGTTTTGGCCGACCATCTGGACAAAGTTTATGCTTTCTCTACCTTGTTACCAGTAACAAGCATAGATAAAGGAGAAACTTCACCCTTGAAGACAGAGCTAACTATAAACTAAAAACAATTGGTCTCCTCTGATTCACTAGTTGCATTTAGAGGTCATTTGGAGGAGAAAATGATGAAGAAGGAGAGGAAGGCTGCCCCCAGACTCAATTCATTGGAGACCCCTAGGCGATTATACACATGCTCAGGGAAATTCCAATGCCCGCACACATGTGCAGAGGGAAGACTGTTATATAACAAGCAGGTGGAGCTAGTGACTTCAGACTGAGGGGTACTTGACACATCTGCCCAGCTGGACATCACTGGACACCTGTATTTTACGGGCAGATGACTGGTGCTTTTTCTGGCTTGCTTGCCACGCAAGAAAACCTTGTATTTTCAAATAATGGGGATGCCTGTTATTGCAGTGAGCCAGCTAGCACACTTGGTCTCTGCTTCCTCTTCTGGAAAATATAAATGTATGGGTCAGTAAGACATTAGTGTGCCTGCATGCTTGGGCTTATTGCTTTTGAGGGTTTTTTTTTTCCTTTTCCTTCCTTGTCCTTTTCCACCTTAAAACTCCTGTCACTTAGTTATCTCCGGTAATAAAAAAATACTGTTTGTTAATCTCTCAACAGTGTGACTGTTTCAATTTCTAGCATTCCTTAGAACCCACCCTATTACATAATTCTATCACATCATCATCAGTATTAAGTAGGTCTATACAGAATAGTTTGAAGTACAATACAATGTAAGTAGGTACCACCTTGTAAGCAATTTAATGTACAATTCTCCTAATGTACTCCTTCTGTGACAGTGATGAAACTATAGAATCATAGAATGGTTTGGGTTGGAAGGACCTTTAAAGATCATGTAGTTTGAACTCTTCTGCAATGGACAGGGACACCTTTCACTCAGAGCTCCATCCAACCTGGCCTTGAACACTTCTAGGGATGGGGCATCCACAACTTCTGTGGGCAACCTGTTGCAGTGACTCACCACCCTCACAGTAAAGATTTTTTTCCTAATATCTAATCTAAATGTACTCTCTTTCGGTTTGAAGTTATGCACCCTCAGCAGTTTGTTGTTATTAATTGAAGAATAATGCATACCCTTGTTGAAGAAATAAAACATTTGATATATGTTACAAATGTTACCACAAGGTTCTTTCTTCATATCATGTCTATGTAACATGGAATTCTACAAGGTGCTGAGGCACTAATGATAGACATCCCATAGCTTTCAATATTCTTATTCAGCAACAGAAGCTACAAAGTCTAGTACAGCTGCTTCACAGCAGGACAATGGGCTCCTGAAGCACAGGCTTTCTCAATATGCTCTGTACCTTTGTGTAGTTATGGGGATTTTACATGTTTCTTTGTGAGGGCAGAGCTCATCTTGCTCACGTATTGTTAATACTGGAAAAGGGTGTTTCTAGGGTAGGATTTTGCGGTTTTTGTTATTCTGAAATTGTGTAAGGTGATTATTATTAATAGGTGAAATTTTTCATGAAAAACTGCATTTTGATACAAAATCTTCAAAAAAAGTTTATGCTTCTTTGAGGATAGCAATTTTAAATGTTGATCCTTTGGTATGAAACCTCATTTTATTTCTGTGAGAGACTTCTTTTGCACTGTTCTTTGTCCAGAATAGAAATTGAGCTACTATATCACTACCATTTTGTCTATGCATAACCTCTTTCTCCTTGCTTGTCATTTTGGATCCTGACTGCCTTATTATATTCATAAAATTGGTTTAAGTTCTCAGAAACACCTATTCTGCCAATTATATAGCAGATTAGTCTTCCACATACAATGGTTTCTATAAAATCTCAAAATCAGAATGATTCAGATTGGAAGGGATCCTAAAGATCATCTTGTTCCAACCCCCAGGCTGTGCATTGGCACCCACTGGTCAGGTTGCTCATAGCCTCATCCAGTCTGGTTAGTGATGGGGCATCCACAGATTCTCTGGGCAACCTGTTCTGCTGCCTCACCACTATCACAGTAAAGAATTTCTTCTATATATCTAACCTATATTTTCCCTCTTTCAGCTGGAAACCATTTCTCCTTGTCTTATTGCTACCGTTCCTGAGGAAGGAATATCTTTATCATAGACTCACTCTGGCAGTATTTAAGTATGTTAGGAGAAAAAACTAAATTTGAGGCTGGTGCTGATGAACTGTGCAGCACAGTGGTTGAACCTGAAAGGTTGGTCTTTGACAGTGCTCTCTAAGTCCCTGTTGAAACTACTCTTGTGTTGATTTTTTTTCTCTTATGAGCTACATGTCCAAGCCTGGCCTTGACTGCAGGCTGTGGATCATGGTTCAACACTAGTATAGACATACTTAATGTGATCTTCCTACCAAATACTACTTATTTTGTTAAAAAATGTTTTTTGCCCTTCCTTATCTACCTAACAGGAAAAGTACGGCAGAAGATGAAAGATGTCCTGTTTGATATTTAGTATATTTTAACCACTTCAGCACTGGGAAATTCTGAAGGCACAATAATTAAGTGGATTGTACATTGGAAATGTACATTTCTCCATATGGAAAGGCAACAAACCCAAAACAAACAATACCAAAACCCTGGCACGATTTTATCAGTGTTAGTGTCTTAGGGAAAATAAAAAAGTTTCCAAAAATCATTTATGTATGCAAGTTAGAGAAACATAAAAGTTGATCCTAGATTTTTCCCTATCTGCTAAGTTCTTCTTTGATTTTATTTTAATTAGCACAAGATACAGTTCTCTTGCTCACTGACATTAAGAAGAAAAATTCATGGTGACTTTTCCAAAAAAAAGTTTGAATGGAGATGAATAGATGGTCTGAAAAAGGTCATAGAAGTTTCTCAGAACTAATTACACTAATTTACTGGCACTTCTCTGACTATAATTTCAGCAGCACTACTTCCTAAATATTGTAATATCTTCAGTTTTATAGTGTCCTGGTTGCTCTGCCAAGAAATGTGATGTTTAAAACATAAGGCTTTTAACTGATCTTTAGTTTCTTGTTATCAGCTAAAGAAATGACAATCTGGTTAAAAATTAGATTCATAAATTTGTCTCTACATGAGGCAGAGAAAGGAACTGTACTCAAAAGAGCTAGAAAATGTCTGAGGCAAAGAAGTAGGCCCAGGAAGCATCCTGGCATCAATATTTCTGCTGTAGTTTGCCCCATGTTTTACCTTATGTATTGAGTGTAGCTTGCAATACCTTGGCAATGAGAAGCTGAGAAAAGGGGGCTTCCCTCTGCTGGATGCAGTTGGTTCCAGCTGGCTCCAGTGGACCCACCACAGGGCACTGCTGAGCTCCTCAGCCGAGCACATTAAGAAAGGGCAAATCACTACACAGTAGCTGTGAGAAAGGAGCCAGAAAGAATAGGGTGAGAAATAGCTCTGCAGAGCTAGGTTGAGATATGGAGAGGGAGGAAGTATTCCACGTGCTAGAGCAGAGCACAGGTGACCCTGCAGGCCATGGACTATGCCGGAGCAGATATCCACACTGCAACCCATGAAGGACCCCATAGTGGATATTTTCCAAAGGAAGCTGCAGTCTGTAGAGAGTCCATGCCTGCATCCCATGGGAAGGACTCATGAGAGAGTAGGCTAAAAGTGAGAGGGGGAAAGAGTAGCAGAGAAGAACTATTGTGGACTGACTAAAATCCCCATTTCCCATCCTCCTGCTCCACTTGGCCATGAGGTAGAGGAGGCAAGAATGAAGGAGTTAAATCAGGCCTGGGAGGAAGGGTAGGCGGTGTTTTAATTTCTCTCACAATTTGAATGTATTTTAAATAGCAAAAAAAGTAAATAAATTTCCCCTAAGTAGATTTTGTTTTGTCCCTCAAATGGTAATTGCTAAATGATCTCTCTGTATTTATCTTGACTACTGAGGGTTTTTTTCTCTTGTGCTTGCATTATTTTTTTTTTTTCCCCTGAGGAGCAAGACAATACCTGAGTGACTGTTTGGTAGCCAGCCAAGGTCAGCCCACCACACCTATATATTTAGTGGCCAGTTTTCAAATTCTTTGTTCCCTTGAAGGGAGCTAGATGACAACTCATCTGTAGAAGCAAAAGGAAGAGTAAGATGAGTACAAGAAAGGTGCAAAGGCAATTTAAGTGAACAGTGAGATCATTGAGTGTCCAAAGTAATAAAGATTCTTCTTTTTTCAAATATTATTCAGAGAGAAGTAGAATCTATGAACTTCGTAGGGGCAGATTTTCATCATTGCAAATCTTATCTCCTTTGCTTCCATAATGGCTATGCCAATTTGTGACAGATGAAGATGTATTGTACCTTGAAATGATCTTGCAATCTGAAGTAGTTTGGGAAATTTGTCTTTTAGCATAGTAAAAGAGACTGCCTAATGTTTGTTGATTATTTTTTGTGTATGGTGTGTGTATGTATGTGTGTTGGTATTCATGTTTTTGTTTTTTCCCCAGTGTTTCATATTTCAGAAATAGGAACACATATTTTAAACTCTAATAATAAGGTTAAAATTCCAAAGGATTCAACAAAGGCTAAGACAGGAGCAAGAGAGAAGATAGTGAAGGTTGTAGGGTATGTAGTACAATATACAGATATTTAGAGTTTAGGTCTCCAAGGCATAATCAGAATCTAACTTGTATGTGGAATATAGAAGTTTTTGTCACAGCACTCTCATTGCCTAATGCCCTTTTCCTGTAATTCTTCCGTATTTCCTTGCTTTGTTATTTTCTTTTCCAAATGTTATGCTTCATCTACCTTATTTTGTTAGCCTTCTCCCCCATTACTTTCTGGTTCTATTTTACAAGCCTTTCGGAACCCAGCAGTTATGGCTTTCACATTTAATTCCAAAAAATGGGTTTCGTATTAGGCAAAATGGATATGTCCATTTTTATTGAACATACTCTTCTCTTTTGAGAAGTAATAGTAGCTTGGGAGCTGTATGCATTACTACATATGACTATATACAGAAACTTTCTTACTTTTAAGAAAAGCATAGCAATATCTGTTTGGTACTATATGGAGCTATGAATCAACATATTTTTTGAGGTTCATAATTTTTGCAGTGTTCCTAAATGCGCAGATTTTAGAATTCTCTTTTAACTGATAAAATAATTAACAAAGAACAGCAAACAGGATAGACAAGTCCAGTCATTCTGCTAGAAAACAGTAACAGATATATATGATGAAGAGCATCCCCAAAAAAATGATAAAGACCTAGTTGTCCTGGAAATGTTGCAAGGATATATTTACAAAGAAAATGCTGCTGTATTACCATAAGAAATTCCAAATTATTTATTAAAAATATGAAATATTTCAATTAATTAATTAGTTAATAATATCAGCTCCTCTACTGTTCAGCACAACTTGGATGAACTTCACAGAACATTAACAGTACTGCAAAACAGAAAGAGAGGATATCAAAGCTCATGTTTCCTATCAGTCTACTAGACAAGGCATTATGGTAGCACTGAAGTAGAAATTCCTTTTTAACATCTACATTGAGAGAAAATTTGAATCTTGTCACTGCCGAAAAACCATTTCTGTTCATTCAGGTGAAAGGTATTTCTGAGCTCAGTTTTGTCACTGTAGGAAAGTAAATAAGTTCCTGCTTCTAGTATAGGTATTATAAGAATATGAATATGATGCTTATCTTGTCATTTGTTTACTTGCAAGTAGAGTTTAAAGGACTCTGTTTCAGCATGTGAAAGTACAGGGATCTCTTCATTTACCACCTCCATTAATTTGATTCTGTGGATCATTGTACTTTGCCATCCTTTCCTTTCGAGTACCAACCTCCATGATAAAATTTCTCAATTTTTTATAACACCATTCTTAATATTATACAACCTCATTGCTTTTATGCCTGCTACTGTTCAGCCTATTGCTAAAAGTTTATGTTTAAAAATCAACATCCAACTTCAGTTATATATGTCTATGGTGTTTTTCTGCTTCTTTTGTTGTAAAGAGCAACAAAATTATTTTTTGGTTTACATTTTCTCAAACTTTCGTTTCTGTTATAGAATTCTATATGAGTAGTCATATTAAGAGCTCTTCTTATTTTTTCCTGAGGTTATAGTTCCAGTTTTCTTAATTTCAGTAATAAATATCGAAATCATTATTTCTAAATAATTCTCACCAGGCCTACTAGACTCATTCAAAGTTGATTAAGAAAAGATTCCAGGACTACCTTCCTACATGATGTAGCACCTTATATAATTTTCTACAGATGTTTTTCTAGTATTAATGCTAATGTTTGTATGAGCATGCTTACCTTTCCATAGTCTTGGCTGATTCATAGAATCAAAGAATACTAGATTGGAAATGGACCTCGAGAACCATCTGGTTCAACCAAACCTTCTTGGCAAAAGCATGGTCTAAGTAAACTCTTCCAGCACCCTCTCCAGCTGAATATTAAAATTATCTGAGATTGGAGAATCTACCACTTCCCCCAAGGAGATTATTCCAATGCCTGATTGTCCTCATGGCAAAAAAAATTCCTTTTCTATCCAATTGGAATCTCCACAGGAGTAACTTGTACTTAATACCCATTATCTTTTCCCTGTGACTCCTTGTGAAAAGAGAATCTTCACCTTCTTTGTAGCTAACTATTAAAATACCCAACGTGACTATAGGACCTCTTCTAAGCCTTCCTTTCTCAAGGCTGAATAAACCTTGTTCTCTCAGCCTTTCTTCATATGACAGGTATTCTTTTTTCTTTGGTCATCTTTGTGGCTCTTTGATAGTCTTTGTGTTCCTTCTCTGAACCCTCTCCAACCCGACCACATCTTCAATAGTAATTTAATTCATTCAGTTTCTTCCTATCTGTTCTTTATTTTCAGTTTATAAAAGTTAACCTAAGTATTATCCAAGTTTCATGATCTTGCACTTTGGATTATTTGGTCTTACCCCATCATTTTTAATATGGTTCATTTATCTATGTTTTTTGAGTATTTCTATATGATTTTTCCAAGCTACTTGTACTGATATTTTCCATCTTTGTCTTATCAATATATTTCGCCATTCTATCCCAATGAAAATATGAAATAGCATTGGTCTCATATTTCTGTGTGGATTTCCAATGCTTAATGATCTCTATGAGAGGACAATGAAAAACTATAGAAGATGTCTAAGTTAAGGTTACTTTCCATCATAATGAATGTCATTTTTTCCATTTTCTTGCTATTTCATAGTGAAATATCCAGAGAACATTAGGAATTAGAACAAAGTTCCAGATATCAAAGACAAATTAAGACAATTTGAAGAATTTTCTTTCAGACTTCATATGAGGTCATTAGTTAAAACTTGACCATATCTGAGATTCTGATCAGTTAGCAAAAGTAATATTGATATTAGAAAAAGCCCCAATAAGTACTGTATATCCTTTACATGGAAGCATGAACTCTGTATTGCAAAGAATATAATTAATCACATATTAATAAAAACATAATTAAATCACAGTCATATATAGAAAATAATAACTACATCATGAAAAATGATTTTTTTAAACAAACTAAATTATAAAAAAATTCTCTGTAACTATGTTGTTTTGTTTTGCTTTTTTCTTTTTTTTTTTTTTTTTTTTTCCATTTTGTGGTGTGATCTTACCCATACACACTAAAGATAAATCTATGTTTTTTTCAATCGTAAATTTTCTGGTCTCAGCTGTAGTACCTTGTATCAGTAACCTACAATGTAATCGGGCTGCAGCTGACTGATTGTGCGTTATTCTCCCTCTGGAAGGAAAAATCTTTAGTTCTGCTCAGACCAAGGATATTTTTGGCACATAAAGCTCCTGACCCTGAGACAGACTTCTCTGCCTGAGATAAGGAAAGAAGGGAATGGTTCTTTGTATATCATGACACAAGTGTTAGCTTTGTGGATAGATTTTCAGAGCCATAGAGGAGACGAAAGTGAGTTGAGAATCAGAGTGAATACCCATGTCTCTGATTTCACCCTTCTCACCCATACTGTTTTGGGAAGCTTTGATATGAGTCTCAGTAGCAGGAAGGATGCCAAGAAAACTCATCACTCTGATGCCATCTTATACTCCTTTAACAGTACTTCACAGTCCAGAGGAGAGGCTATTGCACTTCTGTTCCTCTGTGGCCCATGTAGCTGTTTGATGTATGGAGTCAGAGTAGAGTACAAGGATAATATTCACTCCAACACAGGACACTCTGTAAAATAGACACAACTTCAACAAATTGCTTCAACTATGGTGAAGACGTGACTTAAGCTAACCTTCCTTCACAGGATGGCAAAGGCCCTTGTAAAAATCTGAGTGTGCTTCAGAGAGGTATATTTTTAAGCAGGAGAAAAAATGGCACACCTAACAGGCTTATCTATGTGTTTCTTCATTTCTTAGACTATCAACCTTGATCACTTGACATGATCTAGTTCTCATTATTTGTACTTAGAACACTGTACACTGATAGCAAAGTTTATTTTCTTACCATTATTTCTGAGCTGTAAGATGAAGAAAAATATTTGAAATATAGAGCTAGCCTGGACTGAGAAATAAAAAAATTACAATTTATTTATTTATGTAGTTAGTTATTGCCTGTTGTCTATGTTTTTATATTTTCCTTGTTTTTACTGTTATTCGATCTAGAAGGGAGGCTGACAGGAAAATTACTAACTTTACAGATCACTGGTTCAACTCCAGAAAGTTAGTTGGCATGAAAAATGCTTGAGCTCAGAAGGATACTTCAAAGTTTTTATATCATTGTTCCTGATTCATTAAAGAATTCTCAGAACTCAAAAGTAAAGTGATCTGATGAACACTTTCAAGCAGAAATATTTGGGTTATGAATTGAATTAGCAAATGTAATAACAAATTACTACTATACCATGAAATATGAATGAAAACCTGCTCATTCTTATCTCACTCTATTGCAGGTACAGGCAAACTTTGAATCAGGCACATCCTCAATTTTTGATAGAAATATCCTTATCTAGATTAAGCCTCTTTTTAAGATTAAGGAGACTTAATGAGACACCAAATATCTGTTTCCAGATTAGGGACATTAGGGAACTAGTAATTCAATAACTGTTCAGTTGTACAAAAGGATAAAAATTACCACATTGCTTGTTCAGTGGTCCATCTTATCCTAGGGCATGACACAAAACTGAAAAATTGGAACTGTCTCATTGATTTCAAAAAAGTCTGTCCCACACCTCATAGCTGGCCTTACATATATTTCTCAAAAATGGAAACCAATGAACCATCAGAGCAGTTTTAGACCCTTTCTCAGAAAAAGGCCAAGTCTTAACTGGTTAAGAGTATTCAATTATGTATATGGGGGAAAAATATAACTGAATGGTACTTTAACACTGCCAGTCAGGATAGTTGTTAGGTTTCCTAAAAGAAAATAAAAGTAAATTTAAAGATGAAATCTGTTGGTTTTATATACAAATAGACTTGTTCATTCCATTCCTAAGTCCCTTTAGTTGCTACAGTTGTATTTCCTATTTCTATTACTACCTCCATAGCCATGATGATGATGATGAAAGTTGTTGTGTTTGTGGGGAGGGGTTGTATTTCCTGTTTCTATTACTTCCTCCAATGTTATAACTTTGTTTCCATAAGACATTACAGAAAGCTGAAAACCAAAATCTTAGAAAACTGTACTACGCTTAATTCATAACAGAACATAAAAAACCCATGGTCTTGACAGAATAAAAAATAAATCAAATCAAAAGCAGAAAGAAAGCAGAACTTTGCTGATAAATATGGTGTCAACTGGACTTTTCTGATTTCTGAGTTAGGTAATGTTATAGTTTTAGCCAGGTGGGCCTAAATTTAGGTTTTAAAGTTCAGACTAGGCCTGGAATTTTCAGCTGACTTGAGCTGAGCTGGGCTAGCTAACAGCTGACTTCTTCTAGCCAATAATAATTGTATTCCATACCATACTACATCATCTCAAAAAGAGTAAAATCCAGTGTGTGGGAGTGGCTTGGTCAGTTCCACCATGGCCAGGCTATAAGCTGGATGTGTTTCAGCTCCTGTCTTGGAGTAGGCCTTGCTCCTGCTACTTCTGCTGCTTGCATTTTGTTTGAGTTCAGGCAAGTAGAAATATTTTGTTGTTATACCTCCTCTTTCTTGCAGGGTGTCTTTTAGAGTACTTATAGATCTAGAGTAATACACTTTGTATTAATTGGGGAGTGGGAGATTATTTCTTGTTATACATATATATATATATATATATATGTATAACTTGTGTAAGTGTGTGTTATATTGCAGTTTTTTCTTAACTTTTCTGTATAAATACATGTAGTTAGTTTCAGCATATACCTAGTTTGGAGGGTTTTTTTTCCTCTCCCCCTTCTTCCCTTTTCACTCTGTCTTGGACAGTTGGCGTTTTGCAAGCTCAACCCAAGACAGGTATCTTAAGTCTGTCCAGGATTTTTTTAATTTTTTTTTTTTTTTTTTTTTTTTTAGAATACAGGGTTTAATTTTTTACTGGATCCTCTTTTTGATGTATTCATGGGATTCCTCAAAGTCCTTTGGGGGTAAAATTTGAAATAAATTCACTTATCTTAGAAAAAAATAGCACTGATATCATTGCCTAGAGAAACATTAGGAAAAACAAATAAATCACAAGAGAAGAAGCATTCCAAAGGGAAAAGAGACTCCAGAGACAGTGTTTTCTTGCGCATATACTATATTAGAGATGTAAGTTACCTCAAGGTTTTCAATTGATTTGATTTTTCTGTGGTTGATTTAACTCAATATTTCAAGGTCCTTGATTCTGTATTATGTTGCTCTTTGCTTCTTCATTATACTTTTATTTTGAAATATTATTATCAGAAGCACAATTTAGAAGGTCATATGAATACACAGAAATACATGAGAATTTCTATTTTCATATGACCTCATTATTCCATAGGTTAAACTGATTTTTTATCACTTCTCTCCTTCTCCTACCCATCCTCCTTCCCCCCACATCGACTCTGTCTCACACACATATTTAATACTTTAGGAGAAATACAACTCAAGACACTAGCTACTGTGATAAAATAAGTGAAGATATTCAGGGGTTTTGTGAACAATGCATGATTTTTGGTCAGGCATTAGGAATGCAGTCTGTGATCAACTTCCCATGACTATCATGCTGAGCAACTTAGAGAAGGGGAAGGAGAAAAATGCACTGTAAAAAACGTGATTTGTCTTTAGAGATTGCCCTAGACTCAAGGTATAGTGTAGACTGATCTCAACTATGTTGGCTATGATACTTTTCCAGTAATTAAGGTCTACTTTTAAACAGAGATGGCTATAGAATGAAATGCTGAAGTGGCTTTGGTACTACCACTAGAGAAAACACTAAGGAGTGAGGTTAAAATTGGATTTCCTTTAGTTTGTTTATTTTTAATTTGGCAAGCTGTCAATAGCTAATGAGATAGCATCCTTTATGATGTTTTTGAAAAATAAGAAAATTATTCATGTTTCAGTTACATTCATTTAACTGTCATATATGAAACATAACTGTTTTTTTGAAAGTTATTTGTTAAACCACTTCTAATATTTTGGAAAATCAACTCGACTAGATGTGGGCATCATATGAACAGTTTCTGACAGGGATTGCTTGCTTTATGAGTGTAAGACTGACCATAAAATTTACTGTATGACATTTCTTAATGCATTTTTAAATGTCTGAAATCTATCAAGCTGGCTTAAAAATTTCACTGTCTGTGATTATTTTTTATGTATCTGATGTAAACAGATTATTGTATATTTGGTTTTTTTAAATTTAGCTGGTTTATTCTATATCAAAGACCTAAGGCATATGGTACTTTGTTGCAGTATGTTATGCAGCTATAACATAGGTGCCACCCATGCATTACAGGCAGAAGGGGATTTTTCTGCCCCTAATACTTTACAAAAACACATGAAAGGTCATTGTGATACCTAATTCTCTCTAAGAACCATGACAATGAGAGCAGCAGAGAAGCACATCACGTAGGGCGGGTTGTGCACAAAAGGAGTCAAAGGTAGACATGGTAATTATCTGTGGCTGAGTGGTACAGCCTCCTCACACAAGTTGGGAGCTGAAACATCTTTTCCATTCGATCTAACCTTTCTAGGTGTACATTTCTGAGGTCACTTCAAAGTCAGCTATGCAAATATTCCTGTGTGGAATATTCAGGTGATTCAGTGCCCCAACTGCTGTTGCTGGAGGTACAGTCATCTGCAGTGTGGGAAACTTCCAGGCTACCAGCTATCTTCACTGTCCCTGCAGATGGGGGCCTCTTTGCTGAACAGAGGGATGTGAGGCTTGTTTGTATTGCTGCTGCCTGATGCAACTATGACCATGTTGTTTGTGTTTATAATAAGGCCTTCCGCCAGTTGGTTATCTCTTAGTGGAGTAGGCCTGGTGGCTGTAATTACTTAGGTGTCTCTGCTGCACTTAGAGGTCATGTGCACTTACTCTGATGGTGGCAGAAAACTGGTTTTTATCCCGGTGCCTTGGCAAGCCTATCCAAAACTGATTTCAAAACCTGGTGTTCCATGTTCATACTTCAATGGCCAATAAATAATAAAATAAATAGATGAATAAATAAATGTAGGTCACTGAAATGGATAAATACAGGTTAATAGACAGAACACAACTTCCTTGTAAGGCTGGAAACGGCTCCTATGGAAAACCGGAGATATCAATCCTGTCTGGATATCCTTTTAATACGTTATATCAAATATTCGTCATACAAACCCATTGAATTATTATGGTTTAGCCCCTGCTAACAACTAAGTGCCCCACAGCTGCTCTCTCACTCTCCTGCAGTGGGATGCAGGAGAGAATCAGAAGGGTAAAAGTCAGAAAATTCACTAAACACAGTTTAATAACAACAAAGAAATTATACTAATAATGACATAAAACTCTTAGGGGAAAAAATACAGAAAGATAATAAAAAATAAAGACAAGTGGTGCAAATGAAAGCCATTGCTCACCACCAACTGACTGATCTCCAGACAGTCCCTGAGTGGATCCTTCACCACCAGTCTCCTCCCTAGTGTAATTGCTGAGCATATGCTGTATGGTATGGAGTGTCCCAGCTGTGTCCCATCTCAGCTCTTAGTGCACCCCCAACCCACATACTTGTGGGGAGGTGTGAGTCATAGTGAAGGCCTTGACAATGTGTAACCACTGCTCAGCAGTAATTACAACATCAGAGCCTGTAGCAGGATACTGTGCCCTTGGAACATGGTCAAACAACTGTAACAATGCCCTATTTTGCAGGCTATCAAGTGATGGGTTGAGACAGGCTACAGGTGTTGCTTTTGGTATTGAATTATTCTAAAACCAGGCTGGCACTTCAACCTTAATTTAACATCCTGTTAGTGAGGCAAAGATTTGGCAGATAAGCTTCTAAGCTGCTCTGGAGACAGATGATTGACAATCAGCCACTTTATACTATGAAAGTCCAGACCACTTTCATGCAATCAGATTCGTCTAACATACCCCTTCTTGGAGAGTGTGGACATTCTCCCTTGAAGTGGGGATGTCCCTTCAAAGATACTTCTTGAGGTCAAGAAAAAGAGATCTTCCCACAAGTATTGGCATGCTGAATTACATCAAATATTTACTTAATAATTTTTTATTTTTAATATAATCGCTTTAATATAATTGCTTTGATATAGTGCTCTATACTATACACTACTTGCAGTTTTAGGTTTTTATTGGGTAGCATATAGTTCTGATTAAGATCTTTAATCATTTGTAATAATAAATAATTCTTTTTATATAAATATTTCCAGTTTGCTGTCTCCTAGTCTGTGGGACACAGTCTAGGGGTAAGATTGGATCCAACCATACCTAGGGTCCACTCTGAGAAGGAGTTTAGAAAGTAAGGGGGCCTTTTATGCACCTCATGAATCAATGGAGGGCTTCTCTGATAAATTTACCTAAAGCCCTACTCACCCGTCAGTGTGTTTTCATCATAAATCCAAACCATAGCCCTGTACAAACCACTGTGAATAAACTTAACTCTATTCCAGCCAAAACCAGTACAAGATGAAAAAAAAAAAAAAAAAAAAAGAGAAAAGCAACTGCAAGGCAATATCTGTGTTTGTTGGTCATATTAAAAAAGAGTTATCATGTTCAAACTGGTTGCTTCAAACACTGTTTGAGGTGACTATCCACCTTTCCTTAGGATATCACACATTTAAGTATAACTCCTCCACCCCATAATACAGGTTAAACTACAAATATTTTGGTACACTGCAGACATAAAAGATATGGATAAATTTCCTCTAGATGTTTCTCATAACATCCTGCATAAACCACTTTAGAAGTGTAGCAATGCCTTGATGAGAGCAATGTAAGACACATACAATGTCACAGATAGGTGCATTTATATTCTGTATCACTTCACTTTGATTCTACTTATTTGTTCTGCACCTCTGTCTCAGTGAACATAATTCAAATTTGTTTTCACAGTGAAAAATCAGCAGCAAAGAAATATCACAACTGATTAGGTATAGACATTTTTGTCACATATTTCATTAAATTCCTGTGCACAATATGGTCTATCACTTGTTATAGAAGTGTTTAGGAGCTTCTCAGGTGGAAAAAAGCACTGTCTGTAAGTGTGAACATTTCACAGCACTCTTCTGTATTCAGACCCAGTCAAATATGATTTTGTGAGAGTAAAAATGTTGAAAATATCAGTTTTATTCCCTGTAAAAAACCCAACCCAACCCAACCCAAAACAAAAAATTATAGAGTGAAATCTTTTTCAGAGACCTGGATTGAAAATAAATATACTATAATATCTACGAAGTCAACAAAAATAATTATTGACTGTAATATTGATTCTATATCACATGTTCTATTTTCTGACTTTCTTGCCCCTTTTTCCTGAATGTTTATTAATTACAGATCCAGATGAATACCTTTTAAATTTAGTTTCCAACTTTTTCATCTCTTGTCTAATATAGATTTGTATTTTTTCTGTAATTCTTCTTGTCTTGAGACTCCTTTTAAAATTTCTGTTACCTTTTCTCTTTCCTCTTTCTATTCTTCTAGCTATGCTATCCTCATGCTAAATTGTTTTTTTTTTTTTACTTTATGTAACTTATACCCTCTCCCTCTTCGTTTTTTTTTTTCTTTAACACATTTCCTCTTATACTTCTTTTTGTCGATCGATTAAAAATACACAGTTTAATTTGAACACCAAAGATCTCGAAACATCAAAAAGGCCCTGTGTGTTATACTGTCTATGTCAGGTTTTATTTTATAGGCACATGAGATAGGGTATCATCTGGTAGGGTGGATTAATATGTGCTACTGTTGAACAGTTTCCATTAACAAGCATTTCTTCCTACTGTCTGTTTCTCTAGCTCAGTAAGAGTAACAACCCCTATTCCACATAGTTCTCCCTCTTTTTTTCTCAGTATGACATCTCTGTCTCATAGCCAAGAGCAGACAACCCACATACAAGTTTCTTTGTGCAACTGCAAACCTAATTTCCCTCACAGTTCTTGAATATTTGAGTTGTCACCTCTATCTTCTTTTGCCTTTTTGAGATTTTTTTATATACATGATATTCAAGTCATCCTATGTTCAGTGTTCAACTCTAACTAACATTGTGCCTCCTCTCTTTACCACCCTATCTATCACCCTCACTGTGCATGGATGGATTACGGGATGCATGGTAGGATTAGGAGGGGGATGTGTTAGGACCCAATGTCCCTTTCTCCTCCTAAAAGGAAAAGATTATTTACTCCAGATATTTCTGCTCTTGCTGAAGCTGAGCTGATAGAAAAGAGGGAGGACTGTCAGTTCTCATCTGAAACCAATCTTTTCTTCTTACCCTCTCCTCACACTTTTTTCACATCTAGAAATGATAAATAACTGCAGCCCTGTCACTCAAAAAGCATGTAGTGTCAGTGCTCCTCTTGAGTATCAATTCCAAGACCACACACAAATAAGATGGAAATGCAAATTTGTACGTACTTTGAAGACATAAAGTCCTATGCAAGCGCTAAGTATGATTATGATGACTATTAGTGATCCTAAGTACTGTGTGATTTTTTAGGGCAGAACTGAGACTAGTTTGACATATCAAAGGGAAGTTAGCCTAGATTTGAGGCTCTGCTTTAACTAAGTCAATTTCACACCTGCTCCCTTTGTCAGTCCATATGTTTGTCATCAATGAAAAATCCTCTCCACATGAGCATTTGCAGTGGGAATGATTATGACACATTTCATTATCTTCAGTAAATTGGATGGTTCAGTCCTTGAAATGCTGAATACCCCACACAGGTCTCATCCACATTGCAGACTTCACTCAGTTATAGCGTAATTGAGTTGAACTCATCACATAGAGGCTATGTTTCTATCTCTGCTGCACAGAGGAATCTTTTCGACTGTAGTTCAGAGCATGAAGGTATTATTTTTTGCCAAATGTAAAAAAAAAAAAAAAAAGCTAGCCATTTTGATACCATGAAAGTCAGTGGAATTGAATGATTTGAGTAAATAATCAATAAGGGCCCTTATTTATTTGTGATTTCTTAAGTATTGGTTGGAATTTCCCAAGCTAAATATTGTTGGGTTTTTTTATATCCAAAATAATCTCTTCATTGAATGAGCTCATTTCCATTGTACCTCAAAACAGTTATTACCTCATTTGTTCTTATTCAAGAATGATAATTACACCTGACAACAATTTTACTCTATTATTGAAGCATTTTTCAGGTTAAAGCACATTGAGGACTCCTGTGTAATGGAGCTTAAGGATGTTGAATCAGATTAAACAAACTTTTCCTGCATTGCATTATTCCTTATCCCTAGCAAAGGCTAGAAGTCAGTATTTCGGAGTGTTTTAGGAAGTTAAGAGTTTTTCCTGGGGTTACAGTTCCTACAGCCTTAACAGAAATACTATAATATGTGTCCTGACATAATGAACATTTAATACACATTCTTATTTGCATTGGAAATTATGTATGAAATAATATACAAAATACCATCTTAACAAAAGCTTTTTGGTAGCGGTAACTTTCCTCACAGGAGTCTTTCTTTGATAAGTGGAGAAAATCACCTAGATGCAAGATTTAAAGTCAAGGTTTGCCTCACATAAACACATTTCTCACTGATCTTTCAGAGGTGAGTTGGCAGTCTCTGGAGTGTGACCACAATACATAAGGTATGTGTCACCTTGTGACACTTGCTGGATTGATTCCTTCAAGTGAGGTAGTTTGAGGAATTCCTTCTTTACAGTTCTCAGTGGGGTTTAGAGATAAGAGAGATTTCAAGCTGCCAGGTGCCAAGGGCAGAAGCAGAACTTTAAGTTTCAGTGAAATTTTACATTGGAATAAATACACTCACAAATTTTGTAGGTGCCTCCAGGTGGTTAAATCTTCAGATAATTGCACAGCTATCTAGATTTATAGAAAAAAAATAGAGTAGAGACAAAGCATATTCACTCACTTTTCAGCAGAAGCTGCTAGCAAGCAATTATGAAATGGCTCAAAAATAAATTGGAAGGGTGCGCTTGTTTAGGTTTTGATCTTTGTTTTTGTTTTGTCACTTAGTCTTAATATTATGGAATAGTTTTCAAATAAGAAGAGTAACAAGGAAACAGCTAATAATTTTCCATTTATGGAAAATACTTTGTATTTGTATTTATCCTTCCATCCTAAATACTGTGTCACACAAACACAGAAAGACATTCTTCTTATATTGGTGGCTTGTACAAGTGTCTCACACCAGTACTTTTAATGAGAGGAATTTTAGCCACAACAAATGAAGCATTATAATTTGGGTTAGGTCTAGGTCAAGATGGAGAGAAAGAAAAGATTGTAGATTTTAATGTGGAAGTTTTCAACATTTGAAGGTGAACTTGTTTATTACAAGATCTGATTATGAGCAATAGGTGAATTTATTTTCAAGAAAATGAGTTTTTTCCAAGACTTAGTAAGGAAAACAGGGAGAGATGCCACATGTGAAGCCATATTGTCTTGCAGAAAAAGAGTCTCTCTACCAAATCTTGATTTATAAGGCAAGTTACTCTTATAAAAAAAAAAAACCAAAAAACCAGTTTGCTAGAAAAATTGAATGAAACTGTAAATAAGAGAATTGTTCAGGCTAGTTTGATACATGAATGCAGATAGTTAGGATTCCTTTAATACTTACTAGCCCTTCCTCTGCTAATGAGATTTACCAGAAAATCATATCTTTAGATACAGACTCAAGAAAAAAGAGAAATAATGTATGATTTTTGATGATCTGTATGACTTGCCTTATGAAGAAATAAATTTGTTCACCAATGACATTTCCACTGAACAACATTCTTGACATCTTGCTGACTTTGTTTCAAAGAATGTTAGGTAAAAGGGTATTAACATTTTAGATAGTAGACATAGTCTTTATAGCTTTGAATTTGCTTTTCGAAAAAGATTAAAAATTAGCCAACTCTAAGAAAGACATAAAGTGTAATTAACATGATCAAAATCCACAATGAAAATATAGTTAGAGAAGGCTAAAAGAGAATTACCTCATCAGAGTTGAAATTATAGTACGGAATGGGTGGATGGGGAATGTGAGGTCTATATGTAAACTACTCCCATGCGAAAGCCATCAATCCATCTTAGTGTCAATTATATAAATGCAGAAGAAGTGGTGCAGAGGGGGCAAAGAAAGGAGGATTAACTACTTTTTTTATGTGTATCCAGAGTTGCCAAGGAATAAAATATGCTTAAGAACTTTTCAGGTGCACATACATAATTATTAACAGCTGTAATTTAATCACGTGCTATAAGAATACATTGCTACTTCGAAAGCTAAAATATTTGTAGATAGGTTAGGATTTTAATTCCAGAAATTTATTACAGATTTGCTTCCTAAAATTATATCTGATTGCATTTAAAGCTTAATACTTAACACTGTAAAGTCATTGTTGAATTCTTTTAAATTAATTTGCTAATCTTTGTAGTAAAATTAGTCATGATGAATTAACTTGGCAATAATGGGGTTACCTTAAGTGCTTATAGAGGATTTGCAGTGTAAAATCAGCACTAAAGGCTGGATGTTTTCTCTTTCCATTTTCTTTCTGTTCATGTCAGATGTAGGAGTTCAGTAATTGGACAGTAAAATAAGCTTGCATTTTTTTGAGAGTATACTATTTTTGGAACACTTGGTTAGAAATGGCAATTTTAGGTATTAGGAAAAAAGCAAGCTTTTTCAGAAGTGGAACTAGTAAGGCAAATATTTTCCTTTTGGCTTAAGTATAAAAACTGAGTACAGAACAAAAATAGTGTCAAAAAATATCTTTTAGCCCCAAATACCAATTACTTTCCACTAACACTATTATTAAAGACTGAAGTGGCAACCCAAACTCAGCCTATCCTGTTAAAGAAAATACGTTACTCTTGCAGTTAACCTTTTGAAAGAAATTTCATTTTAAAGGTAGCTATTCTGTAACTGGAACAAAACCCGGAGAATATCTGTGCACAAGAAAGAATTCATAGAGGGTTTTTTTTATACAAACTCTATCTTACTTTCTATGTATGTATGCATCTATCTATCTATCTATCTATCTATCTATCTATTTATCCATCTACCTATCTATCTATCCATCTATCTGTATATCTGTATATTATCTATCTAACATTGTATTTCTATCATGACACAGGTATTTCTTGTAGATAATTGTTCAACAAGTTTACAGTGAGAAAAAAACCCTGAAATATTTACTTTACCTGTTTTATTGTGAGACTTTTTTATAGTGGAAGTTTTAAAATATATTTAGCATGACCTCAGATTATTAATTTATGAAAGCATTACCTAGGGAAACACTGCTTTCCGTGATGTGATATCAGTTTATACCATGGTATAATAATACTGCTTTCTTAGTGTCTCTGAATACTGAAAGAATATTTTGTGTTCCACTTCTGGAGTTTTTCTTTGTGTTTTTGTTTGATTAATGCACAGTTATCATAGAAGTAGTCATTTATTTGCCCATCTCCAGAAACAGTATGATCTGCACTGACACATCAAATTTAAAAATCCAGAGGCATTAATACTGTTGATAGGTTAGTATGTGGTGGAATAAGAAGTTCAGTTCACACTTATTAATTTCTTTCAGTGCTCATTTATTCCTGTATTTCAGTAAGTATTTGCTGTTTTATAATCCATTGCTTCGTATGGCAACAGTGAACAACACAATGATGGTCCTCAGAATGTCACTTCTCATTCAACAGCCATCCTAAGAGGGCATTTCTTCAATGTGTTTTCTTGCAGGCATCTTGGGGGGAAGTTCACTTCACTGGAGAGGAAGCAATTAATTTAAATTAGCTGCAACTTTTGAGATTTCAGAAACCTTTGTACTGCTAGTCTTCATGTACTTTTGTCTACATTAAAATCCAATCCAATGAAATAATTTATTTTAAAAAATACTAAGTGCTTTTTAAATTGTTTTTTTTTAATTTTCAGGTTCAAAACAATACATCAAATATAATATTTTTTAAAAAAAATCTGGGGTTTTTTACCTGTCATTTTATTCACAGAAACCCCAGACATTGACTGTGGGTTTTCTTCTTCAAATAAATATTTAAATTTAATTTTTAAATGCAAATGAATTGTTCAGAGTTTCTCTGAAGACTTCCCCTGTGAGTTACCTGTTTTCTTTAGAAGCTTCAACCAAAGAACTGCACAGGCCACATGTTGTTTGTTTAGATCAAAATATCAACTTCATCCTGTGAGAACAGTTCAACATACCCATCCAAATACAAGTTCTAGCTGATATCATGCAGGGACTAAGGTTGTAATGGATATTCTACCCTACATAACTATGACTTCCAACTCTGTTAAAATGAGAAATCAAAAGAAAGCTTAAAGTAAAAAAAAACAAACCAAAACAAAAAAAACCCCAACCTAAACGAACGAACAAACAAACAAACAAACAAAAACAAAAAGAAAACCCCAACCCCCCCCAGATTCTTTCAGCCTTCAATAATCTTCAAATCATGTTGTTATTTCATTGGTTGTGGTGAGTTGATTGAGTCCCAACTTTTTCATGGTCTGCTCTGACATCTTTACAAAGTAGTGTACAACTGTATTTGAACATACTCTTAGTGTCAGAACAGCTTGTTAAAATATGGATAAATATTTCATTTTATTGTCAACATATTGTTTACAATTCAATAATTTGTCGAGGCTGCTGCTCAAATTTCATGTAATGCTTGGCATTATGGTAGAAGGTAAGAGCTCTGAATCTAAAGAGTTTCTTAACGTAAAGGAAGAATAGCAGGAAAGGAAAACAATTTTTACCTTTTTAGGCAGTTCATCGAGTTAGGAAGAATAAACTAATGTGTCTGTATCCATGAAAATACCTTTAACAAAACCAAGATCTCACAGCAAGTCGTCTCAGGATCAGTTATAACATTCTAGTTATATTATCTCCCTAAGTGTTTCATTCTGAAAAGCAGATGAAAGGATCAGATGAAGGATGTTTAAATATATACATATACATATATATGTATGTATTCTAAGATGAATACATATATTTTTAAGGTACTTCAGGGCTACTATAATATTTGAACTGTTCCAGAGATATTTCTGTAAGATAAAAAGTATTAGCAAACTGGAGTAACTTCAGCAGAGGGCACTTGGGACACTTGGACTTGAGCACTTGCTCTGTGAGAAGATGCTAAAGGATCAGAACTACATCATCCTGGAGAAGAGACAGTTTTGGGGCAACATAACTGCACCTCCCTACTGCATTAGATTTTTGGGAAGAAAAAGACAGACTTCACATCCATTCTTGTCTGGCTAGCAAGAGTCGATGGACATATATTGTAATAAGAAATGTGTTTCCCCAGGAAGACAGCCAGGCAGTAGAGTTGGCTACCCAGAGAGGTTGTGTCCTCTGTTCTTTAAGCTTTTAAAATCTGACTGGATAAAGCTCTGAGAAACCTTGACTGACCTCATAGATGGCCGTGCTCTGAGCAAGCAGGTGGACTGGCTGTCTCTTGAACATGAAGTAGACTCTGCTCCTATAACTATGATAAAACAGATACAAGTTTTTCCACAGATTAAGTTCAGGACACTCCACTTCTGGAACATTTTACCATGCTATCAAATTCTGGCCTTTAAAAAAAGATCTGATTTTCAAACAGTTGTGGTTGGATTGACTTTTTCTGGGTGCCAGCTGCCCACCAAGCTACTCTATCACTGCCTTCCTCAAGGACAGGGGAAGAAAATAAGATGGAAAAAGGCAATTTAATAAAGGAAAAAAAGAAAGGTCATGCACACAGGAGTAAAGGAAAACCAAAGATTTTATTCACTTCTTCCCCTCAGCAGGCAATGTACAACCACTTTCCAGGAAGCACTGCTTCAGTACACACAGTGATTGCTCCAGAAGACAAACATCATAAATAATTCGTAATTTTCCTTTCTTGTCCTCTCTCTTATTTTTTATATCTGAGCAGACACCGTGTTGCATGCAATAACCCTGTGGTCATCTGGGGCCAGCTGTCCTGGCTGTGTTATGTCTCAACCAGTCTACTGGTGAGTGTAGGGAACAGTGGAGAGACATCACTGATCCTCTGCCAGCACTGTTTAGCAGGAGCCAAAACAGTGCTGTGTTTTCACCTTTCTAGCTACCAATGCAAAGCACAGCACTGTGATGGCTGGTAGGTGGAAAATTAACTTCATTACAGCAGACCCAGTACAGCAGTATTCTCATGAAACCATTAGAAAAGTGTATTTCAGTTCTCATTTTGGGCACTAAGCATGAAGGATAGCTTTTATTTAGTTTTGGCACTCTGAACTCCATGCAGTTCTTATCAGAGCCTTAAAAAAGAACGGAAGAGAGCTTAATCTACAAGCTAATTTATTGTTTATGGAATTCTGTTAGCAGTTGTTAGTCTGCCTTCACTGAGTCTAATAGGGAATATTCAATGCATTTAAAATTAAACAGGGAAAAAAAGATATTGAAGGGTGGGCAGGGATGGTGCATGGAAGAGAAAAGAAAATAAATTGGTCTTGTTTTGTCACAGTCTTCTACAGTGTTTTCACTCAGTGAAAAGCCTAATTGCTCTTTTTCAGTGAATCAGAAAGGCATTCTGAAAGAAGATCTACAAAATTAAGCATTTTCCACTTAATTCATATGTATAATAAATTGTGGCATTTCTTTTAGCACTTTCCAATTGTCTCCTGCCATTACATAGGAATCCTATTCAAATGGATTACCAAAGGCAATGCTGAGGTCAAGGAAACAAATTCTGCAGACTCCTCTCAAGCAGCCCATTGATTTTCACATTGCAGCTAAATTTCTCATTTAAAATTTTAATTCATTGTGGTTAAAAGAAAAAAAAAAAGACCTGAAGAAAAAGGGAAAGAGATGGTTTAGTAAATCAATGCAGAAGCTTTTATTCCTTACAGCTCTCTCTGGATTACAGATTTATTCCCTTGGGACTAGACTGTCTCAAATACCTTTTATTCTTACGGCAATAAATCTGATCCTCAAAATAAAAATCATACAACAGTCCCTAGTTTTAAGACTATTCAATCCTTTAAAATTACATTTTCATTTTTTTCTCTGGATCATCTGAACTAAATTAATGATGTATTATTCCCTTTCTAAATAATTATTGTGTTTGGCGGATTCTTTATTCTCTTTTAGAATATGAAGACGTAGAGAATATTTAAAGGTACAACACATTTGTACAAAGTACTCATTGTAACAAGAAGTTAGAACAAAAATTTAAAAAAAAAACTGTTTGTATTTCTTAGGCAACAAATTTTAGTACTTTTTGTACCATGAGCCAGCTGATAACATGAAATTACTCTGTGTCAATAAAATTCAGATGGCTCCTACCTCTCTTTATACACATTCTGTACCTGCCCAGGACATAGTACCCTTTTAAATAAAAACTGACTGTCTGGTGCCTCCTTGAAACCTGTCATGGAATTAATCTATTTCTGCTTGCGTGTTCCATGTGGATTGTCATTTCTTGTTTAGAGCTGTTATTTTTTATTTTATACTTTTTTTTTACTTAGACTAGCAGAGAAGTGAAATGACAATACACATTCTGAATGTGTCCTTTAACTGAATGTGACTTTAACTACAGCTACCTGTATCTCTCTATATATGTACTTCTGTCTTTCCATATCTCTTACTCTTCATTTTCTAATCCATAATATGGCTGTAAGGCAACATCTTATACTCTATCAAAGGATAATCCTATTTCTTAATGATAATTCCAAGAGAAAAAGGAAGTTGGAAATGGCCATGAAGATCACTTAGTTTATTTTCTCAGTAATTATATTCTGCTTCTGACTATTTATTACAGCAGGAGGTTTTTTGACCATAATTTCAAATCCAGCCTTCACACTAAGGTTTTCTTTGGGTCATAAAACCATGAGTATTCAGTTACAGTGGACTCATGACTTGATACAGGATGCATGGTATAGATAGATCTTCTGGTTACATTATATCATCTGGCTTGAGTATCAATGAACATGATGTTTCCAGTTATTCAGTTTATTCTTTTACCTTTTCAAAATAAGCATCTGTAATCACAGAATCACAAAATATGCCGAGTTGGAAGGGACCTACATGGATCAGACCTGCACAGGATCATCCCCAAGAGTCAAACCATGTGCCCAAGAATATTATCCAAATGCTTCTGGAACTCTGCCAGGCTTGGTGCTGTGACTACTTCCCTGGGAGCCTGTTCCAGTGCCCAACCACCATCTGGGTGAAGAACTTTTTTTCTAAAATCCAACCGAAACCTCCCATGACACAACTTCAGACCATTCCCTAAGGTCTTGTCACTGGTCACCACAGAGAAGACATCCGTGCCTCCCCCTCCTCTTCCCCTCACAAGGAAGCTGAAGACTGCAATGAGGTCTCCCTTCAATCTCCTCCAGACTGGACAGACCTATGACCTCAGCTGCTCCTGACACAGGTTCCCCTCAAGGCCCTTCACCATCCCTGTTGCCCACATTTGGATACTCTCTGAGAACTTAGGATCTTTCCTATATTGCTGTGCCCAAAACTGCTCACAATATTCCCAGTGAGGCCTCCCCAGTGCAGAGCAGAGCACGACAATCCCCTCTCTCAACTGGCCGGTGATGCTGTGCCGGATGCCCCCCAGGCATGGTTGGGCCTCCTGGCTGACAGGGCACTGCTGACTCATATTCAGCTTGCCATTGACCATGACCCTCAGGTCTCTTACCACAGCACTGCTTTCCAGAATCTCATTCCCCAGTCTGTATGTACATCCAGGGTTGCCCCATCCCAGGTGTAGAATCCAGCACTTTACCTTTTTGAGCTGCATATGGTTGGTGTTTGCCCTGCCCCCTAATTTGTTGAGGTCTCTCTACAGGGCCTTCCTGCCTTTGAGACAATCAACAGCTCCTCCCAATTTTGTGTCATCTGAAAATTTTTTTAGTATCCCTTCCCGTCCTTGTCCAAGGCATACATGAAGATGTTGAAGAGAACAGGGTCTAAATGGAGCCCTATGGAACCCCACAAGTGACAGTTTGCCAGTCTGATGTTACTCCACTCACTATTACACGCTGTGCTTGACCTGTGACTCACTGACTATGTGTTGTGTTTATCCAGCTGTGTGCTGGACATTTTGTCCAGAAAGATTTTACGAGAGACAGGATTGAAAGCCTTGCTAAAATACAAAAACAAAAGATTACATTAACTGCCTTTCCTTGATCAACTAGGTGGCTTACCTTGCCATAAAAGGAAATCAGGTTTGATAAGCAGGACTTTCCTCTCATGAAGACGTGCTGGCTGTGACAGATAACAGTCATCTTTCAGGTGTTTTTCAGTGCCTCAGAGAATAAGCTTCTCCATAATTCTACCAGGGACTGAAGTGAGACTGTCAGGCCTGTCGTTTCCATGGTCATCCTTCTTGCCCTTCTTGAAAATTGGGACAACATTCACCAGCTTCTAGTCAGTTGGGACCTCTGTGGATTCCCAAAAATTATCAAGAAAAGTTTTGTGATGACAGTCGGCTCTTCAAGGATCCTTGGATGAAACTTATCAGGCCTCATAGATTTGTAGGGATCCAGCTTGAGCAGCAGATCTTGCACAATTTCATGGTTGACTGGGAGTTGATCATTCTCACAGTCATGGTCCTCTAGCTCAGGGCACTGACAGGCCATTGGTCCGTCATCTGTAGACGCAAAAAAAAGCATTAAACACCTGTGCCTTTTCTCTGTCCCTGTTTGTGAGGTGACCATCCTCACCTTCATCTTATAACGGGCTGATAATATTTCTAAACTGCCTACAGCCATTAATATAATGGAAACAAACCTCTTTTTATTGTCACTCACAGTTCTGGCCAGCATCAGCTCCAGCTGAGCTTTGCCTCACAAATTTTCTCCCTACAGCAGCAAGTAGCATCTCTGTATTCTTGCCATGTCACTTGACCTTGCTTCCACTGGGTATACACCTTTTTCTTTTGCCTTATTTGCAAGAGAACCCTAACCAACCAAGCCAGCCTTCTGCATTTTTTGCTTGACTGATGACATTTAGGAATTGCCTGCTCCTGTGCCCTTAGGAGGTGATGCTTGAAAAGGGATCATAACAGATGGACCTCAGCAACTGCAAAAATATGTTCCCAGGGAATCTTAATTCCCTAAAAGTCCTGAAGTCTGCTCTCCTTATGTCCAGAGTTGAGGTTTTTCTGTCACTTCCTTGGGTTGAAAGAGATTTCAAACTCAATCACCTCACAGTCACTGTGGCCAAGATGGCCACCAATCTTGAGGCAGATTATTCTGACATTTATCAAAAGAAAACTATTTACTGGAGCTGTTCTTATGCAATCTGTTCTTATAACATCACACATGATAATGTATCTTGTACCAATAGTCTCACATCCAACCTTTCCTGATGCTTTTAGAGCTGTTTGTTTTTCTCCTTGATCCCTTCCAGACTGTTATCAGTGATGGCTTTATCTGGAATTTTAGTCTTGTGTGAAGACATATTCAGGCTTTCTATTTCCAGTGACAGAGAAAGATTGTGTAAATTTCTGAGAGAACAAAATGTCATTTTAGCAGTGTCAATGGATTTTTTATGGAGCTTCAAGAAGAGCTGGAATGGGGGCTGGAAAGGTAAAACACTGGAGAAAGCTCTGGGATAGGAGGAAGAGCATCAAGAGTCCCAAGGTTGATGCATGAGGACAAAGATAGGTATCAGGCTGGCTGAGAAAAAGAAAGAAAAAGATATAGTGAAGAAGTAAAGAAAAGCTGATCACTGATTTCAGCAGTAAGCTCAGAGTATAGCTTCTGACTTAAATAATAAGGCAGACTTAAGCAAGTTTTCTAAAGATCGAAGGGATGATAGAAATAGACACTTATAATTTAAGTGAAGTGCCTCTTTCCCTTTCCCAGGTAAATGCATTTATAATGACATGACAAAGCTGTGAGCTGGAAAAGTCTTGAACGCACAGAGTATAGTCTTTGATATGTAGCTGCTATTCCATATAAGGTCTGACTAAGCATCACACTGATGTAAAAGATGCTATGAAATTTCTTGGCCACGTTGCTCTGCAACAATGTTAAACATTTTATATGTTTCCTCAGGAGCGGTTGTTTTGAATTCTTTTTCATACCATACTGTTAACTGAGCTCAAGAAAACAAAAATAAAAATCTAAAATGTTCTGATCCAGAGGGCATGGTTAAGCAGTTTTCAAAGGTAAACTCAGAATTATAGAATCACAGAGTGGTTGAGATTCAAGACCTCTGGAGTTTATCTGGTCCAATCTTCCTGCTCAAATAGACAGAGCTGATTACTCTGGACCATGTTCAGAAGGCATTTGTCCTTCCAGGATGGGACACTAAAAATTATTTGAGCAACCTCTGCCAATGCTCAGTCACCTTCACAGTAAAAATATATTTCCTGATGTTAAGGGGGAACCTCCTCTGTTTCAGTTTGTGTCCTTTGAATTTGGTCCTGTGGTTGAAACCAATTTGACTTTGACTTCTTTTCAAATCTCTAGGTTACATGCTTGGCTAAAAAAGAGAATTTAAAAAGAAGGAGGATGAAAGTATCTATCAAAACATGGGACTCTCATCTTTAAGTGTATATTGAGCCAATAGAATAAACACCCCACTAGAGTGTGAGTTTTTGCAGAATAAGCAAACACTATGAAAAAATGACTGCTCCAAAGGCAACAAAAGTGTAATTGCACCACAAGAAATGTTTCTGTGCAAAGAATGGAAATTTTTTCAAGTATGAGCTGAAAATGCTGATGATCCACATTTATTTAAGGAATCATTCTATGACTTTAGATTTACCTTTATTGAATTTTTATTTAGAGACATACAGAAAATTTAGTTAAAAAAATCTCTGTTTGAATCTGCAAACAATTACTATTAAACTGTGCAACTTATGTCATTATAAACATGCTATTATAGAATGAAATTCACATTCTAAAACAAATTATCTACACTTATACAAAAAATGCTTAGCCTACCCAAGAGAATACAAAGTGAAAAGCTATCCCAGAAAACTGTCACTCTCTTTTAACTCAGGCCATCTAGACTGAAATCTCTCAATGAAGTCAATCATTCAGAACTGTTTACATGAGAACTAAATGAACACTAAATATAAGCCTCAACTCTAGGTATAATATACCTTTGAAAAAGTTACATCTCTGCTCGCATCCTGCTGTTGTCAGCATAAAACATAGACACTATAATAAAAACCACTGACCAAATCGATTTGTCTTTCATTTCTTGCACAAAAATTTGCATAAGTAAGTGATGGAAGTCCCTGAAACCAGCTGTGCTACCAGACTGCATCAAGGTTGTTTCCTACTGTAATACAAATGACAAATTAATGTAGCTTCTCAGAGAAGCACACTGAAATATACTGCTTTCTCTAACCTCCCAAGGTGAAACCTTGAAATGAATGGGAACCAAAAACCAAAAATAAATAAATAAATAAATAAAAAAGACAAAGTAAGAGCTCTTTGCCTTCTCTTGGTACCTTTCTCACCTCCAGAGATGACGGAAGCTCACATGCCATTTAAAAGTGAACTGGTTATTTTGCAAATACCCTCCTTTGCTGCTTCTGATACACTGTAGTTTCACAACACCAGGTTGTGCCTAACTATGAATGAGCTCTGTGTTATTTTTCTGACAGAGTTTAAAAGGAATTGTGTTTCTTTATTGGGATCTAGAATTATCAATTTTCTATACACTTTCTGAGAGTATAATTTCCTGTCTGAGTATGTTTAGGGATTGTGTCCTAATTGAAGACCTTCCCCAATGGATGAAGCAAAAATTCCAATCTTAATAATCGTATAAATCTCAACTGCACTGCTGTATAGCAATAAACAGATACTCGAGTGTTACCACACAGGGTTTGTCTGCACAAAAAACAGGTTGCTGTTGGCTGCTTGGTTGGTCGGTAAGATAACCCTTTCCTAGACAGGCCAACCACCTCTTCATTGACCTCCACACAAATTTGAGTGTTATGTATAGTGGGGGTTATCCTCAATGAAACCATTCAGGTGCAAATAATTCATCATTTTATAGAGTCTGGCTCATATTTAATGGTTGATTTAGGTTGTCCTATTTTCCATGTGATATCAGAATTTCAAAAACAAGATTTTGGTTGAAAAGAAGCCAGAAATCCTGACCACAGAAGCACAAATATGTAGCAGAAGCTGGCAGCTCTAACCCTGTTTATTTCTGAATTTTTGTATGCTTGGTACCAATATAAGTAGCACAAATTACTCACTTTAGTGTAAAGCTATTATTTATGCTTAGTACTTAGGAATGGTATATGGCCAATGACCTGAAGAAAAAAAAATGTGAAAGGATGCATAAAAAAAGAAAAAAAAAGTGTGTGGTAATCATGTATGATATGTCTTATTTATATTCTGCATTTAATTCTTCTGCTTCCCTACACTCCATCCTTGTCTTTCCAGTGCATACTGAAGAGACTGGCATGTGTTGTATACAGCAGATGGACATGCTGTGGCATACACAGATTCTCAGCGCAGTTCTGGCACACACATTTTCTGCTGAATTTGCTAGCTAGTAAGGACTCCAGCAGCAGCTGTTTCACAGAAAACGTTGTTCACTGTCACTGTATTAAAAATAATTAGGCCAGGATGACTCAATGAAACCAAATAAGTAAGCCAACTTTAAATCAAGCTGGATGAATATTTTTTATATATATATGTTCACACATTTTTCTGTAGTTTTAATCAGAAGATATGTTATTAAAAGGAAGAAACACAGTTCTCATTCTGAATCCTCTATTAAAGCACTTATCCAACAACTTATTCTCTTGTTGCAGCCCTGGTAGGTTTTGCTCATTTTAGGAGGGCAGCCTCAAGAAAACCGTATCAGCAAATTCACTGGTAGATGCAAAGAAACTTTCTCATTGCTGCGTCTTGTCCATCATGAGCAATGTTTGGTTTGAGGTTTTCGGTTGGGGTTTTTTTTCGGTTTGTTTTGGTGGTTTTTTTTTCTTTAGTGTAGGCTAGCTAGTCCTCAGTGATTTAGAGGTACACCTTATATTCCTTTATTGGACATAAAAAAGTGCCAGTTTTAAATCTCAGACTATACTTTTTTCTTGGCATTGTCAATACTATCAGAAAGACAACCCTATATATACCTAACCAAAAATAGGCAGGTACTCAAAGGGATCTTTGATTTATCCTATCATTTCCAGCCAATTAGCTGGCCAGTGTGACACAGAATAAAAGATGTTCCTTTGTTAATGAGTACTAAAAAGGTTTTGTTACTCCTGATGTTATTTTAAGGGTGGAAAGAATGAAATGTGGAGAAAACAGGAAGGAATTATCACAGAATCACACAGTCATTTAGGTTGGAAAAGGCCTCCAAGATCATTGAGTTCAACTTTTGACTGATTACCACCTTGTCAACTAAGTGCCATGTCCATCTGTTTGATGAACACCTCCAGGGACAGTGACTCCACCACCTCCCTGGATAGTCCATTCCAATGCTTAATAACCCTTTCTGTGAAGAAATTCTTCCTGATGTCCAGCCTGAGCCTCCCCTCTCACACCTTGAGACTTCATCCTCTTGTCCAGTCACTAATTGCCTAGGAGAAGAGGCCAAACCTCCACCTTGCTATTACCTTTCATGGTTTTGTACAGCGCAACATGATCTCTTCCCATCGTATCTTTTCTCCTTGCATGTTGTAACAGTCATCTAGTTTCCTCTCAATAGATTGTAATGTTTGTGTGGTGATAGACAAAGGTGATATCTGATGTTAACTTTTCATTATTAAATGAAATATATCCTTGTGTGTTTAAACTGGCAATTCATTCACATTTTAATTCTTCACTTGCAACATGTCAGATTCTGACCCTCAGTTTGAGACTACTATATTGATAATTGTTCTTATGGTTGACAGCAGTGCAGGGTCTTCTTGAAAATAACTGCTAATAAGAGGTCATGTTCATGACTCTTCTTTTAAATCTTGATTTTTTTGTGATTTATTAAAAAATGTACAAAATGAGATTGCTCTGGTCATTGCTGAACAATATCTTCTCATTAACTACACATATTTCAGTTTTAATTTCATACCAAATACTAATAGCTCAATAACAAACAAAGAAGATTACAAGGCAATTGACTTGAATTTAGGGCTAAAGATAAGCCTTCCAACATTTCAGCATTAATATTTTGCTATGAGTAACTCTCATTTCTGTACTTGCTCAGCAGTTTTTCTGCAACTTCTCCAGTTAACACTTTTAAACTTTATAACTTGGAGAACTACATATTAGCTTACAGGGGATAGAGTATTTAGTTACAACTGATATTCTCTTTTGCTCTGCCGTGACAGGTTTATACTTGTAGTTCTTTTTGAAAATTGACCTACTGACCTCACCCTTATTTATGCACAGCATGTGCCGTTACCTCTGTAGAGATCTGCCAAGAAGTCCTGTTCTTCATCGCGTAAAACAGCAAATGAAAAATCCCACTACCTAGATTTGCCTTTGTGGATTCTATTTGTACTTTAATTCTCTGGTACAGGTCTCTCAGGATTTGACTTGCTACTTTTTTAATACATTGAGAATGGTTCTCTTCACATGTATTTAACCCTGAGGGAATATATATATTCAATATCGGAGGGGTTTCAGTTTTTTTGTTTGGTTGGTTGGATGGGGTTTTTTACAGAATAGGTAAGAACCACGTGTTGATTTGTATTAAAACACTAATTTACAAACTGTGTAAAGCACCTGA
Organism: Pithys albifrons albifrons; assembly: GCF_047495875.1. NCBI lineage: Eukaryota > Metazoa > Chordata > Aves > Passeriformes > Thamnophilidae > Pithys > Pithys albifrons. Next base: position 85,157,350 of record NC_092461.1, read on the forward strand.
TGTATTTTAGTTCTCTACTTCAATTGTGAACACAAATTTTTTCTTGTTTAAATGACTCTTCACTTAAATGATTTGCCAATATTTTGCCTTCTTGATCACCCCTACCTTGTGAGAAATTCTAAGCTGACACTAATATCAGATAATTTTTTCCAATATTAATGTCTGTTCATTTGCCACTGTTTATTGGGCTGCCTGTGCCTCAAATTACACAAAAGAAATTGCATTGATTTGTGCCAGCGAAATGAGTTAATTCTCGCCTAAATTAACACAATCATTGAAAATGCATTAGCACAAAGACTAAAAGATGAAAATTGCTAGTTCAGTAGGACTTACTAAAGCAATAATTTGATCTGCAGGCCTAAACTTGACCTGACTGAATGACTGTAGATTTTGAAGAGGCAAGATGAAGACAGTCCATGCAGGCTGGGAAATGGGGGAAATAAAATTAGTTATCACTTGCAAAAATCAAACTCTCTCTGTAGTTAATACCACATCTTTTCATTATATAGAACACATTGCTTTATACTGTCATTAAATAGAAAACCTTCGTCTTTTTTCATTCTCCTTTCTTTTTGACAGAATGAAGAACAGCACCACAAATGAGGTAACTTACTCACACTTTGTCAGTTTGCTCCTTAAAAATCTTTTTCTGGGTCTATGTTGCACAACAACACTTAAGGGACTATTGCAACAGTACTAGTGATTAAAATTGCTATAGCCTATAGTGTTAACTATGTTACCTGGTGTACAACTAAACTACTAATGCAATTTACTTCCCTAAGTATGTATTCAGAGTTTAAAGAAGGCTTTTTGAAGATTTATGCCTTATGGCAAAGTACACCATCTTTTCCTAGTTCTGGCAGTATAACTAAGCACAGAAGCATTAAAGACAAAGAAAAATACAGCTAGATGGCCCCAAGTGTAATAACAGCTGCATCTCTCAAGAAATAAATTACCCACATGACATAGCAGACTATGGGAAATGAATAGGAGAAAATATATATCAATAAATCAACAAAAGTTCAAATGCCACTACCCTGCATGTCTAGCTGAAAGGAAATTCAGAGTCATAGCTGACACACTATCCTTTACTCACCGTCACTTCCAGCTGGTGCCAAAGTGATTCTTAGTTCTTTTTTATGCTTTTTAACAGGAAAGTAGTTAATCTTGTGACAGGAGAATGACTTAGTGAAAAGGTAAATAGTATTAAGGATAGGATGGTAGAGCATTTTTATTCCTAGTGCTGCAAGAGACTTCCCATGTGACCTTGGACAGGTGCCTTAACTGTTCCAAGTCACGGTGTGTCCATGAAAATTCTAATCTGTGATCTATGGATGACTATGATAAATTAATATTGTCTGCCAATGTCATTAACAGTTATATTTCACTTTCAATAGTGTGCTGGTTTAAAGGTAAATTGGCAGGAGAAGTGAACCCAACACAGAAGAGATTATGTCAGAGTTACAGTTTAATAAAAATATTACAATAAATGCAATGATACAAGGAGAAATTTGTTTTAATCCACAAAATCCAGCACCGTGGGGCACAAAAAGAATGGTGTTCATTAGACCCTATGCTGAGGCCCCCTCTGTGGTTCCCCTGAGTCCAAAGGAAAAAGGAAGGAGAAAACATGTTGGTGCAGATGATGGTGTAGTCTGGTTGAAAGTGGTAGTCAAAGTCCTGTTGAGGTTCTGGTCCTCCTCTGGATCCGATAAGAGGTCTCTGAAGGCTCCAAACCTCAAGATTATATACCCTCAAGTTTAGGTGGGAATGCCCAGTATCTCCTCCAGGGTGTCGAATTCCACAATGGGTGATTTACTCTGTGAGTCATGGAGTATGTTTGGAATTGTTGCTCAGCCATTAGCAGACACGCTCCCTCAGGCTGGGTGTGAAGGTGCTAATGACTCTCTGGAGGGGAGTTATCACAGCTCTTATCTCACAGGCTTAACACCCAGCTTGCAGCCTGGGGGGTCATGTGTGCCCTGGGCAAATGCTGCAAATGGTCCATTGTTAACAGTTAAAGGGAAATGGCTTAGAGGGTGGAGAATACACAGCTTTGGTCACACCCACACAGTGATAAACTGGTACTGTCTGCTGAACTAGGACATATAAGAATAAATTTACAGCTTTTCCAATTTTTTTCCCTTTTTTTCCCCTTTTTAATTTGATATGTTGTAATCAGAAGTTTCTAATTTGTTTCTTTGTGCTTAAAATATTTCTCAGAAATCTGTTTTTGTCAACCTTGGGTATACCTAGCAAACTACAATTTTAATTTGTAAGGTTTTGGCTGTTTCATTTCATGGCAACCTGAGTAATCCTTCATTGATTAGTCTTTTGAGAAGTAATATGTACTTATTCTTGTTTTAGGCCATTTACAACCATTTTCTTGTCTATAACTTTGAAAAGAATACCTCAGATTTTTTCTTTTATTTTCTTTCCTTCCTTTCTTTCTTTCTTTCTTTCTTTCTTTCTTTCTTTCTTTCTTTCTTTCTTTCTTTCTTTCTTTCTTTCTTTCTTTCTTTCTTTCTTTCTTTCTTTCTTTCTTTCTTTCTTTCTTTCTTTCTTTCTTTCTTTCTTTCTTTCTTTCTTTCTTTCTTTCTTTCTTTCTTTCTTTCTTTCTTTCTTTCTTTCTTTCTTTCTTTCTTTCTTTCTTTCTTTCCTTTCTTTCCTTTCTTTCTTTCCTTTCTTTCTTTCCTTTCTTTCCTTTCTTTCTTTCATTTTTCCAAACAGATATATTTTAAGCTGTAATATTGCTATTTGAAATATTACCATCTGTTGCTATTTGAAACTGTTTGCTGCAACTTCTCAACTAAAAGCACGGACAATAGGTCTGTACCTCATTTTATGTAATGGAAAGTAATACCATTGATTTTAATATAACTATAGAAATATTGAGATTCTGAAAATCTAAAAAAAAAAAAAAAAGAAGGAAAAAAACCCCAGTGCTGCAATTCAAAATAGCTACTCAAAACACTCCATAAAAAAACCCCAACATTTTCAATAGGTAATAGTTTATGAATACCAGTAATCTTGTACACACTGACCATTTTAGATGGAAAACAAAACAAAACAAGACAAAGAAAAAAGTCCTTGCTCTCAAGACTCAGACTTTTAAGTAATCTCTGCAGAAATTATTTTAAAGTACCAGTGAATAACACCAATAGACTACACATTTTTTTCTCTAGCTTGCTAATGCCTACTGCTTAATAAAGAACTTATGAGAACTTCACTACATCCCTTGATAGATCTGTCACATCTGTAGGGACATAAAAAGAGAATGCAATGGTGACATCTAGTCAGAAACAAGCTTAAAGCTATCAATGTTCTGAACTTTGACTTCTAGGTTAGTCTCTTATCATAGTTATTCTATGATCTTTCTAAGAAACACTCCAAATTTGTCAAAATGGTGTCATCAGAATTTTCCTCTAACTAAGTGACTTCAGCATGTCAGTGTAACCTGAAGGGAATACACTGGCTTCCTGTCAAACATCAAATTGATTTTCAAGTTGCTTTGATGGCTTATAAGGCAGCACAGTTTAAGAAGTACGTATTTATCAGAATTGTTTTCTCTATGTGAGCCCAGTCTCTCTTTGAGATTATAAAATGCAAGCAAATTGGCAATTCTAGAATGTGTAGGAGGAGAAAATCTCAAACAAAAGTATTTAGCAGTTTTACAACCTAAATATGTACCTGATTCTCTGACCAGAGTCTATAATGTCTTGATCCTGTCATATTTATGTAAGCATTTCAGACAACTGTAAATGATGAGCAGAATTCCTTTGCCTCTACACCCATTTAATGACCTAGGCCAGCACACAGGAATTGGCCCTGCAATAGACTTTTAAGGGAAGAAATCTGACAGCAAGGATGATAGCTGAAAAGGAAAGGACAGGGCTGCTGTATGTGTTGAAATGTCTGTGCTTAAAGCTGACCTACAAGTGTACAGAGGACTTCATATTATGTCAGTAGGAAAGCCATGACTAGTGCCCAGGACATTCAGAGTTCTTTACATACATGCTTAAAGCTTTGTATTTGCAGGTTCTGAGCCCAGAATGAGAGATGATTCTGTTTTAAATCCTTTAGTACCTTTCAACTCAAAGGCTTAATGTCAAAGTCAATAAATTTAAATCTTAAGCACATTTGAGTTAGGGACTGAGCAAATAAAATGCTTTTCTGTTTCAAAAAATACTCAACAAAATTCTCCCTTATTATTTAATTTTGATATTGCAGTTTCAGTGGAAAATCCATTTGCCTTGACTGTTTTACTAGAATGTTTTGGTTATATAATAAATAATAAACATTTCTGAGTTTCTGAAAGAATTTCCAAAATCTAAAGGCATGTTTCATGTATATTTCTCCCTTTTAATGGGAAAATACTGTAAGAAGGGGGTATGTCAAGCCTTCTATCAAATCATCCATTTGCTGTTGGTTTTAAATATGAAGATTACCCCAAATTCTTTTAAAGGTAGTAATGAAATTCTGGGGACACTATTGTCTTTTATTCCTCTCTATCTGTCACTGGTCACTGATATTCAACATAATTTTTCAATAAAATTTATATCCATAAATTAAATAAGCTTAGGAAGTAAAATAATGAGACACTTATTATCCCTACTTTCCAACAGTGAAATTAAAAGAGTCAACTTTGACATGAAGAGCTGATGATGCCTGTTGCTGAATGTATTATGGAGTGAATTAAAGAAATATGAAAAACAAAAAAAAAGTAAAATTATGTTCAATTTGGATATGTGTTTGAATTTTTTTCCCATATTAATGGTTCTCTCTAGTCTTTCTTTTGGTGCTGTTAGTCAGGTGATCCCCAGAATGTACAAAATAAGATGTATTTATTCTATCATTAATATAACTTCTTTGATATGTATATGTGTAATAAAATACATTCTTTTCAAAATTCAAGGATTTTTTAAAAATGTTTATCCATAATTACCATAACAATTTATTTTTTTGAAAATAACTCTCACCAATATTAAACTATCAGAACAATTTTAAGGCAACTTAGAGATTTCTTTGTATAGAAAATATGCCATCTTATTTTGTAATATGCAAAGACAAATTCATGAAAGCAAAGAGAGTAAAAATCTCCTGTTTTGTAGACCAGTGAAAGTAAAACAGTAAGAACTTATAAAATAGCTTTTGTATGGGGGAAAAAAAAGGAATTAAAAAATTCAATCTAATTTAATCTAGTCTTTTTATCAGGCTACATTCTGTCATGTCCTCCTAATGTGACTCTCCAAAGTTATCCAAAAGATTTTGGGACATACGATTTGCCTGACTTTTGTTGCATTAAAATAAATTTCAAGGTCTGATCATATATTTTTGTAAGAGTTAACACAATAAGTTGTTGGTCTCAGATGAAGGAGCTTAATTATTATAACAATAAATATTTTTCAGCCTTTCAAAATAAGATCTAGCTGGTAATGTAAAATTACTTTTAAATTGTATGATTTACTTTTAATAACCAACAAAAATGCTCATGCTGACATTTGCAATATGACTATCAATTTCCATTAAAATTATTTTAAGTGCTCTGAACTTTATGAGACAGGGTGACTGCAATTTCAGTGAAATTAGTCTGTATGCTTTCTTAACAAGCTTCTTTGAGTTAAATTAGAAAAAAAGTATTTTCTGTCTGTTAAAGAACACAAATCAATTGAAATGCCAGAAAAGTATTTCAAATTTATATAAATTGAAATAGGCATTAAAAAAAATAAAATTAGTAAGCAAAAATATTTCAAAAGTTTAAATCTTTTTTTCTTTTCTTAACTGAATTTCCTTACATGTAAAGTGTTTTAAAATTGTGATTCACATATTTTGAGCATGACAGATATTTTGTCTTTTCCTTCATAAAGACACGGATTTGGCTTGTAGCAAGATATTATATCTGTAGCATACTATCAGCTTTACTTGATAAATACAGAATTCCCCATTTCTATACATGCATTTCAATCTGAATATGGCAGACATCGTCCATGCACTTGTAAGTAGAACCTCTTTGTTTGGCCAAGACAATTTCAATCAGTTCCATCTGACACACGTGATGTTATCATATAAGCAGGTTCAATGTCAGTCAGACAACTTATTATTTAATGATGTGTACATTGACTGGGTGGGCACACAGGTCAAGTATATGGCTGACAAAGTAAAAGTAGTTATGTTCACTTTTAGTGCTACAAAGAAATTAATAATCATTATAAACAGACTAAGACCATTGATTTTGACAAATCATGGAAACTATAATCTTGGAAATAGCTTCTGTATTCTTTAAATGATTTTTATGCTGAGTATTCATTAATTCAATTTTTGAAAATGATTATTTTTTCTTCTTTTAAAAATGATCAAGTAAATTTTCTGTTAATTAGGAAGAGCAGTTGCAAAAAGCAGATCAAAATTACTAAATAGAGACATACAGAAAACAACAACAAAGTGTTCTGGAGATGCTGTTGCTGTACCTATGCAATTAGTTCCACTTAAAAAAATTATGCTGTAACATTTTTATTTAAAAAAAAACCAACATAGAGCTCTCAACTGAAATTAGTCTCTTCTTTTGATAGAGAATGTGCAAACATGCAGACAGAGGAAATTATTCATACTGCATGGACATTAAACCAACTTTATAGGTAGAAAAACAAATGGATTAACTAACAAAGGGACTTTCCTACGCTCACAGAAAATAAGTCCTTAAGTAAAATCCGTAGCAATATTCCAAACTCCATCATGCACTTCAAGCCACACTGAGGAGAGACTTTGGGTAACTCCTGGATTCTGAAGAAGACAAAAGGGACCTGTTGCTTACTGGGTGATAACATCTGGATTTTGATAAGGTTGTTAAGGTATATCTCATGTAATAAAAAAGCAGTAATTCAATGGTTCAGTCAGAAATAGGAGCCAGATTTATAGACTCATTGTCCTTACCTTCTAAACTATAGTGTGACATCCAGGTAAGAAAGTGAAAAATACTATTTTTATTAGCATAGATTATAGCTTGTGGGCTCAAAAGTTCATTTCTGCAACCTACTGAGCTTTCTGATAAGATCCTTTTCCCCATTAATTAGCTCTGATTTCTGTGAAAATTGAAGGTACTCAATGTTTTGCAAGAGTGAAACTAGAAAGCTAAGTCTATATGCTACATGTTTCATAAATCCACATTGTTCCTGTAGAACAACCATGAATTCTACTTACCAAAATAACAGTTTCATAAAAGTTCCTAACAAGTCACTAAGTGCTTCTTAAACTTAATGAAATCTTGCCTAATTGGAAAATCTTTATTTTGATAAAATAGGTTTTGTGGAAGAGAGTTTAGTATGGTCACTTAAAATCTATATTTATACCACCAAAATAAAGCTATGAAACTTGAACATCTCATATTTAATAAATAAATATATTAAAATATGTTATAAATTCTCATATTAAATTGAAGTAAGTAAACATAAATAACTTAGAAAAGTCTAAAAATACTGATATGTGAATGAGAGGAGGTATATCACTTCAATGTCTATTCTATCAACAGCACTGAAGCTCATGTGAAAAAAATAATAATGAATTTCTGTAATTTTGGTTCTGGTTAGTTTTCCTTTCTTCATCTACAACAAGACCTTCAGCAGTAGGACTTAAAAATGTCATAGCTAGACTTAATTTTCTTCTTAAAATATACTTCCTAAGCTGTTCCTTCATACATTTCAAACACAGTTGAATCCTTATAGATGAGGGAATTTTCTGCAAAAGCCAAATTTTATTGTATCTCACGGCACACCTGACTTCAGTAGTACTGTAACCCACCTATATATTTGACAAGAAGTTAGTGAATGTCTTGAAGGTGGGCCTCAGTCAGTATCACATATACTTCTACAGAGGGCCCAAAGAGAACAGACTGCAAATACTCTGAATTTGTGTAATTAATTTTAGAGATTTATATCTGGGTTTTTTTAGTGTTTGTATTGGTTTATAGCTTTTTAGCTGTTGGGTTATTTTTACACCAAAATAACCTGTCTAACAAATACCACAAAAATAGGTAATGAATAATATGATACGGAAATATCACAAATGGATTCCCTGAAGAAACGCTAGGTAACTACTAAACATAGGAAATTAACAGCAATCAGCCCTTAGATGAAGAATTGCCCTTTACAGGAAAGATTAACCCCGGTGCCTTGGCTTGATTTCAGAATTATAGCACTGAGGATCTGCAGATGGATGAGGATGAGACAAAGTGAGTCTGACTCTGTAAATGTCTTATCCCAGACTATGGTGAAAAGAAAATACAGTGAAATCTAGAGAGCTGTGGATGATGAGAACATTTCTCCAGCATAGGCAAAGATAGAAGAAGTGCCCGTGCCCACACTGAAAGGTATCTTGTCAGCCCTGGTTTCCATTCAGCAGAGCATGCTAAGGGCTGGTCCAACACAGATGTTTTACTGAACAGGTTAGTTAAAGGAGAAGAGGATGAAAATTGGAGTTAATTCTTGTTCTGATTGTTCTTGATTATGAAAAGATTAATTTTTTTCTCTTACTGATTTTTAAAAGTTTTCTCAAAAACTTCCTTGCCTGTGGAGTTAATTTTCTTAAAGCTACAACTGAAAGTGCTTTTGAAAGAAACAAAAAGCTAAGAAATACACATTTTCGCAATACATTTTAGTTAAACCCCCCTTCATGTTGCTTTATTTATTATTTATATTGTTGTGGTTTTTCTTTTTTTTTAATCAGATGAATCAAGCTCTAGATAACACAAAATCTCACTTTTTCCATTTTCTCACAGCTCTCTGACAAGTGTCAAAACACTTCTGTTCATCATGTCTTAATGACACAAAACAGCACAAGTTATAGGTTTCAAGTTATAACATAAAATATACCAACATAAAGATTTTCAGAAAAATATTACGCAGCCAGCTCTGCAAGTACAAGCAAGTTTGTTTTCATAAGCACATTTCCCTAGACTCAGAAAGGTTAAAATACTGGCAGGAATGGGTTCATAAACTAAATGTAGGAAATTGTTTCTGAGGAGCTGGTAGTTAATAAAACTTTTAAAATACCCAGGTTGTTAATAAATATACCTTCTTATTATTATTATGTTCCTGAGACTCAAACTTTCCCAGCCTGAGACACACAGTGATAAAAGACACAGCAACAAGAACCGCCAGCTTCCTTTTTGCATTCTGGTGTTTTTCCAGGGTTTTTTTATTCATGCGGAGGTGTTCAAAGGCTCAACAACCCCTCAGTATGTGAGATGTGATCTAGAAAGGGCTAAAAGGAATCAGGATGGGCCAGTCAAGAAGGCATTACAAAGACATTGAAAAGACTTAATTGTACTGCACTGTTCAATGAGGAGTTCCAAATTCTGGAGCAATCCAGAACTAGGGAGTGTGGGGTGTTTTAATGCTCCAGAATCTCTTCTGCTGAAGGGTTATGAACTTGTTTTTTCTGTTAATCTGAACTAGCGGAGACTTACTGAAGTATTCCACCATAGCAAAATGAAATGTATGCTTCTGAGAGAGCATTCCCATTACAATTACAAAATCTGCAGCAAAAGAATACAGGAAGTAGAAATTAAATTTAACAGTCATACATATAGCTATTTTAAATTGCAGAAAAGCACTACCCTGACACTCCAAAAATGTTTCAAAAATAGTGCTATATATTTATCTTCAGAGACGTAACTATCTGGTTTTTACTGGTTGACAGTGGTTATTTCTTTAATATTTCAATCAATTTCTATTTTACAAAATAGGAGAAAATTAATTGTACTATAATTCAAACAAATGTGTCTCTGAGCACTGTTTCTGTGCCTCTTCTATTGAGAGAAATATTTAAAGTTCCAAGAAATATTCATTTGCTTCAACTGTCTATAATTAAAATATAAAAATAGCTCAAAATACTCCCTTACTAGGAAAACAAGGAAGCATTGAATTTCAGACAGGAACAGTATGGATGAATATGAGAAAATACGCTATAGGTTTTTGTTTTATTCTTAGTAAATCTCGTGCGATTTGTAAAAGGTGTTAAAATAAATTAGTAGTACATGAAATTATTCTTTGAAAATATTAAATAACAAATATTCACATTCTTTCTGTTCTTTTAAAAGAAACCTAGAAAAATGTCACAAAGCACATTGTTCTTTGTATCAACAATTATACTAAAAACAAACCAGGAAAAAACCCCCAGAAATATAATATAGCTGCAGTTTCTCAGCAGTTTAGTCAAAATTTTGTCCTTAAACCCCTGAAAAACGTTAGGTATTTGTATATAAGAAGGAAGAACATAGACAATATTTTGTGATAAAAGATTTATTCCTCAGAAAATACTGTGTGTATGTGCATGTGAATCATCCCTAACAATACAAGATTATTATTTTTCTAGTCTTAGCTGGACATCATATCCTCATTAATTCAGATTAACAAATGGGAGTTCATGGCATTATGTTTGAGGGTGACATATCTAGGACATACTTGAAAACGGTAGTATTATCAACAATGTAGGCATATGTTAAGTGCTAAGAAGGTTGAACTTCTCTGTTTCAGAGATAGCATAGGACATAAATCTGCTTAGACAAATAATGATAATTAAGATTTTTCTCTGGATATGTACACTTATTTTTGTTGTCTTTCTCCCATCAAAAAAATGGAAACATTAATGACAAAAGACAAAAGATGCCACTCCTAGTTTGATGAAATCTGGTAACAAAACTTCTTTTAAATTTTGTTTGGGATGCTTTCTCTGATAAATATAATAGATAAAATTTAATGTATAATATAATTTATTACAAAGATTTTACTTCCGCTGCAACAAGTATATTAAAATATAGCCAAAATACACTTCGTGTTTCCTGGTCTTAGTTTAGGTTCTGGATATATTCTGAAATCTTAAAATGCCATTGGTAATTTTCCTCTGTAGCAGCAGATGTCTTTCACATGCCTTGCAGCCTACTGCATCCATAGTCCTGAGTAAACATCTCTAGTTTCTGGTGAAATTTCTATCGAAGTTCAATTGCCTTGAAACAGAAAGAATAAAGTCTAGTCTCTTTACCCAAAGAGTAATCTGTCTTGGATAAATATATGGAAAACTCTAAAGTTAAAAACCAGGTTAGATCAGGTTAACAAGTAGATACCTAAGCAAAGTGGACACCCATAAATCCATGGGCCTGGCAGGATGCTTCCACAAAGGCAGAGAGCTGGCTGATGTAATCTCATGGCCACTTTCAGTAAGATTTGAATTATCATGGTGAATCAGAGAGGTTCCTAACAAATCAAGGCTCACGGACATTATTTGAGTTTTGAGATGCTTAAAAAAAGACCTTACAGAATTAGCTTATTCAGTGTGTTTAATTTATACACTTACCAGAATATGAGATCTTCTTTATGTTATTAGTGTTGGCGGGGGGTTTTTATACCTAAGCTTATAGTTTAGATGGGCTGGAATGGGATATCTAATTTTAACTTGTTGCTGAAGATCCTCAGATCCTGAAAGTCAGAGTGGATTTCATAAAGCCATGCAAATTTATACCAACTAAAACAATAGCCCATTGGCACTAAACCCCTGCTTTCACTTGTTTCTATATCCTGCTGAGTGAAGAAGGTTAACTTGTCATTGCCTGGATCATTAACTTTTTGGAGAGAGATTTTTGAATGCTCTCATACATAAATTTACATGGCAATATGAACTTCTTAACTCCATAAGTAGACATTTCAGAATCTCCCAAGGATAGCATTTGGAAATCAGCATTTTGATTAGCAGGTTCTTTTTCAGAATGTGCTTTCAAAATGGCACTGAAATACTATTCCTGAGGTGCCAAGGATGATAAATGCATGAGGTAAATAGAGAAGAAAATTCTCTTTCTTTTCTTCATGAAAAGGTTCACATTCCCCAAAGACAAATTTGTTTAACATAGGTGGAGTGATAATTTGAGAAGACAGCTAACAGGCTACAAATAGTTGTTATTTCTTTTAACTCTTTTTTTGAAAGATGAGTGTAATAAAAAAAATAAATAATAAAGTCTTACCATGTCTATTTTGTTTGTATTCAAATAATGTCACATAAACTCGATGCAACTGCATACTGTCATAAATTTTCCACAGGTAGCTGGCATTTCATCTACTTAATCCTACTGTTATCTGCTCTCCTGTAAACTGTCACAGCACTATGCATCTGCAGCTACATGCACTAGCTTTTTGACAGCAATTAAAATTGGCATGTAGAAGCATTCTCAGATGAAATCTTATAATTGACAGACTGAGACACTAGCCAAAGGGGCATTCATTTGGGTAATCCCTGGGCTGAAACACTGCTGGTTTGTCAGCCTCTGAAATTACTGGCAATCTCATCGACTATATCTAGCAGCTGAGAGGAAACCGTGCCAAGTGGTGGCAAGCTTCAATAGGTTTAGAAAAGCCATGAGTGTAATTGTCATCTTTAACACTGAAAAGTGCTTAGATGCTATTGTGATAAGTGTGATAGAAACTGTATAAATATAAAAGAGCCAGTAGAGTCTTGGAAAAGGCATTCTGCACTTACTATCTCCTGCTGCTTTGAACTGCCTGCAAACAGAAACTTTAAAACAACAGACAAATAATGCATCCCATAAAGTACAAACCATTACGAGAATGACCTCAGTGAACTGCTCTGATTCCTTGTGCTACACCACAACACGGGGAGGAGTCCAAGAGCTGGCAGTTCACTGGATCAGACAGCTGCAGAATGGGACTATCTCTCTGTTGCTGACACTGTGAGAGCCAAAAAGCATAAGGGACAGATAAACACTTATTGAATTGTTTTGTGTTATTGGTAGTTTGCTTTATTTGGGGGAGGACAAAGAATCCATCATATTCTCAAAGCACTAGATACTTCAGCATAAAGTCCTTCAAACTATCATAGAAGTATTAAAGCTATTTGTCACGCTGCATAGTGTAAGGCTGATAAAGTTTTTAGGTGTAGGGGTTTGGGGTTTTTTGTTTGTTTTGGTTTATTTTTGTGGGGTACCAGGATGGTTGCATGATGAATGGGAAACATGTCCTTAACTATCACTCAAAAGCCTGTTAAGTGCTGAAGTACAATGTTAGAAAAAATATGGATAATTATGAACTCATTCCATTGTTCAGTGCCATAGCACTAAATAGAATAAATACAAGAAAGAAATAGGTGGAAGATTTTTCTATAGTAAAATATCAAAAAGAAGTTGTCCTTGTGTATTAACTATGGATTGAAAAACAGCCAAACTGAAAACAGGGGAAAGAGGATTGGTTCTGAGATGTTGACGAAGTAAGTGCTTTCCTGCTTTTTTTCTAAATGATATAACACATTCACACACACTGGTATACACATAGAGGAACACCAGTATCTGTCAAACAGAATTATGCAGAATGCTTTTCAGCCTCTTTTGCCCTAGTGTTTTGCATGTAGAGAGAAAAACACAATTGGGTTGCATGGGATGTCATTTTAGGGAAAATATTGCTACTTGTTGGTTGGTTTATTGTGTGCAGATTTTTCAAGCTAAGTGATGATAAGGTTTCATTTGCTGCACATAATATAATGGTCAGCACAAATATGTCAAACAATCAAATTAAGATTATTTTTAATACTGTAAAATAAAATTTCAGGGAAATTTTAGAAGTATTCTCCCTAGAGTACAGTTCAAGCAAGGATTATGAGCCCATAACAGTAAAGATGACTAGGAACATGCTATGTCACTGATGGCCTGTATGTACACAGTTCCCGTGTATTGCGTGTCTGTCGCAAAGTTGATTTTGAAAAGCATTTGAGTCTTCTGCACAACATTTTCCAAGGTATGTGTTGTAGTTTGGAATTATTATGAAAATTCTCTCCCCTGCCACTAACTGCCCATGCCATTAGTTAACAAAAAGAAGTAGTTAACACCTACCATCTTCTTGATCGGTTGGGTGGGGGGCAGGCTGTCTCTTTTGTTTTTGAGGACTATTTTCATTTTTTTAGCTGGGTGGAATGCAGGAGCAGGGTTTGTGTGCACTGGGGTAGAGGAGAAGCCGTTTTCTGACTGCTCCTGGCTGCTCCTCGTTGCTGCTGGCTGCTGCTGCTGCTTCTTGGTGAGCCGCTTCGTTTCTCCTTGCCACGGCTGTTCTCCTGGTTCCTGCATTTGGGGTCCCAGTCTCTGCTCAAGTCTCACCGCCACTTGCAGCGTCACAGCCTGCCCGCCCTGGCTGGGGCAGCGACCTGGGAGAGAGAACTTGCAGCTGCTTTTCCAGGACACACAGCGGTTCCCTGCTTCCAGTTTTCCTTCTTCATTTGGGACAAGAGACACAGAGGGAGAGACAGAATTCATCTGGGAGCTCACCCTGCCACCAGCCGGGCTGTGACACTGATACTGCCCATAAGTATAACTTTTCTCCAGGAGGAAACCTGACAGTTTTGGGTGGTTTTGTTGTTTTTCTCTTGTGGTGTTGGCGAAGCAGTTTGCTCTGGTCTGTTTACGCAATTATTATTGAGTTCTTACTTTGGATTTATGGTGCTATGAATTCAATGCCTGTGGGTGTCATTTGGATGGTGTTCTCAAGGCTGTATTCCTGCCCTAACCTAAGTTGTTACCTCTGGGCATTTAGTGATAATAGTACTGACCCTTGGGAAAGAACAAAGGGGAATGTTTTCTCCCAGCCTTTTATCCACCTCTAAAATTATGTCTTGGCTTGAGGGGAAAAACCAAAATGTTTGCCCACAAGTGGAGGAGGGGAGTTTTCTCCACAATAATCATGCCACTCTTTATCAAATTTGAGAAAAGGAACTTTGATCAGATAATGGATACAAGAAGGATAACTGTTCTTAACTGATATATATATATATTTATATATATATTTATATATATATATATATATATATATTTATATATATATATTTATATATATATATTTATATATATATGCATATATATATATATGTAGGTATAGATATATCTGTAAACAGAGCAGAGCAAACTGCTTCCCCAACACCACAAGAGAAAAACAACAAAAATCCCCAAAACTGTCAGGTTTCCTCCTGGAGAAAAGTTATACTTATGGGCAGTATCAGTGTCACAGCCCGGCTGGTGGCAGGGTGAGCTCCCAGATGAATTCTGTCTCTCCCTCTGTGTCTCTTGTCCCAAATGAAGAAGGAAAACTGGAAGCGATGAACCGCTGTGTGTCCTGGAAAAGCAGCTGCAAGTTCTCTCTCCCAGGTCGCTGCCCCAGCCAGGGCGGGCAGGCTGTGACGCTGCAAGTGGCGGTGAGACTTGAGCAGAGACTGGGACCTCAAATGCAGGAACCAGGAGAACAGCCGTGGCAAGGAGAAACGAAGCGGCTCACCAAGAAGCAGCAGCAGCAGCCAGCAGCAACGAGGAGCAGCCAGGAGCAGTCAGAAAACGGCTTCTCCTCTACCCCAGTGCACACAAACCCTGCTCCTGCATTCCACCCAGCTAAAAAATTGAAAAAAGTCCCCAAAAACAAAAGAGACAGCCTGCCCCCCACCCAACCGATCAAGAAGAAGATGGTAGGTGTTAACTACTTCTTTTTGTTAACTAATGGCATGGGCAGTTAGTGGCAGGGGAGAGAATTTGCATAATAATTCCAAACTACAACAGTATCCACGGTTCTGTTTCCAGACAAGTTTGACAGCTGTATCTCAGGTTCAAGATGGGGTTTGTTCTTACCAGTGTGTCTGCTCACATCCACTGAATCCGACTCTATCCTACTGCATCAAGAGCTAGTACTTGCTTTCACAGATACTTGTTTGAAGAGCCATGGATTAATGGAAGAGATCAGTGTTTAAACTTCCTTCAGCCCAGCTGAAGAGAGAGCTATGCTGATTTTGCTACTCTGGAACTTCAAACAGCATCTAGAAAAGTGTGATTAACATCAAAGCAAAGGGAAACAACCAGGTGGAAGAAGAGTCCTCAGACTAAAATTAGGTATTTCCATTAAATGATACTAGAGATTCCTTGGAGGAGAATGAGAATGAGGGAAGGGTGATCCCCCTGTCTCAGTTTCCTCTGTCTCAGGAACTACAGGGCTATGTTTGTGTGGACCCTGCTCCTCCATGCCAGTGTGCTAGCACAGTTCAGTTGGCGGCACAACCTGACAACCTGGCTATAAGATGGCAAATGCCACCTTTGCATGGAGTCAGAAAAGTCCAACCAGCATTTGAATGTAGAGGAGAATTCCCCAGGTATTAAATCTGCACACAGTCTTCACACATCCATGTCTTTAAGCAGCTGACTATGCTGAAATCCTCCTTAGATAAGAAGCTGAGAGTTCCTGTCCTGATGTGCAGATTAAGAGGGCAAACTGGGAGAGTGTACATTATGATTTAAGGAAAATAAAAAAGAAAACTACATTTTCTTTTTCACTTCCTGTACTGGAGAATGCCTTCATAAAAATACCTATTAAATTACTTTAAAATTCATATTATTAAAATGCAATAAATTTTAAAAAAGAATTTCTGGAGTATTTTCTACTCTGTTAAGAGAAGGATGAATAATGAGAACTTGAAGCGCAGGCATGATGACTTCAGCGCACAGCATACATTGAACTGTTAGTAAGATTGCAGATAGTAGCAGAGTCATTTTAGATTTGTTTGATCAGTAAAGTGAATCTTTTCCTTTGCACACAGTGTTCCACCATATATTTACATGATAAATGGAGATGAGTCAACATCTTATCTCTAATGGAGATTAAAACATCTTATTCATAAAATAGCAATTCAGAAGCATCTGCTTACACATCCTCATTTAGAAAACATAATGCACATTTTGGTTGCTTGTGAAAATACAGAACATGCAAAATAGCACCAGTGGTATTCCTATATTTTACTGACTTAAATAAAAATATGTAATGTGTTGGTGCATACCACTGAAATTATTCTAATGCAACGTCAAGTAAATATATCCTTTTCTGAGTTTGTCTAAGATTATAGTTAGTTCATACTTCATGCAAACAGGGCTAATGAAGTTCACTAGTTTAGTAACATCTTTTTCTAATTTCAGAAGTAATTGCTATCAACCACTTAGTGTAGATTGGTCATTTGGTGTATGTTTGATGAAGATAAAATGTAGATTTTAATAAATACACAAATGGTGTTTTTCATTTGTATTCACTTTTAGGAGATACCTGAAATATTAAGGTTTTATTTTTATTGAAAAAAAAATAGCTAGAGATTAAATTGTCCACAGGAAAAAGTTTTTATAAAAATAAAACAAAAATTGAACTACACTTCTGGCTAGTCTTGGCTGCTTTTTGTCATGTAATGCATTTAGTGAAAAGTCAGAGAGAAAGTATAATGTTTGAAACTTCTATTCAGCACTAGCAATACAAAAATAATCAACTATATGTTCAGAGGAAGACTAAAACTGTGCTTTATGTAGTCTACCCTACACATGGAAAAGTTGAATATTTTTGTGGCAAGTAAAGATTCATTAATAAAAAATATAAAAACTCCATTCATTTAAAAATATTCTGACCTCAATATGCTGGGTTTTTTCCTAAAAACCAGTTATTCTTAACTTCTCAACAGTGCAGACAAATTCTGACCTTCTAATGAAAATTTTGTAGAATTATTTGGATAATATTTTCTGCTAGAGATCTGAAAAGCTCAAAAAGTGTCATAGAAAGAATATATCATTTTTGAGTGCATTTTCTCATAACTCTCTACCATATGATTTTCCCCTCTTTATTAACTTTTATTAGACATTATTTAATGGAAGTTTTAGTCCTTTCCTACATGTGGTCCTCTTAAGGAAGAAAATACTCAAATATAATTTAATTAGCACAATGAAGCATTTGTCCTTGTGTGTTCTGAACAACGAAACCATAGAATCATCATTGAATGACTTGCGTTAGAAGAGACCTTAAAGATCACCTAGTTCCAAACCCCCTGCCATGTCCACAGACACTTCCACACACCAGGTTCCTCAGAGTCCCATCTAACCTGGCCTTGAACAATACTAGGGATGGGGCAACCACAACTCTGGTCAACTTGTTCAACTGCCTCACAGTAAAAAATTTCTTCTTAATATGTAATCTAAACCAACCCTCTTAGAAACAAAGACATTGTGCAGGGCAGCGTGAAATGCTTTGAACAAGTTCATGCAGATGACACTGGTCGCTCTTTCCTTGTCCACCTACATATAACCGCATCATAGAACACCTCTAAATTTGACAGTCATTATGTTCCTTAGATGAAACTATACTGGCTGTTACTAATTACATTCTCATTTCTTGTGGGCCTTATTATAGTTTCCAAGATGATCTGCTCCATGGTCTTGTCAGGCACTAAGGTGATAAGGTGAGACTTACCAATTCGTAGTTTCCCAGGTCTTCCTTATTTTTTTTTTCCAAAGTGCAGGTTATGTTTCCCCTTTTCCTGTCAGTGGGAACTTTACTATACTGTCATGACTTCTCAAACATGATGGATAGAGGCTTAGTCATTTGCCTGGCCCAAGACCATGGTCCCATGGTCCTGTGTACCTTCAGGTTCTTTAGATGATCACAGACCTGGTCTTCTACAGTGGACAGTGGCTCTTAGAATTGATTGAGTTGGAAAAGACCTCTGAGATCATCAAGTCCAACCCTTGGTCCAACTCTAGTCCATTTATGAGTTCATGGCACTCAGTGCCACGTCCAATCTGCATTTAAAAATCTCTAGGGATGGTGAATCCACCACCTCTCTGGGGAGCCCATTCCAATGCCTGATTACTCTCTCTGGAAAGAATTTTTTTCTGATATCCAACTTAAATTTCCCCTGGCAGAGCTTAAGCCTGTGCCCCCTTGTCCTATTGCTGAGTGCCTGGGAGAAGAGACCAACCCCCACCTGGCTAGAACTTCCCTTCAGGTAGTTCTAGACAGTGATGAGGTCACCTCTGAGCCTCCTCTTCTCCAGGCTAAACAACCCCAGCTCCTTCAGCCTCTCTTCATTCTTCTAGTCCCTATCTTTGCTTCTCTAACTTGGGAAGTGTGGCTGGAGCACTTGGTAAAGACTGTAGCAAGTAAGTCATTGACTACCTCAGCTTACATCATATACCAGGGTAGTCAGGTCTCCTGTTTCCTTCCAGAGACAGTCAACACTATCCCTAGTCTTTCTTTCAACATCAACGTGTACCTACAGAAGCTTTTCTTGTTGCTCTTGATGTCCCTGTTCAAATTGAATTCTATCACGGTTTTAGCTTTCCTAACTTGATCCCTGGCTGTTGAAGTAGTTTCTTTGTATTCCTTCCAGGCTACTTGTCCTTGCTTCCAACACGTTGTAGCTTTCCTTTTTTTCTTCGAGTTTGTCCAGGTGCACCTTGTTGATCCATGCAGACATTTTGGCTTTTTTGCTGAACTGCTTCTTAGTTGGGATGCATTGCTCTTGAGCTTGGAAAATGTGATCCTTGAATATTAAGTGGTTTTCTGAGGCCTCTCTTCCCCTAATAAGTTTACTTGCTTCACCAGCAAAAGAAAGGTATATCATAAATGGATGAAATACTCTAAATTACAAAGGACAGTGGTCTACTTTGAATTCCTAATACCCCAATTTTTTTGCTATTTTTTCATATACTGCAGCACATATAGTATAAAGACATTCTTTAAAAAGTATATCAAACTGTGTCCAAGGAATGTAGAGGAGGAATGGTTCAGCTGGTGTTTTTACATTTTTTCACTTAGATGCTTTTGAGAAGTTACTATTAAGGATTTCTCTGTGTAAGTGTGGTAGTTTTGGCTTTAGTCAGTATAGGCCCCATTTAGGCCTCAGTTTTTAGCAGGCCTCGAAGGATGTGACACAGATTGGAGGGGACAAGCATCACCTTACTTAAGCAGCCAAAGAGGTATTTCATATCATCTGACATCATCAGGAAGTGTCAAGGGGTATAATAACAGAGGAAGGAGGAGATTCTGTTTCTTCTCGGTCCCTGCTCCTGACCAGGAGGATCCTGCTGCCCTGACTCCTGAGGTTAGGCCAGTCCGTGAGGTTGTTTGCCTAGGGAGGTAAACATTTTCTTGTTAATTTCTCTCTCTCTTTCTCTCTTGCTGGGAGGTTTCTTTGGGGAAGAGTTTTTGGGAGGTTTTCTGGGATATGGGTGGTTCAGAATCTAGCTTATTAGCTGGGTGACCTCGGTGGAGGTGTTGTTGTTTCTTTTCAAAATGTGTTATATCATTTTCTGCTTTAAGTTTTCTTCTTTTCTGTATAAATATAAAAACCTCACCATTTTCAAAGCTTAGTTTCTGGGTTTTTTTCCCTCTCTCCCCTTCTCTGGGAGTGGACTTTCTGACTGTGTACTAGGCAGTTGGCATTTTGCCAGCTCAAACCATAACAGTAAGATATGGTTTTGAGTAAGTAAATGGTTGAATTAAATATGTGTTGAAGACCCAGACTTTTCTCAGGTGTACTCTCACAGTGATTTTAATAAAATTTTCCCCTTGTAAACCAAAAGAAAATCCTAAGGGAGAAAACTGTAATAATTACATAATCAGGAAATATGCAGAACAGTATAAGGAAAAAAAAAAAAGAGGCCTTTCCTAGAATTCAGTTTACTTGGTAAACCCTGCTGAGTTTCATGCTGCGTAGAAAGATGAGTAAAATAACCTAGAAGAGTCAAATGACTCAACATGGCTTAGTATTTAATGAAGAGAAAAATAAAACAAATAAACATGAAAAAATAGTTGGAAGATCAGTTTTATGTGAGCAACAAACAACCATTGTTTTTTTGAAACATAAAATCAGAAAAGAAAGAATAATAAATAACAAGACCATCTACATTAATAAGAACAGTGATAAGCCAAGATGATTATAGTATTTTGTAAATTGTTTTCTGGCCCTTACTTCCCTCTATACGTAAGAATAAAAACCTATAATCTTTTGCCAGCAGACAAGAAAATAGCAATTTTAAGGTACTGGACATGAAACTGCTTCATATACAACCCAACACTATTCTGAATGAAGATGAGAAATTACATGACTGCATTTTATAATGTTGAGGTCATTCAGCGAACATATGTATGTACCATATATAATTGGGTGAAAAAAAAATTCTGTGCAGGCACAGAACAGTTATTACTGTTCCTATTTTCCAAAGAAACCTATGAAAAGTTAACAAATTATATAAAATGTATTATTCTATTATGCATTATTCTTTGAATAAATCTCTGTTGAATGTTGACCTATGATGGATCTGGTTGTTTTTTAAATTTATTATTAAAATACAGTGCAACCAGACATTCCTGATACCAATAGACCATGTTAATGAACATATTTTTTCTAAACTTTGTGGCAATTAGGGGCTATGGCAGTCACTTCAGGAAACCTGTAAATCAGAAACTGAAAGTAATTGACTTTGTTAAAATGGAAACTTGGGATGAAGTAAAGTAAATGCATATAAGCTCTGAGAGATTGCTGAATATCTTGTGCTAGGCTTCATCTGTGCTGTAAAGTTTTGTAATTATTAAATCTCATTTCATCCATATCTCATGACTCCATATCAGCTGAAGATATTATCTATCATATCTGCATTTCTTTGATATTAATTCTATTCTCACCCAAATAAAACGTAGTTTGGACAACTTGCAATGACTGATCGATCAGTTTCCTGATGAATGAATGAAGAATCTGGGCTTTCTCATGTTGTGTGCCAAATAGGTTAGTATAGTTATTGCTACAGAAATTTAAACAGGCAAGTCATATAAAAAACTATCCTCCTGATCTGTTTTAAGAGCAATGAACTGTTGCACACACAGTTGACTAGTTTTTACTATCTGATGTTTCAAGAACACACTGTTGCGGACTATAATTCATCTTGTAGTTCTGATTACCTCCATTCCTGTTGCTTTGCTTTGTGTGTTTGCTTTGCTATCCTATGACCGTTCCATATTGGCTATCTTAATGACATAGATTACAATATATCTTTCTTAAAATCAATTGCCTCAGATTTTATAGTGATGAAGAGAATAGTGACTTGCTGAGTTGAATAAATACACGATCCAGTATTTCAATCATTCAGGAGGAAAGAGACTTCTATCAAATGTTAGAAGATAGACTTGTTGAATTCCCAGGGTACTTTAAAGAAAAACAGTCAAAATACTTGGTTTGGAGCTTTTCTAAATTTTTGAAGTGTTCCTTTTGACAGAAATAAATAATTTATCATTTCAATTGGCATACTTAAAATGAACACTTGAAAAATTAACAGAGTGTTTGCTGAGACTTTAGTAAGAACACTGTCTTTGGGAAGGATGGTGGGGAGGGAAGGTGAGAGGGACTGACTGCTGAGGTGACTCCTACATTTTGTATGTACAGTCCCAATTTCTCAGATGGCTTCAGGAGAATGCAAAAGGTTCTCAAGATACCTGTAGTGACTGCATTAAAACACATTTTAGAACCTTAGAGAAAGCCCTGTTAACTTGTAAATTTCCGTAGGATAGACACTTTATTGCAGCAAGGCTTGGGGTTCTCTCCTATGTTAGGGTTTCCTTTTGTCAGAGCTATGCTGTTCTGAGGTATTTCCCATGTCATACATGGAGTGGTAGGCATATTGCAAGACTGAATATTTATGGGGAAGGTTGACTTTGTTTCAGGTTCAGCTGGAAAACCATTAACTTCAAATTATCAAATGTCTAAAATTGTTAGCTGTCAATGTCTTTTAGTTACATGACATTGCCTCAGCATATCTGAACTGGATGGAAGCTATATAGTCAAGAGCCTTTAATTCAGTAAAAAAATTAAATGTTCTAGTCTGGATTTTTTGCTGTCACAATGTAGATTTTAATGAAGGTGTGCAATGCACCTAAGAGCCTACTTTCATGTATCAGTATAGCATAAAAATGCAGGAACTTCATCACAAGCACTTTAAATAATTTTTCAGAGGTCACCTTACAAGCCCGATAGATACAAAACCAAAGACCAAGTCTTACAAACCTGTTTTCTTTTGCAAGGGAAAAGATTTTTCTTGTGATATTCTTTCCTGGTGAAGTAA
Organism: Pithys albifrons albifrons; assembly: GCF_047495875.1. Lineage (NCBI taxonomy): Eukaryota > Metazoa > Chordata > Aves > Passeriformes > Thamnophilidae > Pithys > Pithys albifrons. The sequence goes on from NC_092461.1 coordinate 85,180,292, forward strand.
TATACTCCTCGCTAATTTTAAATAAAAGATAAAACCTTATGTCCCTTCACACTCTGGTACAAAAGAAAACATTAATAAAATACCATCTAGAAAGGAAACATAACATTAGAAACAATACTTCAGCTAAAGGGCCTTCCTTGAACTTCAGCGAAATATTAAACAATATTAGATTAGTGTTCCTTCTAATCTGTTAGTTTCTTCTTTGTTTTGTTTTGGTATTTTTTTATTGTTGGGGTTTGGGGTTTTTTTTTGTTTATTTCTTGTGGGATTTTTTGTTGTTGTTTTGGTTGGGGTTTTTTGTTTGGTTGGTTTTTTTTATTGGGTTTTTTGTTTGTTTTGATTTAGTTTGGGGTTTTTTGAGGTGTTTCTTTTTTGTTTTCCTTACGCTTTTTAAAATTCTAGATACAAAGGGTCTGGGGACTTGATCTCTTGAGTCCAAAAAAGTGTTACAACTCCATTTATAATACTAAACCTCTATTCTTCTATTCAAAAACAATTTTCATTTAGATTTAATTGTTCCTACCAATAAATCATATCCATGTGGTTTCTCAGTTTTTATTTATACATGCCCTAGGAAAAGAATTTTAAATAAATTCAGGGTATGCTTGTTTGCTTCTTTGGGTTTTTGAGTCCTTCTTGTTTGCTTACTTTTTTTTTCCATTGCAACTGCTATCAGGACACCAGATTTCACAGATTTCACAGGATATTCTGAGTTGAAAGTGACCTTCTAGGATTCTTGAGTCCAACTCCTGTAACAGATCCTATTAAAAAAAAAGTAAATGAAAATTAAATACATGGAAAACCAGAAAAGATTGTGCAACTATGAGCTAATACCTCACCTATGATCTTCTCCTTCTAAAGATTTTTGAAATATTGTCATACAGATAATTTTTATTTTCTAAAGTCCAGATCTAGATTACCTTCAAAACTGCTTGAGGCTGAGTTTACATTCTGCCATACTGACTGGACAGAAATAAGCCTGAAGAGACAGACTTAGGGAAACCCCCGATGGACAGAGAATAGGAGAGGGAATGGTGATTTTTCATAAAACCAAACCTGACTTATTTTTAATAATCTACAAAACACGTAATTTTAACCACAACATAAAGAATGAGAAGGCATAGTGGCATCTCTACAAAGAGATGCAGTATCTAAAATACCAAATAAAACCTTGGTACTATAGATGCATAACCTGACTCAGAATAAACTCTGTCAAAGAGACGAGATCACTTTGCCTCACTCAAGACTGGGTTTTTTGTTGGTTTTGTTTTGGGTTGGGTTTTTTGTTTGTTTGTTTGGCTTTTTTTGTTGTTATTGTTTGGGGTTTTTTGTTTTTGTTTTTTATTTGGAGGCTGTAAAGAGAACTAAGAAAAAAAAGTTTTGTTTTGTTTTTGTTTTTTTTTCCCCATATCAGTTTGGAAAGCCTGACTTATGTGTGGGTGGCACTCAAGTTGAATTTTAGATTTTCCAAACTTTTTTTGCAATGCAGCCTATTATCATGGAAAAAAAAGTGGCCCATTTTTCTCCTCGTCTCTAACAGTGCACTACTATATCAAAAAGATAGGAAGCAAGCCTATATTACAAGGCTCCTAGCTCTTTACTTGGCCCTGTTTTACACCATTTTAGTTGTCCTCAAAGTAAAATCTACCCAAAGACTCAGAAGATAAAACCAATACTTTGTCTTACTTCCCTGAGGGGCTTGGATGTAGATAGGCAGTGTTTGGGTCTTTTTAAAACACTGTTTACATGTGAAGTCACTGAAGCAGAAATGGTCATTTGGATCAGAATTTCTTTACTCCTAAGTGCAACAGGAACTCAGTCATGACTGGATCTCTAGGAGATATGATAATGCATTTAAAAGCACATTTATAAAATGAAAACCTATCTTTGTACATGTATCATAAAACTGGTTCTGCAGAGAACACTCTTTACTGCACATTACTTGCAAGCAGAATGTTGAAAGTAATGCCATATGCAGACTAAACCCTACAGCTCTGTAAATGCAATTTATCAGTTTTTTTCTTGAAAAGAAAAAAAACACAGTATTTGCTCAAGTTTAATATGGTAGAGGCCAATTAAGTGATTCTGAAAATAAGAAGGTAAAGTTGCCCTAATTAATTTTTAAAGCTTCCATTATTCTATTGTCAGAATAAACACAATTATAAAGCAGAGAGTAGAAAGGTAGAAATAAATCACTTGGAAGAGGAATAGCAAAAAGAAGTAGTTTAAGATGTGAGTTATGAAAATCTTTCTTACTCTCTCATCTAGTCTAGCAATTAAACTGTATTAGAAAAACATAGGAACAAAAATGGTGACCATTCTGAAGAGGAAACTGCAAATTAAGGTTTAGTTTCATAATGAGAAAAACAGTAGCAAGTCAGAAAATATGAATGGGTGAAAGAGAATTTTATAAAATAATCTCTTTGACTTTATTAGATTGTTTGCAATAGCAATTATTATGTTTTTATTGGAAAACTGTGTTTTGTTCCTTCTCACAACTGAATTCCTTACAATGAATAAAAGAAGCAAAAGCAGCAGACAGAAATCCTCCCATCAGAGGAAAACATACTACTGAAAATGAACTAATGACAGAAAACAAGAAGGCTTTTCACATCTTGCATGATTTGTTCTTGTATAGCTACAGTGACTGTATAGGGAGCAAATTTTGAGTGGCACAGCCTCTTTCACTGATATTTGAAGCCATTTCAGATGTTCATGAGGATCTGAGTGATAAGGACACTAAGCACTGGCAACAAGTCTGGCAATGCTGAGTTCAGTGCACATTTTTCATCTGTGATTTCTGTACTAGATTTTATCAGTCTCTTACTAAGAAGGTTTTGTTTAATTTTTTTCCTGCTAATCACCAGATACATATATATTCAATCAGGCATATGAAATTAAAGCTGTGTTTTTTTCTGACTTTTAAAAAATTACAAGACCATGCAGTAAACATGTAACTGCTAGTTTTACCAACTATTATGCAAGCAGAACTCAATAATATATTAATTTTTAAGCTGGTTCTAAACTTTGCTTTAGAAAATAACATGTGTACCTAAAAACTGCTTAAACTTACAAAAAAAAAATGGAGAGGAAATAAATCATGACAGTTTATTCCTCAAATAGTTAAACTATTAGCCACTAAAGGGTAATTTTAGTAATGTCAATGAAGATATCATTAGAATAATAGCTGCTACTGCTTACAAGTGTCAGATGTTTTATTGTAAATCAGAAAAGAAAAAAAAACACAAGAGAAAACAACAAACCAAAAAATAATAACCACCACCCATTCACTCTCCAAAAAAACCCCCAACAAAAAAAAACAAACAAAAAAACCCCAACTAAACTAACAATTCTCTCTGCCCTCATTATTTGTGATTGTGAATAGACAAAAAATGAAGCACTCTAAAATAGCCAAATTTAATAAAAGCCAGTATTTGATGTGAAAAGTAAACACTGAAACTCTTCCATGAAATTAATTATCTGAGATTTATAAATAAAGTACTAGAAATCTCCCAATTTCTCTGTAGATTGATGATGTCACTACTTGGTTCTCATGTTTACAATTTGGATCTAAGAATTTATTGCCAACCTCAATTTGGAAGCTAGTCTATGAAATCAATGCCTTTATAAATGACTGGAAAGACATTTCAAAAAATGACAAGTTCAAGGTAATTACTTCCTGCCTTTGAATTCCCAAACAATTTTCCACGATTTTGTTAAACTTGGAATATGACACTTCTCCAATATAGAAGTTATTGGAAAGCATATTATAAAAGTAGCATTTTTAAAATGTATTTTGCATTATTATAACTTATTCTTGGGTCAAACTGTACAATTGTACAAAATTGATGTAAGATTGATAAAGGTGTTCCACTTGTCTAGATGTTTCAGAAAAAAAAAAAGAGAAAAAAACCCCTGTATTTTACAGGATACTTTGAACAGGAGCCAATTTAATAAGGTTATCCTGTTCCATACAAAGCAGTAAAATATTATGTAACCTATTTTACAGGTAGAAAAATCAGTTGAGATTGTCTCAAAGTCACTAATACTCTAGAGGCTTGAATATTGGCTTGATTGAGATTTTACTGTGAGACTGGTATTCAAACAGTGGAGCTCAGCACATAAACAAAAAGTAAAATCCTAGAACAACTAATTCTGAAGCCACTTCCATGCACAGAGGGCAAGAAAGTGAATAAGAGTGATTAGAAAGGATTCACAAAGGGGAAGCCAGGTTTGACCAGTCTTATAGCCTTCTACATTGAAATGACTGATGCGGTAGATGAGGGGAGAGCAGTGGATACTGTGCATCTTGTCTTTCAGAAGTCTTTTGGCTTCATCTCCAATGAGATCCTTATAGACAAACTGACAAAGTATGGGCTGGATAAGCATAAAAGTGGGTTGAAAACTGAGCATCTGAGGCTGGAGCATGGTGGTTAGTGGCATACAGTCTAGCTGAAGGCCAGTAATTGTCAGGGTATCCCAGGCATCTATACTGGGTCGAGTCCTTTCAACACCTTCATTAATAATCCGGTCGATGGGGCACTGTGTGCCCTCAGTAAAGTTGAGGATGGAGTGTTTGATATGCCAAAAGGTTATGCTGACATCCAGAGAGACCTCAATAGTAGGAGAAAACAGCTGACAGGACTCCCATGAATTCCAGCACAGGGAAGTAGAGGGAAATATAAAGGTTTGAACCTGGATCAAACAACCTCCCCAGTATATGCTGGGGAGTGGTGCTGTCAGCACCAATATATTTTGGTGACCAACCAGGTAGAAAGGCAAGATTTCAGAAAATTACCTGGTGGATTCCTCGTAAACACTAACTTGATCATGGTGACAAAATAGCATAATGGTATCCTGTGCTGTATTCGTCAGCAGGTCAAAGGAGGTGATCCTTCTCTTCTGATCAGCATTGATGAGGCCACACCTCGAGTGCTGGGTCAAGTTCTGACCTCCTCAGTATAGGAGAGACATGGACATACTGAAAGAGTCCAGAGAAGTGCCACAAAAATGCTGAAGGGACTGGAGCATCTCACATACAAAGAAAGGCTGAGAGAGATAGGACGGGTTAGTCTGGAGAAGTGAAGGCTTAGGCTGGTAATCTCATTAATGTCAATAAATAGCTGAAGGGCAGATGCAAAAAGGATTGAGCCAGGCTCTTTCCAGTGGTGCCCAGTTACAGGACCAGAGACAATGGACACAAACTGAAACATACAAAACAAATTTTTTTAACTATGAAGATGACTGAGCACTGGCACAGGTTGCCCATAGAGATTGGGGAAATATTCAAAAGCCCTCTAGACATAGTCTTGTGCAACCAGCCTCAGCTGTTCCTACTTGAGCTGGGGAGGGTGTTTGACCAGATGACCTCCAGAGATCCCTTCTGTTTACAACCATTCTTTTATGCTGTGGAAGTATAACACTTCATGAAAATTAGTGTCAAATATCTGTTTTGTGAAAGAGAATGCAAGTGTTTTCAGCATTTCACTAAGATCATTAAAGGTGGCTTGTGGAGAGCTGAGATGAGGGGGAGGAAAACTAGAATGCCCTTCTGTCAATAGGCATCAACACTAGAATATGAAAATGCAGGTCAATGGTAAATTGTACAAATCTCATAAGGAGAGGTCCACATAGCAATAAGTCTTCTGTAAAAAAAAAAATCAATCAAAACAGTAGAGTGCAAAGTTATGAGTGAAATTTAAAAAAAAATGCTAGAAAAATCTTAAGTCAAAGAAGCTATTACTGAACTGAACTCCTCCCGCCTGCCTCAAATTTCATTACTGTAGATGTTTCCTAAAGATGGATGTTAATATATAACAGAACAAAAATGCTAATATATTTTTAAAAATACCAGTTGCAATGAGGAACAATTAAGGAGGAAGTTAATATTGAAACCAATCCTTGAAAGTTTTGAATGCTTGAAACACACCAAAACAACCATTACTAAGATTACCTTGCTTTTTTTCTGGTTCATGCTGGAGTCCCACCATACCTGACAAACTGAAATCAATGTCATGTCATTGCCTCAAACGTTCATTAGGAAAACATATATGTATATTTATGGTGCTGATACAGTGGTTGTAAAATATCTCATCCCAGAAACTTCTACTAAGAGAACAGAAAAAAATCCCAAGAGTCATATCAATGAAACTGAATGAGCAAGTGCCATCAGCTGTGATAGCTAGTGATAAAAATCCTGTTACATAATGAACAACCAGAATTTGTCATTCCTACTTGATGCCAGCTATCTGCCCTGGGATACCAGCCAAGCAACCTGATAGACTCAATAGACCTTTCATGTAAAATTTTGTAAAAGAGGTTAAGGGGAAAGATGCCAACTGCTTGGGACTTGTATACCTTCTGGCTGTCAGTTTAACTTTTTAAGCTCTAGGTTTGGTTATCTTAGATCAGTCATCAAGCCTATTTTACCATCAGTCAAGCAAACCACTACGTAGCTTTATTTCTCTAATATCTCTTAGTGGGCAAAACATTGCATGCAAAAAGAACAAATCTCACTTTATTTGAAAAATAGCTCTAAATGTGGTCCTGCAACCCTAGAAAACACAACCAAGGTTTTTCTAATAGAACACAGATGTAGAAAGTTATCCCTATCATGCAGAAAGTCAGTTTCATCTCCTTTGCCCTCCCCACAAACAAGTATCCCTAACATATGAAGCCTATCACTTTATAGGATGAGTCTGGTTGCAAGCAGCTCACGCATTCCCCCTAGTGCTGCAGGAAATGAGAACGTGTGTGCCCTAGGGATCACACTGTTCACAGTGAGGTGTTTGTGCGAACTCTGACCTCGTTGCCAATGAGGAAATGAGGAGGATGCAATGGGTGCTCCTTGACTCCCTTAAGCTCTGCCTCCTTTAAGCGAAAGCTGGTTGTTTAACCTATAGTTCCCTTTCTCTGGCCTCTGGCTCTCTTACAGTTCCCAAACAGCAGGAGACCCACCATGGTGGAGAAATAAATAGAGCTTTTTTTTTCTTTTTAAATTTATTATTTTTCTTGAACATCTTTTTAGGTAATGCTCTCTCTTTGTCTGATTTCTCAATTTGTGCAGTATTTCAAAGTTCTTCCTTTTTCACAATAGCATTTCTCCATTAGCTGAGATTGCTTATTCTTCATTCTTTTTATTTATAACAATAATAATGTCAAAACAAAACAAGCATCTGCTCAACTGCAGTAAATTATTTGGCTTTCCATGTTCTGTGCAGAGTAAAAATAGATTATTTCATAAAGAAGTGAATGTTTTCAGGCTGTTGTATGCCTGACGTGAGTACTGTTCAAAGGCAGAATTTAACCTTACATGTCTGGTTTAAAGTGCTCGACTACTCTCCCAGAACTTCCAGCAATTTTTGTCCCTGAGTTTCTGTTAGTCTTGTATGAGCAATTAATTAGAAAACATAGCACCACTTGAAGAAACAAGTGATTTGTAATGGAAAGGTTCCTCCTGAAATTTGCACTGTTATTGGATGGTGTTAAAATAGTTAACTCCGAAATACTGATGTCTGTTACCCTGAGAAGCTTCTCTTTTGACTTTGACCTCTAATAGTGTAATAATTCTCATGGAATACATCAGGGTTAGGCTAATATTAGAGCACATCTCTGCAGAAAAGTTCAGGCAGGTGTAGATATGCAAGGCAGCCCCATGTAAGCCTGTTACGATTCTGGAGCTGAATAGTGGAGCTGCATTTAGACCAAGTTAGTATAATTTCTTTCTAATAAAGGTTTATTTGTGTGCTTGAACAATAATCTGGTTTCTATATCTACAGCTGGTTGGCATCTGGACAGCTCAGGGTATGGGGGAATATTTACATGATGTTCTGCACCTGTCTCTTTATTAATACATACCAACACATGAACCAAGGTGACAGGAGCAGAACTCCTCCTGTAGAGAGTCTTATTTGTGCTGCACTTTTGACAGTGTAGTGGGTCTGGCTGAGCTGGAATTTATTTTTCCATAGTAACCCTTACAGTGCTGAGCTCTGCATTGGTAGCTAGGGGAGTGTTGATAACAAGGTGAGTGCAGCACTGTAACATTCCTTCTTCAGCTGGGGGGAGATCCTGGGAGGGGCACAGGTAGGCCAGCTGACCCACACTGACCAAGGGGATATTTCATACCATATGACGTGAACCCACATGTAAAACTGAGGCAAGGAGTTGGAAGGGAGGCATTCATTGTCTCGTAATGGCTGCCTGCTGATGACCATTACGCATGCTGGAGCTCTAATTTTCAGAAAAGTGGCCAGCCACTGCTGGTTATGGCAAGCAGAGATAACTGCTAGCTTCTTTGTGCGTGTGCACCCTGCCTTGTTTTTTGTTTTCCTTTTTGCATAAATATAAACTGCCTTATCATAAACCATGGTTTGTGTTATTTCTTTTTCCTCCCACCTTCCTCTGTCCCCTGTCTGGCTGGGAAGGGGAGTGATAGAGCAGCTGGGTGGACACCTGATGTTCAAACAAGGGGAACCCACCACAGCCACCTTCCCAGAAGTGTCTCCTACAGCAGAGCATACTACATGACTGTGCTTCATTGAGTACCACTTAGAATTTTTGGAAAACTCATCAAGCATTCCCCGTCCCTTGCACAGAACTTCTTATTGTCTAGGTATGTAGCAAAGTTAAAATTTTCCAGCTGTTGGAAGGATAGGGATCAATATCCAGACTAACAATTTGTTTTTACAATTAGATTTACTATGACTATACTTTTAGAAATTGGAGGTAAAAACAGTTCATGAGAGAGATTTTATAATTACAATAGGATAGATGGGGGGGGGAAAGAGGCTATGAGTTTAGATATCCCATAATCAAATTGAATTGATGGCCATTTCTGAGACAAAATAACACAGCTACATAGAATGACCCTGAATTATATATGCTTTGAGTGCTCTACAATACAGTTATACTTATCTCAAGAAAAATATAACTGTAAAATATCAAACGCTTTAACATATCATATACAGAAGAGCAATAAGAATAAAAATAGAAGTAACCACAATCTTGTAACCAGAGAGCAGTAGCCTTTTACACACTTAGTGCCCCAGGCTGCTCTTAGGTGATGGCTAGTCAGCTTTGGATTGAAAGATCAACTTTTGGAACAGCATTGGTGGACATTTTCTTATCATGATTTTTCTTATTCCTCATATATCCCAGAATCAATAAAAGCCTTTAAGCCAATCATTTGCCAAAACCATGACAAGATTTCAGTACCTTTTAAGTCCCTGGTATTTACCATTCTTTTCCTCTCCTCCTGCAGCTGGACCCAGACAGGTAAACCACAAACAACCCTGATTTGTTAAAGAGCGAATGCTGCATTAACAGTTACATGTAATTTGACAGGAAAGTCCCTTGGAAAAGAAAGTAACTGAAATATTAGAACTTTAAAGCCTTGTGTGAGTCTATTTTGAAATGAAGTCTTTAAGAAAGAATAAGAATTATTTACAGAATTGGTTTATGAGAAGCTGAAAAAGAGGATGTAGAATAAAAACATTTCAAGGGAGAATGGTATATTTCTAACCAAAGTGTTCAACTGATAAATGACATAAACTTATTAAAACCTAGAATTAAAAATCCCATCCTGTTGCCACTGAAAAGTTAATCACAGTGTGAAGCTAATCCTGGATATCAGGATTTTCCCACCAATAAGCTCTGTGGTATATAAAGTAGGCCCTACAGTGGCACATCTATGCTTTACATGCTAAGACTTGAACCCATATGAAACATCTTAAGGAAAAAAAAAGAAAAAGAAAGAAAGAAAATGAAAAAGAACCACAATAATCAGCATTTAAGTTAATAAGGGAGCATGAAAGGATGTATATAATCATCTACTTAGTGAAAGCTGCTTGTACAGTAATTCTCAATAAGCACTAGCTCTATAGGTCTCCTGTAAAGCAATAAAAATTCACTGCTTAAATACATGAAAAACTACATTCTGCAATCATCAGAAAAATAAATAAATACATAAACAAATAAATACATAAATAAATAAATAAATAGTGCCAGCAGACCCAGCTATACTTCATTAGGATTGTTCCAATAACTTTTTAAAAATATTCAGTTGACAGAAGCTTTGAACACCACAAATAGCATACTGCAACAATGAAGATGCTTTAGGTTTGAAAACCAAAAGTTTAGTCCTGCTGCTTTACTGTGATTTTTTTTTGCAGTAAGATACAGAAATCCAGTAGACAACTGACAAGGTTCTCAGTAAAGTTTTTAGGCTAGTCCAGGAATACAGAATAACACTAATACCTAACTGTCGAGCAAACAATTTCAGAGTTGTTTCAATAGTACAGCACTGTATAAAACTGCTCAATGTTAAAGCATATGACTGTAATCTTAATGAGCCCATATGTTGGTACAGACACTCAGCTGTACTACAACTGTTTAGTGATGTTTTTTCCCATCCATTAGTCTAAGCAAACCTGCATGAAGTATTGCCACCAGTAAACAGCTTCATATCACTATAAATATCTTCCTTCCTTCCTTCCTTCCTTCCTTCCTTCCTTCCTTCCTTCCTTCCTTCCTTCCTTCCTTCCTTCCTTCCTTCCTTCCTTCCTTCCTTCCTTCCTTCCTTCCTTCCTTCCTTCCTCCCTTCCTCCCTTCCTCCCTTCCTCCCTTCCTCCCTTCCTCCCTTCCTCCCTTCCTCCCTTCCTCCCTTCCTCCCTTCCTCCCCTCTCCTCCCCTCCCCCCCTTCCCTCCCCTTTCCCCCCTTTCCCCCTTCCCTCCCCCTCCCCCCCCTTCCCTCCTCCTCCCCTCCCCTTTCCCCCCTTCCCTTCCCTTCCCTCCCCTCCCCTTTCCCCCCTTCCCTCCCCTTTCCCCCCTTCCCTCCCTCCCTCCCCTCCCCCTCCTCCCCTCCTCCCCCCCTTCCCTCCTCCTCCCCTCCCCTTTCCCCCCTTCCCTTCCCTCCCCTCCCCTCCCCTTTCCCCCCTTCCCTCCCCCCCCTCCCCTCCCCCTCCTCCCCTCCTCCCCCCCTTCCCTCCTCCCCCCCTCCCCTCCCCTCCCCTCCCCTTTCCCCCCCTCCCCTCCCCTTTCCCCCCTCCCCCGGCCCCCCGACATTATTTTAAGGACTTTTAAAATATGTTTTCTCACTATATGGATGACTGATTGCTCCAGCTGAGAATCCTGTCTCAGTAAAAAGAAAAATACCTTCTAAGAAAATCAGTAGGCACTTGTTTATTTTCCACTTTTTTGCATAAGATGGGGTTAAATACGCACTGGGGCTTCAGCATATCAGTTTCAGGTGGTAGGAACTTAGAACATGTGTTGTAAATTGGATAATTATCTTTGATGAGGAAGCATGCACAATTCAAAAAGACATCCAAGACCAGAAGAAGGAAGGTTTTGAGAACTATAATGTCAAATTGAGCTGGACTATTTCCTGGAATGTACTCAAAGATTAACCGAAAAAACTAGAAGTGCAAATAGCATTGAAGAAAATAGTTCTGTCAGAAAATTATGTTTTCTTCTATTTATATTATTTCCTCATATGTACTTTTGAAAGCTCAAAGGATGGATCAAGGTATAGTGTAATTTTAAAACAATCACAGAGGAAAGAAAATTGTTGATTGTATCTTACATTTATCTCTATAACTTACATTTTAATGGCTTTTCAAGGTCTGATTTTTTTCTGCTTTCTTTGTTTAATTATCAAAGATCATTATGACTTAATTTTCATATTTGGGTTTTGATGTGCGTGATGTTGGTTTTATTTTTTGTCCCCCCTCATTTTTCTTCAAGGTACAAGTTGTAGAGCTTCCCTTTAACAACTACCATGAGAGATAGTAGGAAGTAGGTAGGAATATAAAACCTCCTTTGAATTATGCCTAAGTTAAAGCTAACTTTTTAAGTGTATGCCAACTTCTGAAAAATGGTAGGGAATATTAAATTCCCCTAAAGTCAGAAGCAGTAAAACATATGAGAATTGCCTAACTTTGATCAAACAGAGAATTAGGCAAGAATTCTTGGGTTTGGGATGATGTTATTTATCTAAGAAAACAGAATTTGCATGCTTTCTCTACTGCCATATGCGTAATACAGTTGTTTGTACCTCTTAAATCATCAAAAAACCCAAACAGAAAGCCTATACTTTGATCTCATCTGTGTGCTAACAGCTTTCTCGATAAGCAGATGGTTATGCTACTTATTGTACACCTTTCCTTTATCCAAGCTGTAATATTTCAGGAGGTAGCTATTACATTTGGCAAAAAATTATCCCTGAAGTTGAACTGGCTTATGTGTTGCTTTTTCTTCTGAGTTATCTCAGCAAAAGAGATGACAGAAAGTATCATAATAGTATGTGAAAATCTATGCTCAAACAACACAATGTCTTTCAGTTTACTACTGGTATTTGGACATCTCTTATTATTGCTGTTGTTAAGATTTACATAAAAACCCCCAACAAATTCATTCCATCATTCATAAGAATAAGTGATTCTTGTCAGAGTAGGACACCTATGAACAATCATAGAGTAATGTTTCCCACACATTTTGTCATGTTGTCACCTGTGCCTCGCTTCACTGCGTTCTTCTTGAGGGCCTCTCTGCTCTTCAGCACACTGAATGTTCCTCTCAGTTGAGTGTTGTCCGTGAACTTGCTGTAGGTGCGTGCCCTCCTACTGACTAGGGAATTGTTAAAGTATTAAAATCAGTAGCAACCCCCAAGGAACACCACTAGACTAAACAATGGTGAACTAGCCACTTTCTCACCCATATTATAGTCTAGCCATACAACTATATTGACTTTTTCTACTTTAATTATTAAGTACATCCTTGATGGCCTGTGGAATTAGTCCTGTAACCAGCCTATCCATCTGATTCCTACCTAAAACAGCTATCACCTGGTGTGCCAGAAACTCTTGGATTGCTGGCACCATAATGTTCTGTTCTTCAAGTATATTTTGGAGTGGTTGAGAACGAATGGAACTCCTGCCTTTTTTTATTTTTTTCCCCATTTTTGGGGGGCAAACTGACATAAAGATTTCCTTATTTCCTGAAACATTTCCTTCTTAAACATTGTTAAACTGTCAGACTTCAAATGTCAAAAAAATATTTAAAATATAAAAAGATAATAAAACTCAAAGGAATATGAGATCAGGTAATTTTTATTTAACAATCCTGTTTATATGTGACTTGGAAACTTTTTCCCATTATCAACTCCCTAGTAAGGGCTACAAAAATGCTTCTCACCATACTATCATGAACTTGAGCTACAGTGAAATATCTCTAACATGTCACTCTAAGAGAACAAGATAATGGAAAACATCTCTGATGTCCCAGGTCTCTGCAATAGTAGGAATGTTAGGTGAATCTAGTGGTATTTTGTTCCCTACAAAGGGAAAATAAAGGTCCAAATTCTTTTATTAGACTTTAAGTTGTAGAACTCCCAGTAGGTTCCATTTTTGATTGTGTTTCAAACTGCATTTCACAATGACTCTTCTACCTGCTTTCTGAGTTTTTGGTTCCCTACTGCTCTTTTCTTTTTTTTTTTTTTTTTTTGAGGGGGGGGCGGGGGAGGGAGGGGGAGATTTCTTTTAAGGAGCACATAAAAGAAACATCAAGAAAATGCTCCAAGAAAAAAAATGCACACTTGTCAGAATGCTAAAACCCAATAAATCAATCAGGAGGAGAAACTTGGAAAGCTAAAATCATTCTGTATGATCTTTGGAGAAAACCAAAACAGCATATATTGTACAAGAAATGTTAGGAACAGTTAATTTATGTCTTGGACAATGCAAAGGAAAAGTAGAAAGGTGTTACAAACTGGATTTAATTTTCAGTGTTCAGAGGTATTATTTTTTTCACCATTTACCCTGCTATTTATTTCCAACCCATTATATCAACTTAATTAACAGCTTGCAAATATCTCCCTTATCCCTAAGGAATGAAGTCTCCAGAGATCTTTGCCACAACAGCTATTTGGTGAATTTGGTTGTCCCCACAATGACTTGTGCTACAAAGTTCTTTCATGGACAACAGAAAAAAACCCAATCAAATTGGTATTAACCAAGTAGAGTCTTTGCTGGATTTCTGCTGTTCCAAAATTTTTCAAGTTTATAGCTGAAACAAACACTTTGTAGACATTTTTTAGATGCATTCTCTAATTATCGTGTCCTCATTGTCTACCACTCTCCATTAACAATGGAAAATAACAATTGCAATCTTGTTGCAATAAATCTAGCAGATTGCTTGTGGTTTGTTGATTGGTTGTGAATTTTTTAGTGAATCTGAACCATCTATCACATAGGAGCAGTTAGACAGCAGATCAAAAAAAACATTTCTGCTGGGCAAAGGACTCATGAATCAAAACATGTGGTGAGTAATCAAGAATCTCATATTGCAAATATACCCTGAAGAAATAGCAAGGATGAAAACACATTTCTGCCTAATGCTTACAAATTAAATTAGTTCTAATATTGTTTATTTTTACTTCAGTAATGCAGACCAATAGAAAGATAAGGGCTATTCTTTTCTACTTTCAGGCGCAATTCCTTTTCCAGAAATACTTGAAATTTTAGGAAACAGTAAGTTCTTAGTTTCTGATTGTGATTTCCCTTTGAAAACCCTGCAGGAATTGTAGACTTACAAGTAGCATCTATGGAGATGTTAGTGTTTGTAAGTAGCGTAGTGCCAAGATAACACAGGCCTTGGGATCTGTTGCCTACTTTCTAGATGTATATTGGCCTGAGTGGATCCATTTTATAGCTTGTTTAGCCACAAAAGAGATTCCTAGTGTTGAGGTAACTATTGTCTAATTTGTTTTAGCTGTGTTTAGCTTTATGTAAATGTGTGGTGTAACTATATATATATGTATATATATGTTTATTTTTAATTATCTGAAAGAGTTACTGGCTGTAGAATGAACCTATTATCTTAGACTAAAATCCAGCATAGAACAAAAACAAAAAATGAGAAGATGCCTTGAAGTATTGGTCCAGGATTCTACCATTGAAACAGGATCCTATAGGGTTCAAACTGCTCACTTAGTGCTTAACTTCTGATTACCAGAGGGGTGCAATAGTGGGAGCTGGTTAAAATGAGCTTTAGAGAAAAGAAGTTGTCCTAGTTCAGCAGGAGGGACCAGCTAACCCTGTGTGGGGGTGATCAAAGCTGTGTATTCTACCCCCTCTATTCATTCACCAAGGACAATGGGCCATTAGCAGCAGCTGCCCAGGGAGCCATTATCACCTTCACACCCAGCCTGAGGGGGGCGGAGCTGCTAAGGGGCCATCAACAGCTCAACACCCCCTGGCTCCCAGAGTTAATCACCCATTGTGTGAGTCCCTGCCCAGGGGGAGGGACTGGGTGCTCCCTGAGGGTACATAAGTGGTGGGTAAGAAGACCTCGGGAACTTCTCGTCGGATCCAGAGGAGCAGCAGGATCTCGACAGGAGGAGATCCCCGCTCTCGCCCAGACCACAGCCCTTGCCTGCACCAACAGGTTTTTCTTTTCCTTTTGCTCTGGACTTGGGGGAACCACAGGGGTCTCAGCACAAGGGCAAACAAACCCCCTTGGGTTTGTGCCCCAGGACACTGGGTTATACTGCTGGGGTTTTGTGAGTTGAAAGCAATTTCCCTTGTGTGTCAGTGTTGTTATAATAATATTATTATTAAATTTTAGGTCTGACTTATAATCTCTCTCGTGGTGAGTTCATTTCCCCTGCTGGTTCACCTTTAAACCAGCACAGAAGTGTTCACTTTATGTAGAACAAACCACATAAATTATATTCAGACCTCTGAAGAAAAAATAAGGACTAAAGAGTGTTAGCAAACATATAAAGGTTACCAAGCAAATCTTTGCCACATGCAAAAAAGCTGTTCAAAGTGACCTACAAAACCAGAACTCACCTACTCAGGTGGATATACAATTTTATTTCAGCTAACTTTATTATTCCCCAAGAAAACACAAGCAGACCTGCAAAAAAATTAACTGTAGTACAGGGAGCTCAGCAATGGGCTGAATTTTTCAAGATCTACATCTTTCCAGCTCAGGAGTTAACCAGCTACATGAATCATTTGACCTCTTTTGGCCTTGATTTCATGTCTCTTGCTCTGTATTTCCTGAAATTTGTGATATCAAATTAGCTGTCTCCACAAGGAGCTGACTTGGAAGCCTTTAGCAACAGTAATCATTCATGACTGACAGGAACTATTGCCAGAGACAAATATCGAGTTCTTAAAAATAAACCCAAACGTATGTCAAGGTAAAAAGAAAAAGCAGAATCCTTATAACCCCATAAGACTGGTGAAAGTAGATGAAGTTTTGGGAGTGATCAATCAGAGTTAGTGTCCTCATTGACATGAAGGTGATGTATTAGTAGGATCTCTTTGCTGTGGAAGGTCTACCATGCCTAAGTTGGTCCCTTAAGGAAGGATGCCTCCCTCATTTTGAAAGCCTGTAGAGTCCAGCTGGCCTTGACCTTCTGTGGTGTCTGAGGTAGAGGCAACACAGGATGGGAAGGAAGTTGAATAATTTACTACAGTTTTTAGGTGGCTAGGATTGAGTGAGATGTGCTGCAGTGCATGCAAGTGCCTGTAGAAGCTGACTAGGATGCTTTTATTTTAAGTGATGGAAAAGCAGGGTAAGACTTTTGTGATAATAAGATGCTTTGGCAAGAAGGATCTGGATAATATATTCCTATAGTCACTGAATATTTAGGAATTTTTGTAAAGTAAAATATTTGTAAAGTAAATATAATAATATTTTGAATTCATAGGTGGTATAAGTAGATAACCATTTCCAACCAATGAGAATAGGTTCACTGAATATAAATGAAATGTGGTCATATTGAATTAGACTTTTGCAAGAATAGATGTTTAAGGATAACTTCTTTTATCACCTCTTTTACATCTGTTGGACATCTTGTCTGGCCTTGACAAAGCATTTGTACATATGGAATAAATAATAAATTAGTGACAAGATATATTTCCTTTGTAAATGCTTTAATAATAATTAATATTGGAACTACCGTTGGCTTACTTTAGTTTAAATGAATGTGTGAATTTCAGAAACAGTATTTGTGTGGCTATCAAATAATTAAACATTAAGGTAGTCTAATCTCAATTTAATTTCATTCTCAACATTTTATTTTATGAATTGTATAGCTTTGGTTCATATTTGACTTTTTTTTTCTTTTCTGGACTGAAGGTTTTCATTTCATAGTTATTTTAGCAGCTAGAATATCCTTGTTCTGTTTAATTATTCTACTGGATAAGTGTCCAGTATAATAGCACTTTTTTTTGAGTATTATATCCAGAGTGGATGATCTTTATTTCTATCATTAGATTTTATCCATTTTCAGTTCTTCTTTCTTCAGAGTCGTCTACATTCTTGCTTATATCTCAAGTGTCCTCAAATATTAATAATGGGGGATATTTTGATATTTGTAAGTTCAAATTACAGAATCAATATATAATAAATTCTTTTGCCAGCTCCTAAACTACTAAAACATTTGTCCTAGATGCCCTTTGTACAACTTCTTCTGCTCCTTAGAAAGCATATATTAAATCTGTCTTTGAAACATAAAAGGCACACTGTCTTTCCAAAAAAATTTGCTCTCATTGTATAGGGTTACACCATACAATTAAGAATGAGTGTTAAAACAACCAGATTTCCAATGCCAGTTTCGAAAACAAAACTATGAATGTAATGACAATAGCTGTGAGAAAATGCAGAAGGAAAATTATGTGAATTAAAGACTAAGATTATCCTCAGTGCTATGCAGGATTTATTCTCAGTGTTATGACAATCAAACACATGTATCAGTATATATATAAAGTGAAAACCAAGTAGATTTATTTTCATTGAATTGATAAAGGAAATACACTTTTCCAGTGACAACAAGGAGTCTGAAGCTGCAACATTTTATCAAGTGATTTGTACTTTTTTAACTTCAAACATCTAAATGTTAAGTATTTCTTAATATATGCATAGTTTTAATTTCCTTGGCTTTTAAATAATAAAACCAATGACACAACACTGAATCCATAGGAGTGAGGTGGAAACAGAAAACCAGGAAAATTTCTTCAAAGCATTCATAGAGAAAAGCAGTGTGTATGATCATACTGCCTTTGACCAGTCAATAAGTCTTCCTTATATTCCCTTGGGCAGGTCATGAACAGCTGACTATTTATTTACCATCTGGTACACCATACTTGCACTCTTCACATCAGCCAATAACATAGAGAATCTTTTTAAAGATAAAGGTAATGGAGGACTCTATTGGGAAAACCATTCTACAGTTTAATAGATTTCATCATCAAGAACTCTTATAGTTTGTCCTTTATGAATTTCATGTTATTCATTATTGTGATGTCCCTTATGTTATTAATTTTGCTTCTTCAGAATGTTTACTTCCTTCAATAAAAAAGACAATTCTACAAAACCTTTTTCTAGACATTGTTCAGCTAAATTAAATTAAGTGAGAAGTTACTAGGTCAGTTCAGTTGGTCTTTTCTCACACGTGGAAATGAATTTGATGGAGACTGAATCCCATGAATCTAATAAGATGTGGCACAGTAGCCACTAGGAATAACTTCTTGTTTTGGACCAAAACATGCCCTTTTTTCTTAAGCTTTTTCAGTTAAAGATCATGTATGATCTATTGTAGGCTGTTATGCTCTTTCATATAGAAATTACTGACAGTGGCAAACATTGGTTGCAAAAAATTACATGACTACAGTAAGCACTAGTTAAAAAAACCCAATACTTTTTGTTGAAATACTTCACAGTAAAAAGAGAAAATTGTAAAGGCAAATATGATTGAGTCTTCAAGGCTGTTTCCCCACATAAATGGACAAAATCTCTGGATTGAGAAAGGATCAGACACTGTTATCCTTTTTTGTACTAAATATACCCTGAAAGGAAAAGGAATTCTCTTAATGCTGCTGGGACCATCTGTGGAATAAGGACTTGTTTAGATATAACCCACATAAATCTGTAAACCTAATCCTAAAAATCTAGTTTTCACTATCTGAAACAAC
This sequence comes from Pithys albifrons albifrons, assembly GCF_047495875.1. Taxonomy (NCBI): domain Eukaryota; kingdom Metazoa; phylum Chordata; class Aves; order Passeriformes; family Thamnophilidae; genus Pithys; species Pithys albifrons. The sequence goes on from NC_092461.1 coordinate 85,199,278, forward strand.
CACTGCATGTATAAGTTGCTCTCTCTTTCTCTGTTCATCTCCATGGAGCAAATTACTAATGTGTACAATATTATCTCAAATAAAAGTTATTTTGCCACATCTATTTGAGAGCCATTGGAGTAAAAGATTAGATACATAAATACAATGTTTTCACTTGTGCATCTTTTAAAGCTGTTTCATAGCTGCTTATCCATACTGGCATCCTAGCATGAGTCTGGAAAAAAAACAGGGTTTTTTTGTTAAGCAGGTGCTGCTTCATCTGCACCTGGTCCGATGGCTGCTCTACTCCCCACTCCCCTCCCCGTATTTTTCCATCTATAAATAAAATGAATAACATTTCCATCCTTTCCAGACCTCACACTGGAAATCTCTTCTGATTTTCAAACTCCTCCACATGTTTTATTTTTAGCTACCAGGAATTTAAACTCTGCACTAGCACCTTTCCAATAAACCTACATGCCTTGGTTTTCTTCAGTGATGAGCAACTACAGCAGACATTGTAGAGCTTGCACGTTGCATGCCTTTTTTGTTTGTTGAGGTTTGTTTGTTTGTTTCTCCCTTGCATAAGCTCTTCTGGCTCTCTGTAATTCTGTTGAACTTAGCTAAAATCTCATTAAAAAAAAAAAAGAAGGAAAGCAGAAAGAAATATGTTGCATGATTTTCTTTATCCTGATGCCAGCCTTCAGCTGATTGAATCAGTTGATTACATGGTGTAATTTCTGTGACATGAGTACCTGATGAAAGAGAGGTGAAAAAAAAAACAGGCAGACCATTTTGAAAACATTTGATAACCTCAGTTCTGAAATTGCTGCTGGCTAGTGGTATAAGTAAGAGCAAAGAAATTCCTGAGACAGCTTTATATTCATTATGTAATGTTTGGAAAAAATACAATGGGAATTTAATGTTGAAATCTTACTTAAGTCTCACAAAATGATTCAGGATCTTTTTCAAAGTGGATTAACATTAAAGCATTTTATTATCTTATTATCTAATGTCATACATAAAATTTTACAGCCATCAGTTTAGCATTTTAAGGATTCTAATATTGTTATAATAAAACTGACTACTGCAGCTGATTTTATATTCCATAATAAAAACATAAATCTGTGTTGGTAAATCAGTCATCCTTTAAATTCTTAATAGAAGGAAAAATGCCTCTATTTGGACAGCATTCTGTTCTAAGTACAGTAATATATAATGTGGTTGGTCACAGTATTAGAGTTAAGTATTGATTCTTATTTCTATCTTATTTGCTATATTAAGTACAGGTTTACACATTTTCCAATAGTTTCATTAAAAACTAAAATGGCAGCAAATACTTGCTGATGTTGTAATGGGTCTTTATTTTTACAATGGTAGGAAAAGACATTTGTTTTAGATTTATCATCTTAAAAACAATAAATAGATAATTCTGTGAGCACTTCTGACAACTGCATTAGAATATCTAGGGTCTACTTTTTCACACAAGTATATTTATATAATGAAGCATTATACAAAAATGCATGTTTAACTTTGGTTAATGAATGTATTCAACTGCAACAGCAAAAGTCTCTCTTAACTTTGGGAAATTGTATAAAGCTTATGGATGATAGAATGCCTGCAACATCCATTTATGGCTTCTACTCCTTTTGTACATACATGCAAGACTCAAGATTTTCTGTATCTAGAAGAGGACCTAGATAACCAAAGCAGCAAATTTTGCATTGAAGCACTTAAATAACCACGAGATTTTCAAACAGGCTCCATCCCCTCACCTCGTGACACCCCTGATGTGACTTTTTTCAAGAGATTTCTATATCCAAGACTTTCCATACTAAAACCCTCGAGCTCTTATTTTTCATGCTTAAATATGGGATGATCTCCTTTTCAAAAATCCACAGCTATTTTTGGTTGCTGAGATTTACAGAAATAGAAGAACAAACCAAAGGGTACCTAATCCCCCACACTTCTATGGGAAGTGTACATGCCTGCAAGCTGTTCAAAGTGAGGTCCCCAGTCTGCAAGGTAGTCATAACTCTGATCCACATCTGATGTGTTTGAACCTAATGAGCTGAGGGATCCTGCCAAGGATCCAGTCCCCTCAAATGCATAGGTCTGCAGTGAGTCATATGGAGGAACACTAGGATCGGTATTTGCTTCTTCAAGCTTTTCTGAAATAAATTGCCTGAAGATTGTGCTGTCTGGGCCAACCTGCAGAGACTGCCTGTAGAGGCTGTGGATTTCGGAGGTGACTCTCTTCCGGGGTTTGTGTGTTCGCATGACAGTGCGTGTCCTCAGTGCTGAGATATCAAAGGCTTCTGTGTCCTTCTCACCACCTCCTTCATCATCATAACTGACAATGTTCTCTCTGAATTCTTCCATCTTCTCTGAAAAGGGAGACGACTTCTTCTGCTGCCTTATGGTTACAATTGTCAAAAAGAACACTAACAAAAAAAAAATCAGGAGAAAAGGGATAATTAAACAGGATGAGAGGCTTTAAATGTGCTTGGAAAGACTTAAAAAATGGTGACTTCTCTTAATAACAATATTGTTGCAAAGTGAAGTTCCCTTAGCAAATTTATAGAGCTGTAATTTTTATGGATTTTATGGTTTTGAGATGAGCAGTGAGTGTGTTGGGAGAATGGCTACAAAGGGACTTATAAAAGAGGTGAATGAAATGGAGCAGTTCTTTTTGTAAATGCAAGTTTGAAACTGATAAACTGATGGAAACACATGTTATGCTTTTTGAAACTGTTTTTTTTTAATTACATAGTATATCCATTTCACATTCAGAATTTAAATTCTTAATCTCTCACTGTCTCTCTGATCAAAGCCCCAGGAAGATCAAATGAAAAATGAGACAATGAGCAAGATATCCTCCTCATCTGGTTGAATCATTCAGTTTCACAGACTATGCAGAATGCAGTTTAAATACTTCTGTTATGCTGATTTGCAAATTTGAAGCTTCTCAATAAATTGTCATTTTCATTTCAAGGGCTATGAATCAGATGATCTTATTTCTTTCATATGCAAAAACTGTTTTAAATTTTATTTTAAAAAAATTCTTTAATCCTACCTAATTTCATTTTTAACTGAATGTTGCCTTTGAATTAGTCTATAGCTAATAGAAGTTAATTATTTCATTTTTTATCTGAAATCTGTTGAAGTTCTATTTAAAAAGTAAGTTGTTTGTGGACTGTAATTTTTAACTTCAGACATAAAATGATACAGCTGCCAACAAATACAGGATATTACTTAAGAATATGAAGGAACTGTAGTTGTTCTTTATTTATACCTATGTACAATAAACTATTTAATTTGGTTGGGAGATACCAACACCAAACTTAAAAGCACTGAAAACATAAATATCATTACATATTTCCATAACCCAGATGACTTCAACTTTTCAAACCATTTACCTGGTGAACTCTTCTAATTGTACACGTCATGCCGGAAATTAAGTTTTCAGAAATAAGTGGCAAACATATTATGTATAGAACATTTTATTATTTCACTTTAAATAAGCACAAAAATAAATTCAAACAGTTAACTAATTTAAAATTGGTGTGTTTGTAAAGAGTGTGGTAATTTGTTTTTCTTTTTGACTAATATATTTTTATATATTTCTGCTTTGAATTTGGTGATATACATAGACCTAGTAGACACCCTGGGTTTATTTCACGTGGACAGAGGAGTTCTCTGCAAGCAACCAAGAAATCCTGTTGAATAATTCCAATGATGGCCTGGATAATGCCGTGATACAATTTGCTTGATTCTTAGTCTCTTAAGTGGATTACACAAAGTGATTAGGTTCAGATATCCTGCAACAATCAAACAAAACTTGAAGTGCACACTGACCTGCCTGTAAACTTAAACTGACTAAAAGGTCTAAGGCAGATTTAAATAAGGTGACTCTGAAAGAGCAAGCAAGCCTGTTCCTGTGTTCTCTGTTGAAAACCAGGAGATGGATGTAGGGGAATAAGTGCATCCCTACACTTTGATATGGAGTGAAGAAATAGCTGGTGTCTAGCCAGGAGTACTCCCAATTAGACATAAAAACTATGATCTTGCCTTCCATTGTATTCCATCATTATCATTTGATCTTGACACTTCAAAGCCATACTAAGGTGCTGAGGCATAACTAACAGGTATTTGTACTGCTTCTTGTCAACTCCTTTCAGTATGGGACTAAATTATAGGGTTCTATTTCAGGAGAAATTTCAATGAGTTCTCACTAAGAGATTCAATCAGGAGGTGAAAGGTTCAACAGGAAATTATTAGATTTGGTTTCTATTGCATATGCTAAGGAAAATAAGCCATAACCTTGTGGATGGAATGCAGAATATATGTGGTTTTGAACTTGCTATTTTTTTTCTGGTATAAACAAAAATTAATTCTATTAGCTTTATTTGACTTGTGTATTTTGTCTTCTGTTGCTACTATGGCAGATCAAAACACATCAGAATAGAGCTGTAAGTCTTCATTTCCAGGCTTCAGCTTTGCTGCAGTTAATGATAGATGTATTAGATGCTGGTATTTATAGACTAGTAAAGGTCTTACACTATAATGAAGGTAGGAAAAATCTTCTGTACTTAGATGTCTTTCATATGTTAAAAAATGGGGTTACTGTATAATCCTGTGTATCACTTTCAGTGATAAAAAGGATTACTATTATATTTTCTTCTTTTTGGTTTTGAAATGTTACATTGAGAGAATAATTTTCACTGAAAGTCTTTGTTTCTCAAGGCAATGTGATTTCTGTTATTATTGTTTCTTTCTGGATATTACAATTGTGCAGCTTGATATTATGCTTCAGTTTGATTTTTTTTTCAGAATATTGTTGAAAATAAGTTTATGCTAGGTTGGCATAATTTGTAAGTTTGTAACTCATCAATTGTTTTGTGATATTTTTGGATGTGGCATTTTATGAAATAAACTGCGATATGGCATAATATGGATATGTCACAATATTGTACAGGCAACAGAAACTTAGCAGTCTTCCCTTGCTCGTTTATTCACATCAGCTTGAATTTAGTCTTGAGGCACACGGCTACTGTTAGTGACTAAAATTTAAGGTTAATCGTTTTGCCTTGGGAAATGAACCTACCTGTCTCTGCCACTTCTCTTTCTTTCCTAGCCTCAAAAGCAACCATACCTTACCCTCACTAACTCAGACAAGTTTAGATTTTCAGGATGGATATTTAACTTTAGAGAATGATTAATGCAGCATGCTTGGTGTTATAACATGTCAGTGTCATCAAATCACTCATGGAACACTTCAGGAATATCCTTACACTGAAAAAAAGGCAAATGCACTGTTTCAGGGATAGGTGTGTGCTTTATCAGGTGAAGCAGCTCCTTCTGTGAGTGCTGTCACTCCAATATGTCTTGCAGCAGCCATAGCTCCATTCACTGAAGGAACAGCGAGCCTTGGGTTGTTGGTCTGGTTTTGAGTGCCATCTGCCACCTTTATAGCAGTACTAACACAACTCTCTGCATTTGAAACTCTTTTTTCACAAACCTGGCTTTCCCAACCACAACCTCCCAAATATCATGGAGGTTAAGCTGGTGTCTCCTAAAGGGGAAAAGGAGATGTTCAGTATTTGGAGAAAATGCTGTCTGGAGATGTAACCTTTTTAATTGGCAGAGAAACTCTCTGTTTCTGTCTGGAGTTGCTTTCTGAGAATGTCTTTTTCTTTTATTAATTATTGATCTCAGCTCTTCATTTGCCATTCCTAAGGTAGAATGAGTAGAGTGCTGCTCCTCTTAATACATTCTTACACTAGCCAATTTTCTTGTGTAATGCTGTCTTCAGCTTTACCTGGGCTCAATATAGACTTTGGGCTCTGAAATCTTTACTATTGGAGTGCTACAGGATTAGGGGGGACCATGTCTCAACTACACCCAACTTTTAAGAAATAGTGTTATAATTCAAATTTTACTGAAAACTGGGGATGGGAAGAGAGAAATTATAATTATGAAAACAGAAAAGAAATGGAACATTTTCCTTATTTCATTTTGTTTTTTTCAGTGTATCGATATTTACAGTCTTCCAGTCAAGGATACATCCTTGTCACTTAGCCAACACCTCTGTAAAAGAAACAAAGTGATTTCTCTTACTTGTACTTACCTAGGAGTATTAGTATGCAAGCCAAAACAGCAACTAAAGCCTCTGTGCTGAGGCCCAAGGAATACATGAAAGCCCCGTATCGACAATAGAAGATGTTAACTTCAGTGTCACAGTCGCAGATGGTGACAGTGAGAGTATTTGTGCTTGTCAGTGGTGAGGTCCCATTATCTTTAATTAATATTGGCAAGTAGAAAAAAAACTGCTCTTGCCTTCTGAAGCCACTTTTTCTTGTGAAAATTCCAGCTGTGTTATCTAAAAGATGAATTATGATGATGATATGCATTTATATGTTTTCTAATAACAACAATAATATTCCAGTAGAATCTGAGATATTTAAAACTAACAGTACTGTTCAAAGCTACATAGTAAGAGTGTTAAAAAAAGTAAACCCAAGCACTGATACTGGGTGGGTATTTTGTCAATCATGAATAAATTGCATTTATTCTTGACATATGTATTGCACGGACAATAATAAAATTTGTTCTAGGAGCTCATTTTTTAATGTTCAGAGCTAAAAACATTTGCACGGTTTTCAGTATCTGATGCCTGTTCAGACTAATTAGTTGGTTCTTAAAATGGTTCCACATAAACAGCTGCTACCAAGCTATCAGTTCATAGATAAAATATAGACAGTTTACCAATCAAAAGGGCTAAAAAGTCTATCTAGCAGCACATTTTAAAAGCAGGTGACAAGGGAAAGAGGAGAAAGCAAGAAATATTCCACTAAAATAGTTTTTTTATTTATTTCCCTGGCTCAAAAAATGGAGCTAGCTGGCCTCCTTCTATCTGAAATAGCAAAAAGTTTTAGAGGCTTTCACTTTACTTTGTATTTAACTATTAGTGTGTAGAAATCGGTTTTGTAGAAAATACAGTAAGCAGCTTAATTTCAGCTCCTGCTGCATATTAATTTATTCAAATAGGAAACTTAGCTTGTAGCAGAACAAAATAACCCTGTCTGCATCTATGTGTAATGAAAAAAAAATCTGTATCAGATCTTTTTGCCCTGGCAGAGTGAATTACTGTATGTATGCATATGTATGTATACATAGAAAAAAAAACCTAAACAAAAACCTGTCTAAAACACCCATTCACAAAATCTACTGAAGTCAACTCCCTCACATTTAATTTCTTCTAGGTTTCTGTCATAGTTCAGAAAGCAACTCTGCCATAAAATGCGGCGGACATATATCACATTTGCCCTTCCTTTGGATTATCACAATTCACTCAGCCATTTTTGTGGAATGTGGGAGAAAAGAACAGATTGAGAGCTGATTGCATCATATTCTAAAAGTGTTTGCTTGTTCGTTTGTTCTCCCTTAGTAGCCACCAAAAGGAACTGAATATGTTCCTCAAAATATGAATAGGTCATCAAAATTTTGGGGTTTTTGATCATGGGGCAAACTCCATGTTGCCCAGTCTCGTCAAACCAGATGGGCTTCATTTATCTAGGGAGGGCAAAAGAACTGTAGCCCATAAGTTGGCAGGGTTGGTTAGGAAGGCTTTAAACTAGGTTTGAAGGGGGAAGGAATGGCAACTGGGCTCTCCAGAGATAGGCCTAAGGGCGTAGAGCCCGAGTTGAGAATGAAATCAATGGCCCAGCTGAAGTGCATGTACACCAATGCAGGCAGTATGGGAAACACACAAGAGGAGGTGGAAGCCATAGTGCAGCAGGAAAACTATGACATAGTTGCTGTCACAGAAATGTGGTGGGATGACTCACATGACTGGAGTGCTGCTATGGGGGGCTACAAGCTCTTCAGAAAGGACAGGAAGGGAAGGAGAGGTGGAGGGGTGGCTTTATATGTTAGAGAGTCTCTTGACTCTGTTGAAGTTGAGGTCAGCAGTGACAAGGTTGAGTGCCTGTGGGCCAGAATCAGGAGGAGGGCCAAAAAGGCTGACACCCTTGGGAGAGTCTGTTACAGACCACCCAACCAGGATGATGAAGGGGATGAATTATTCTACAAGCAGCTGGAGGATGCCTCAAAATCTCCAGCCCTTGTTCTTGTGGGTGACTTTAACCTGCCAGATATCTGCTGGGAGCTTCATACTGCAGAGAAGAGGCAGTCAAGGAGGTTCCTGGAGTGTATAGAGGACAATTTCCTTCATCAGTTGGTAAATGAGCCTACCAGGGGTAAGGCCCCGCTAGACCTACTGTTTACAAACAGAGATGGGCTGGTAGATGATGTAGTGGTTGGAGGCCGCCTGGGGCATAGTGACCATGAAATAATAGAATTTTCAGTCCTCAGGGATGTAAGGAGAGCCACCATTAAAACCTCTACTTTGGACTTCCAGAGAGCAGATTTTGGTCTATTCAAAGAACTGATTCAGAGCATACCCTGGGAAACAACCCTTAAAGGCAAGGAGGTTCAGGAGGGATGGACATGTTTTAAGAAGGAAATTTTGAATGCACAGGAACAGGATATACCAGTGTGCCGAAAGGCCAGCTGGAGGGGAAGACGGCCAGCTTGGTTAAATAGAGAGATTCTGCATAAAATCAGGGATAAAAAGAAAGTTTACAGACTATGGAAAAAAGGGCTGGCTACTTACGAAGAATTTACAGATAGAGCTAGGTCATGCAGGAAAAAAATTAGGGAAAGAAAAGTGGAATTTGAAGTAAATTTGGCTATTTCAGTTAAGGATAACAAAAAGTCCTTTTATAAATACATTAATAACAAAAGGAGGGGCAAGGAAAACCTTCATTCTCTGTTGGACTTGGAGGGAAATATAGTTAAGGAAGATGAGGAGAAGGCTGAGGTACTTAACACCTACTTTGCCTCAGTTTTTACCAGTAGGACAGGTGGCTTTCAAGACAACTGGCCTCTGGAGCCGGTAGACAGGGAGAGGGAGCTGAATAGCCCCTCTGTATTCCAGGAGAATATAGTTAGTGACATACTGAGCCAGCTGGATCCTCACAAGTCAATGGGACCAGACAGGATCCATCCCAGGGTGATGAGGGAGCTGGCAGAAGAGCTTGCCAAACCGCTCTCCATCATCTTCCAACAGTCCTGGCTCTCTGGGGAGGTCCCAGATGATTGGAGGTTGGCGAATGTCACCGCAATTCACAAAAAAGTGCTGCAAGCAGGACCCTGGCAACTACAGGCCTGTCAGCCTGACCTCCGTGCCTGGCAGGGTTATGGAGCAGTTCATCCTGAGTGCAATCACACAGCACCTTCGGGGTGGACAAGGGATTAGACCCAGCCAGCATGGGTTTAGGAGGGGCAGGTCCTGTCTGACCAACCTGATCTCTTTTTATGATCAAGTGACCCACCTGGTGGATGAGGGGAAGGCTGTGGATGTGGTCTATCTGGACTTCAGCAAGGCCTTTGACACTGTCTCCCATAATATACTCCTGGAAAAATTGGTAGCCCATAGCTTGGACAAGTGTACCCTCTCCTGGATTAAGAGCTGGCTGGAGGGTCGGGCCCGGAGAGTGCTGGTGAATGGAGCTGCATCCAGCTGGCGGCCAGTCACTAGTGGTGTTCCCCAGGGGTCTGTGTTGGGTCCAGTCCTGTTTAACATCTTTATTGATGATTTAGATGAGGGGATTGAGTCCATCATCAGCAAATTTGCTGATGACACCAAGTTGGGAGGGAGTGTTGACCTGCTGGAAGGCAGGAGGGCTCTGCAGAGGGATCTGGATAGACTTGAGAGATGGGCTGATTCCAGTGGGATGAAGTTCAACAAGGCCAAGTGCTGAGTCCTGCACTTTGGCCACAACCAACCCCTGCCGCGCTACAGGCTGGGGACAGAGTGGCTGGAGAGCAGCCAGGCAGAAAGGGACCTTGGAGTACTAATTGACAGGAAGGTCAACATGAGCCAACAGTGTGCCCAGGTGGCCAAGAAGGCCAATGGGATCCTGACCTGTATCAGAAATAGTGTGGCCAGCCATACCAGGGAAGTGATCCTTCCCCTGTACTCTGCATTGGTGAGGCCACACCTTGAGTACTGTGTTCAGTTCTGGGCCCCTCAGTTCAGAAAGGATATTGAGGTGCTGGAGCAAGTCTAGAGAAGAGCAACAAGGCTGGTGAAGGGACTGGAGCACAAGCCCTAAGGGAAGAGGCTGAGGGAGCTGGGGTTGTTTAGCCTGGAGAAGAGGAGGCTCAGAGGTGACCTCATCACTGTCTATAACTACCTGAAGGGAAGTTCTAGCCAGGTGGGGGTTGGACTCTTCTCCCAGGCACTCAGCAATAGGACAAGGGGGCACGGGCTCAAGCTCTGCCAGGGGAAATTTAAGTTGGATATCAGAAAAAAATTCTTTCCAGAGAGAGTAATCAGGCATTGGAATGGGCTGCCCAGAGAGGTGGTGGATTCACCATCCCTAGAGATTTTTAAATGCAAATTGGACGTGGCGCTGAGTGCCATGATCTAGTAAATGGACTAGAGTTGGACCAAGGGTTGGACTCGATGATCTCGGAGGTCTTTTCCAACCCAATCGATTCTATGATTCTATTCTATGTTGCCTCATATGAGGGGTCTGCTCCGGTTTTGGGTAGAATGAGGAAAGGTACATGGCTTAGTACACAATTTGACCTTAATGCAGCAACTTATCTTTTCCTAACAGGGAGTGAGGGGTTAATAGAAATTGGATTGAAATACTTATGGATATATTGACTAACTTTGAAGGTAATTGACAGAAGTAGTTTTCTCTTAACAGATTCAGAACTTTCCAAAACTTATTTTCTTTGATTTAGTCCCTTAGCCAGAACATTCAAATAATTAACAAAGTCAATAAGACCAATGTCTACTTTAGCTGAGTCTGAGGAAGCTTTTTTTTGTAGTCTTAGCTGACTGACTAAATGGTAGTCTTCCCTGAAATTCCATCAGATATTTCACCTATACTTTCTTTGTAGCGTGGTTTTGCTTGCTGTTTCTCTATATTGCTATTTTCATATGAGTCTCAACCAATATTAGTTCTGAAAAGCAGTAAAATGCATATAGAAGACATTGTAGGTGTCATCAATAATCAGTGTAAGCAATTCAAAGTATATTATGAAATAAGAATGCATTCGTGATTATCTTTTTATAATTTTGCTGAAGTGATGAAGTATCAATTTATATTAATATCAATCTTTTTTCTTTTCTGGAAATCTTATTTCTCAGACAAATAAATTTTACAAGAAATTTGGAATTGCCCACCATATTCTACATTAAGAAAATAAATTTTAAAGAGTACCAGTGTATTTTTCATCTCAATGTTTTTTTCTCTGCTCTAAATAAAACTGTCTTTTGCTGTTTATCTTATCAATTTGAAATGAAGAATACACCCTGTGATACTATTTAATTATTGTTTCAAAATGGACCTCAGGAAAAGTTCATATCTTATAATGACAATTTCTATTTAAATTTTTAAGTATTTAAGTATTTAAGTTTTAAAAATTTGAGAAAAACTAGAAGCATGCATATTCCATTATGAAGGTCTTAAAGAGATACATGAATGACACTACCTTGATTATCTTTGACAGTAAAATGTGAGTTGTTTTGGGCCTCCTGAGCCAATGAGAAGTAAAAATGGTGACCTTCTGGTGAGTCATCTCGATCCACTGCACTTATGGTTTGAATTAGCTGGAAAGGCAAAAGAGCAGAGTTGTTTAAGAATAAAAGAATTTCCTTGTCCTTCAAAACAATACAAGGATATATCAGGTATATTGATGCTGAAGATGTGATCTGTGAATCTGTATTAAATGCTTGTTATGTAAAAATATTCACCACATACCCAATAGGCTTATTGAGACTCATATTCTGCAAATACTCTGCTTTAATTTTTTCATCCATTTGAGACAGGGAGGCATTAAAATCTTGAGAAAATGTACAAGACTTTCTAGATCAAATTACCAGGATAAAATGAAGTTTCCACAAATGAAAAAATAATTAGAGAGAGAGGGGGGCTTTTGTTTGGTTGGTTTGGGGGGGGTGGGGGGGAGGGGCTTGTTTGTGTGTGCTTTTTTTGGTTTTGTTTTTTTTTTTTAAAAAAACCCTCAAGATGAAAAGTATATCATTCTATATGGGAAGAAAACACATTGTCATCATTTAACTGATATACCATAGCTCTAGGAAGTGTGACATGTTGACAGGTTCATGTGCTGAATTGTTGATTCTGAATATTATAACAGATTGATAATGGAAATTTTTGCCTGCTTTTTCTCAAGAAACCAAAATAATCTTCATTTAGAAATATGTCAAATCAGATAGTCTTTGCAAGATAAAATAAAAACTAACAGCATTCAAAAGAATATCTTTCATATCTGTAAGTAAACACCCACATAGTGAACATAATTAGCAATATTTCTGTTTAAAAAGACCTTATATTTCTTATTTTTATCAGTAAATATTTAATGATCAGCATATATAGTGAGCATCCCTACTGATCAGGAGGAAAGCAAACAGATGCAGCCCATTAATTTTCAGAAAAGAGAGGGTCTAATTTGAACTTTGGCTCTGTTTTATCAGTCATTTCATGCCTTGTAGATATTTGTACACAAGAGACTTGAAACCTCAACTTTCCTCAAATCAGAAAACACCTGTACACTTCAAGCAGTGCTTAAAAAGCAAAGCCATAAGTCAATGGAAGTGATTATACAGCTGTCCATCTGTGCCTCTGAAAACTCTTTCCTGATTAAACTCTTTTTCAGACAAAGATCTAAACTTCAGCATGTGTTCTTTTTTCTTTTCAAGCAAGTTGATTTGATGCAATCATCACAGCAGAGTGCAAAATGTGGGTTACACCACACTGCTCTCTCTTTATCTGTGAAATATATTTTAAATCTATATTTATACTCTATGGAAAAATGAGGACCCCTTAGATTTTTTCATTTATTGCTATTAATGAGAAGAGTAACTCTTCAGTGATGTCACAGTTTACAAGGGATGGAGACTCTTTAGGGATTTTTTTTTCTTTCCTCAGAACTAAAAAAATCACTAAGGTGATGCAAATACAGCAATAAACATACAGGTCACGAAATCGGTGAGGAACAGTAACTGACCACAAACATTACCTTGATTACCACAAGCTTCATTTTCAGAAGGAAATACAGTTCGTAGAATATATTCAATATAACTGGCAAGAATACAAGCCTACATATACAGTCTTGTTATGTCTGTCCTTACAATTCAGGATCTATTAAGGTATACTAAATATGCAGAATAATATAGTAATCTACAGAGACATCTAATTTGTTTTATTTTGGTTTACTTTGGTTAAATTTAGTTACATGGTAGAGAAGAATTATCTACCTATATAACAAAAAAGCCCCCAGAAAATATGTGATTTTTACACTTCCAGTTTTCATTCTGTCCAACCAAGTATTAGCAATGTCTTTACAAAGCATATTTTTAGGACTCTACCATTTTTGAAAATCATAAAATTTCTGCAGTTGTGAATCAGATATGTTTTAATATTTCATTATTGACTTCCAGGTTTTATATACACAATGTATAAATGTATCAAGCTTATATCTGATTTAATCCATAACATTCTGAGGAGTATGTGGCTAGATGAAAAAAAAGCAAGCCACCTTTCATTGCTTTGATCTGTGCTGTCTTGTTCTACACAAATTTCAGATTCCTGTGGTTGTTCTAAGCATATTCATATGCCTTTAAGGATTCACCTTAGCAGCAAGGGAAAATTATTGTTTACTTCCTGCTGTATCACTTCCATTAAGATTCAGCAAAAGCCAGATTAGTCTATAAAATATTCAGAGAGCAAGAGGTAGCTCTTATTTTGCTGACTCTAAAGGAAAAATTATGCAGAGAAAAGGAAACTGTGCAGGGTTTTTTTTCCTGGTTTTTCAGGTTTTCATACACTTAACCTAGGAAATTCTAGCCTTTTTCCAGGGAAACTGGTATCACAGACTCAAAAATGGCACTTAATTGCTTTTATGTCTAGGCTTACAAACCTTTTATATTTTCATTCATTCATGTCTGGGCTTCGCGAACGAAGATTTGAGAAGGGCACTACCCACGCTCGCTGCAAGCGTGCTGGTGGCTAAAAAGGCCGATACGGGATAGGCAGGTCTGGTCACAAAAGGCACAGCGGAACGTCTCCCTAAGTGACATTGGCAAGGAAAGGTTCTTTCTACGTTGTCATTTCTCCTCAAGACTGACTCTCCATGCATTCTCAAAGGAAGCAGCAGCATCATGAATGGTGTGTCTCCATGAATCCCGACTGGAGGCCAGAGTGGACCATTGGTGGCAGTCAATATGGCCAAGGCTGAGGTGTTGTTTCAGGGAGTCCTTGTATCTCTTCTTTGGGGCTCCTCTCTTGCGGCAGCCGGTGGCTAGTTCACCATGGAGCACAATCTTCGGACGGCGGTGATCCTCCATCCTGGAGACGTGCCCTGCCCAGCGCAGCTGCGTTCTCATCAGCATGGCCTCGATACTGCTGACCCCTGCCTGTTCAAGAACAGACACATTGGTCACGTAATCAGACCAGTGGATGTTTAGGATTGAACAGAGGCAGCGCTGATGGAAGCGTTCGAGAAGCCGCAGGTGGTGGCGGTAGATGACCCAAGATTCAGATCCATATAAAAGAGTAGACAGTACAATGGCTCTGTAGACACTAATCTTTGTACTTTTCTTCAGGTGTTTATTGGACCAGACTCTTTTATGGAGTTTTCCGAAGGCTTTGTATGCCTTTGCTAGCCTGTTGTCTATCTCTTTGTCGATCTTACCATCTGAGGAAATGATACTTCCCAGATAGGTGAACTGCTGGACTGACTTAAGCTCTGAATTGCCTATGGTGATGTGAGGATGATGGAAGACTTCTTGAGGTGCAGGTTGGTAGAGAACTTCTGTCTTCTTCAGGCTGACTTCCAGCTCAAAAAGCTCAGCAGCCTCTGCAAAGCAGGATGTTAAGCGCTGCAGAGCTGCTTCTGTGTGAGCAACGAGGGCGGCATCATCAGCAAAAAGCAGCTCACGGACAAGGTGATTCAGGGTCTTGGTGTGAGCCTTCAGTCGCCTTAGGTTGAAGAGGTTTCCATCGGTACGATATCGGATGTAGATGCCGTCTTCTTCATCGAGGTCTGCTGTGGCTCTTTGGAGCATCATGCTGAAGAAGATTGTGAATAGAGTTGGTGCAAGAATGCAACCTTCTTTCACACCATTGGTTATTGGAAAGGACTATGAGAGTGCATCACCATATCTGACTTGTCCACGCTGATCCTCATGTAGCAGGATGATCATTTTGAGGAATTTGGGGGGACATCCTAAACATTCCAAGATCTGCCACAGGTCTTTTCTGCTCACAGTGTTGAAAGCTTTGGTGAGGTCAATGAAGGTTACATAGAGACCTTTTTTCTGTTCCCTACACTTCTCTTGCAGTTGTCTGAGAACAAACACCATCTCTGTGGTGCTCCTATTGGCTCTGAAACCACACTGGCTTTCAGGTAGAAGATCTTTTGCGATAGTGGGTACTAATCTGTTCAGAAGTATTCTTGCAAGGATTTTACCAGCAATGGAGAGCAAAGTAATACCTCAGTAATTTGAGCAGTCTGATTTTTCTCCTTTCTTCTTGTACAGGGTGATAATGACTGCATCACGGAGACCTGGTGGTAGTTCCCCTTGTTCCCAGCAACGCACAACAAGCTCATGAAATTTGGCATGGAGTGCTTGATCTCCATGCTTCCAGATTTCAGGTGGCATTCCATCAACCCCAACTGCCTTGCCAGTTTTCACCTGTTGTATGGCCTTAAGTATCTCTCCCATAGTAGGGGCTGCATCCAATTCATGTTTCACCAGTTGTTGTGTAATGTGCTGAATTGCTGAGCCTTGGACTACACGGTTGGCAATGAAGAGAGTCTGAAAGTGCTCAGACCATTGGTTCAGGATGGAGGTTTTATCTGTTAGACGCATTTGACCATCTGCACTGAATAGGGGAGCTTTGAACCTGGTGTGTGGGTCCATATACTGCTTTCAGGGCCTCATAGAATCCTCTTTGGTCACCCAAATCTGCGCATAGTTGTGTCTTTTCTGCTAGGTCGAGCCACCATTTGTTCTGGATGTCTGGAAGTTTCTGTTGGAGCTTACTGCATGCAAGACAAAAGGCGGCTTTTTTTATATGGCAAGATGGCTGAGCAAGGTGTGCTTGGTGAGCAGTTCTCTTCTTCTTCAGCAATTCCTGGATCTCTTGATTGTTCTCATCAAACCAGTCTTTGTTATACTTGGAGGAGAACCCTAGGGACTCTTCAGAGGACTGCAGGGTGCAACTTTTAATATGTTGCCAAAGCGCTTCAGGAGAGGGATCTATGGGATTATCTTTAAGTCTAGTTTGAAGGTTTCCCTGGAAGCTGTCTCTCACTGTGGCTGTTTGAAGATTGCTGACTTGGAGCCTCCTCCTTGGAATGCCGCCTCTCTTAGGTTTGGGCTTGAAGTGGAGGTTAAGTTTGCAGCGCACAAGGCGGTGGTCTGTTTGACATTCTGCACTCGGCATCACTCAAGTATGACGGACATCACTGACATTTCTCTGTTGTACTAAGATATAGCCAATGAGGTGCCAGTGCTTGGATCGAGGATGCATCCAGGTTGTCTTCAGGCTGTCTTTCTGTTGAAAGATAGTGTTGGTGATGGTGAGCTGCCGTTCTGCACAAAACTCTAGCAGGAGGCGTCCGTTGTTGTTGCAGTTTCCAATGCCGTGCTTGCCCAGGACTCCTTTCCAGGCTTCAGAATTCTTACCTACTCTGGCGTTGAAGTCACCAAGGATTATGATCTTATCATCTGCAGGAACATTTTGGGTGAGGCGGCGCAGGTCTGTGTAGAATTTGTCTTTTTCCGCTGGGTCAGCTTGGAGAGTTGGGGCATATACGCAAAAAAGAACAACATGTTGCTTGTTGTGTAGAGGGAGGCGTAAGGACATGATGCGATCGGAATGACCTGTCGGCAGATTTTCAAGTTTGGAGGCAATGGAGTTTTTAATCATGAAGCCAACTCCTGAAAGGTGTCTTTCGGTTTTGGGTTTGCCTGACCAGTAGAGTGTGTAGCCAGCACCATGTTCTTTAAGGCTGCCTTCCTCATGAAGACGAACTTCACTGAGAGCAGCAATGTCAATGTTGAGTCATGACAGTTCGTGGGCAATTAGAGCAGAACGACGCTCAGGACGTCCACTATCCCCAGTATCAAGCATGGATCTGATGTTCCAACATGCGAGTGTTAGTTTGAGCACACCTTTGCAGGCAGGTGTATGCCTTTGAAATCTCTTTGTTTTTGTTTGACTGCATGGAAGATGCCGGTTGGCCGCGGTTATCCAACCGGGTGTGGAGATGAGCTTTGTTTAGGCCACCTTTGCTAGGCCCCTCTCCGTGTGGAGCAAGCAGTGCTGTCCCTAGAAAAGGCTGCTTGGTCATTCAGGATGCTGCCGCAAGAGACTGTCATCTCCGGGGTCAAGTCTCTAATGACCCATATCCTGAACCGCCTGCATGCAGGGTTGGGTCTGCGGCTTCCAGCTGCTTCCTATCACCTGCCTTTTTCGACCCTCACCTGTCGCTACAGGGCTTTGCAATGTGGGTGAACCCTTCAAGCCTGCGCAATGGATTTTTTAGGTGAGGCACAGCGTGCACAGAACTGGCCCCACCCTTTACTCCTAAGGTTCATCTGCCACGGCCTAGCGAGCTTGGATGGTGACAGCGAATACCTCAGGACATAGGTTTGGTTAGAGTATCCTTCTCTTAGATGGATGGCCTTACAGGGCTAAACGAACTCCATCTGCCCAGGTTTGGGGTTGGAGTTGTCCTTCTCCTAGGATGGTTGCCAGACGGGTAGCGAGCCCATCCTGTCCATGGACACACTTTGTCTGACCCTTCAGCTGAGACCTGTCTGGCATGGGAGACCCTACCGGCAGCACAAACCACCTCCAGCATAGCTCTCAACCTCATGAGGGCACGCAAGCTTCTCCCCTTCGACAAGGGGGTGTCCTCGGAGAAGACATTTTAGTGTGTAAACAAATAAAACATAATGACTGATATGTTGCTTTTGTAAGGTTATATCAGTTGTTGTATTGACTAGGCTGAAATTGAATTGCTTTAAAATTTTTAATTTCAAATCTCATTAATCTAGAAGCTTTAATAATCCAGCAGTCCACTTAAAACAGATATTTCTTTAAAGCAGAGATTAATTCACTTGATTCTTTTTGAAAAACTCATTCAAGATTATGGTGGGTGGGCCTCATTCATTGTTTCTTTAGAAACACACTGAAATCACTGCTGGAAACATCAGGGTCTCTAGTCTAAGGTCACAAAAAGATGTGACCTGCTATACTCAGCTTCCTCATCTAACTGAGTAATGGGCACATCCATCTAAAAATTATCATTAGTGGGAGAGTCTAAGATATCAGTAAGAGCTCTGACCTCTCATTCTGTAATTATTTCATACAGAAGATATTTTTAGTAAACCTCTTTGGTCTGAATGTCTGTGTGCTGGGTTCTGTTTGTCTTGTAAATAAAAAAATGTGGATTAGGAAGAAGTTGACTGCCAAGTAATCTTGTTGAAATGTATTGAAAATTTATTTCCTCAACCCCAAGTGGTCTCCCTGAGCTGGAATTATGGAGATTTCCGGAAGGAAGAACAAAACTTCTGTTACAACCCTTTCTACTTCTGCAGAGTTTATTCAACCAAGTTCAACTTAAGGCATAGATTGTTCACCTGAACAACAATCAGTACTTTTAGGTTTGATGCTAGGTACTCTTAGTGTAGAATTTTGAGTCCTTTGTGTATTCTTCTATATCCAACTATAGTTTTACCAATCCAACTGAGAAAATAAAGGAAGTAGCAACATATTTACTGCCTCTCTGGACTTCAATTTCTTTGTTTTTTCACACAACATCCTTCAATAGGAGCTCTGCTATGGTTTATAGGATGTAAGAGGTCTAATCACACACCTTTTTTTGGAGTACAAAACTGGTTTTGTTCAAATTGGCAGAGGTTATAAGTAGCAAGATTTCTATCACTGCTTAATAATATTTACTGACCATCTGAGTTAAGTGCAGATAGCAGATTAAAGTGTTCATTACTATGGTCCATGCATATGGCCCTGCATGTTCCTCAAGAACAAGGTTCTCCTGTTGACTGCTTCTGTTTTGTAAAGCAAAGTGACATAGTGTTCATTTGACTTCTCTGGGTCTACTGTAAATGTTCCTACTAAGCAATAACTAAAATGTTGTACTTATCAGCAAAGGATTAAGAATTACAAAGCTCATACCAGGACACAGATCCTTTTTTATGTTTTCTTGCATATACTGATAAACTTGCCCCACCTGTGTCATTCTACTAAGAGATAATGTTGTTGAATCATTATCCATATAAAACAGAAAAAGAAATCTTCCATGGGCCACTTTACCTACTGTTTTAAAATGTTACAAATTACACTCAGTGCATCTACACATGAAGTTTAGAATAAGAGTCGGCTACAATAGATGTTACTTTGACAGCTTCATCATGGTTTTGCATTCATTGGGATGCATTCATTGGGGTTTTTTTAAACTTTTCATTTTTTTATCATTATGCTCAGATGCTTTTTGTAAATAATAAAGACAGCATGCAACGTGAAACCTATGACTATTAACCTATCACTTTCACTTCTCTGCTATCAAAAATAATTTTGCATCACGATTTATTAGAAAGGACCTGAGAAGGCTGTTCATTTTTAACATTAATCATATACTCTTAGAAATTGTTTAAAGATTACCTCTCTTCTTCTGTCAGCATTTCATTATGTAGAAAAGTAATGTCGAAGGAGTACTTTTCACTTTCATTGTAAAGGAGTATTATTTTATTACATGCTAGGTTGAGAGTAAATAAATTTGCCTTTTTTTCCTTATCTCTAACTCCAAGTGCTCTGTATACTTAGTCCCTTCTTTGGATCTAATAAAAAATGTTAAACGAGCTGTGATATCAAAGTCACTTCATACACAATCCCCAAATTACAGGAACTCAGACTTGCCAGAATAAATATGCGTTAGAGATGATGGCATTTGTGGGGTGATGGCCCCTGATGAGCCCTGATGGGTTGAGAGAGACGCCTCAGCCTCCTGGAGGGATGCTCCAAGCAGAGGACAAAAGCTTTCAAACTGATAAGATTAACATAGGGTGGAGTGTTTAAGGAATGACATGGCCTCCCCTTTGCAACATCTTCTATAACCACTCTAGGAGCCACCTCACCTCAGACATCTGCATCAGCCCCCCCCCCCCCCCCCCCCCCCGCAGATTGACTATTAGTCACAAAACCACATGAAGGAGGAAAAAAAATATAGAAAAAGTGTGGAGTTTAAACTCCAGAAGAGAGGGGAAAATGCCACGACTCTGAGGGTAACTGCTGCAGCTTGTCCTGTCTCCTCCTACCTCCTGGAACAATGTAGGGGTAAGAAGACCATGTGCTTTCTAGTTTCCTATACTTTACTTTCTTAACTTTATTTTCTTACAAATCTTATTCCTTTATACATTCTATTATACATCTTATGCTAACAGCTACTTTGATTCTTGCTTTATAAGCATCTTCTTTCCTGACTGTGTTTTGCTGCCTTAATACTAACTACAGTAACTTGCTTCACACTTTGCTACTTTATATCGGTTATTGCTTTTTGCTATTCTTACTTTATAAGACCAGCCCTGTTTTGCAACTACAGTAACTTGCTTTACTTTCAATGTGCAGCTTCTTCTACACGTGTGTTGATAAAAAGCAGCTCTGTTCTTTCTGTTTGTTTTGTGTTACAGAGAGGGTGGTGTGCAAGATATTTTATTGTCCTATGTTATTGAGAGAGCGTCTAGATAAGTGTTTTAGATGGCTGTGGTTTTAGTTAGTAGTTCTTTGTTGCTAGTTTCTGTCTGTTGTGAAAAGGGATACATTGCTGTACTGTAACTTGAGTTTAGTGTGTTTGTGTAAAATGTGTTTTGTGCTGGTTTCTTTTGGGGTCTTTTACTATCAATTAAATACAATCTTGCAGCTAAACGTTATCACCCCCAAAGCAGAACCCACAATAACTGTCACATATTTGCATTAATAGATGTTATTTCGGGAGTGGTTGTGAGAAAAGTTCTTTTCTGGCTTAAGTGTGGCTTCATATTAGGGGTCAGAAACCCTTCCAACCTGTGTGCTGTCCAGCAGTTCTACAGACAGTGTTGGGATTGTCTAGAAGCTCTTATTGCTAATAATTTCTCCCTGGCTTAAGTGTGGTCCTCATAGGGGAGTCAAAAATCTTTCCAGCCTGTGTTCTGTCCAGAGTCCGGCAGGCAGTGCTGGGTTCATAAAGCTTTGATTATCCTGGGGGCGCTTATAGCTAATAACTTTTATTAATACAGTTAAGACAAGAAATCTTTGCATTTCTGACTCCCTCCTCCCTTTCATGTGACAGCATTAATTCAGAATGTAAGTATGTCCAGTGTAGCTTATCTTGAGCTGAAATCAGCATCCTGCATGATATAAAGAAAGACCAAAATTCGGAAAAGGGCTGAAATTATGATAGGTACATTTTGGATGGCCAGCTTGCTTACATATAATGTAGGGGTTTGCCATAATCTACATCTTTTAAGCCGCATCTTCCAGCTGAGTTAATTTATGAATGCCTTTGGAATTAAGCTTTTGGGTCAGATCTGTTCTTGTTCTAGTCCAGTGTTACCTTTGGGACAGATTTGCTCCACTGACTATTTGTATAGAA
Source organism: Pithys albifrons albifrons (assembly GCF_047495875.1). Lineage (NCBI taxonomy): Eukaryota > Metazoa > Chordata > Aves > Passeriformes > Thamnophilidae > Pithys > Pithys albifrons. The sequence continues at coordinate 85,221,022 of NC_092461.1, forward strand.
TATTTTCTCTGAAGTGCAACAGCTTATAGCTACTGTACACACCCATAAATGGTTAATATAAAAATTATTGATGAACACATTGCAATCATCATTTACCATGTTTGCATACAGTTATAAAGTCATAAAGTCCAAAGAAAGAGAAATAATGGGTTTGAATGCCTTATTAATATTCTTCTATTTGATCTGATAATAACTATAGCTGTAATAGGATGGAAGGCTATTTCACATAACTTTCATGTTCAATTTGTTTTGAAAATAATGTGTTAAATATTGAGGGTGCAGCAAAAGTGGTTTTTCTATGTGCAAAAAACCCCCTTCCATTGTGGTTAGTATACAGTTGACTTTTGTACTATAGAACAGTACAGAAGGATAACATTAAACAGATAGTGAAAAATCCATTCAAAATGTCTAATAAGCATGATTAATGGATTTAGTATGATGTCAAAAAACACTTATCTTCTTTACATCCATTTTTATTGTTTAGATTATAGTCTCACAGACTGAAATGTAATCTTTTTGTTTGAATGACTTTTGGAAGTTAAGTCAAACATGTCTGTAACTCTCACAAAAACACCACACAGGGACTTGAAATAAACACTCAGTCAATAAAAACAGACAAAGAATTTTTATAATCTTTCAGAAAATCCAAAACTTCAAAATAAACTCTTTCCTCTAGACTGAAGCTACTATTGACTGTGCCTGAGTTTGGATGCCTAGGACAATAGGCAACCTGATCTCTTTCTACAATCAGGTGACCCACCTGGTGGATGAGGGGAAGGCTGTGGATGTGGTCTATCTGGACTTCAGCAAGGCCTTTGATACTGTCTCCCATAATATACTCCTGAAAAAGCTGGTAGCCCATGGCTTAGACAAGTGTAGCCTCTCCTGGATTAAGAGCTGGCTGGAGGGTCGGGCCCAGAGAGTGCTGGTGAACGGAGCTGCATCCAGCTGGCGGCCAGTCACCAGTGGTGTTCCCCAGGGGTCTGTATTGGGTCCAGTCCTGTTTAACATCTTTATTGATGATTTAGATGAGGGGATTGAGTCCATCATCAGCAAATTTGCTGATGACACCAAGTTGGGAGGGAGTGTCGACCTGCTGGAAGGCAGGAGGGCTCTGCAGAGGGATCTGGATAGACTTGAGAGATGGGCTGATTCCAATGGGATGAAGTTCAACAAGGCCAAGTGCCGGGTCCTGCACTTTGGCCACAACAACCCCCTGCAGCGCTACAGGCTGGGCACAGAGTGGCTGGAGAGCAGCCAGGCAGAAAAGGACCTTGGAGTACTAATTGACAGGAAGCTCAACATGAGTCAACAGTGTGCCCAGGTGGCCAAGAAGGCCAATGGGATCCTGTCCTGTATCAAAAATAGCGTGGCTAGCAGGACCAGGGAAGTGATCCTTCCCCTGTACTCTGCATTGGTGAGGCCACACCTTGAGTACTGTGTTCAGTTCTGGGCCCCTCAGTTCAGAAAGGATATTGAGATGCTGGAGCGGGTCCAGAGAAGAGCAACAAGGCTGGTGAAGGGACTGGAGCACAAGTCCTATGGGGAGAGGCTGAGGGAGCTGGGGTTGTTTAGCCTGGAGAAGAGGAGGCTCAGAGGTGACCTCATCACTGTCTATAACTACCTGAAGGGAAGTTATAGCCAGGTGGGGGCTGGTCTCTTCTCCCAGGCACTCAGCAATAGAACAAGGGGGCACGGGCTTAAGCTCTGCCAGGGGAAATTTAAGTTGGATATCAGAAAAAAATTTTTTACAGAGAGAGTAATCAGGCATTGGAATGGGCTGCCCGGAGAGGTGGTGGATTCACCATCCCTAGAGATCTTTAAATGCAGATTGGACGTGGCGCTGGGTGCCATGATCTAGTAAATGAGCTAGAGTTGGACCAAGGGTTGGACTCGATGATCTTGGAGGTCTTTTCCAACCCAATCGATTCTATGATTCTATGATTCTATGATAATTATTCTGTTCATTATGTGTTTCATACTATTTAACATGACCCCACATACTCTTAGGCTATGTAAAAATAACTTAATCCCCACATGACTCTATATTTCTTTTATTGTAAACCAGTCAGACACCAGGATAAAGTCTGGATTGAATAAGAAATTTCTTTTTTTCCTAATATCTTTCCCTCTGCAGTGCCTTTCCTTTCTTTCCCCTAAACACTGTAAACTGGGAGATGTAAATATATTTTGGAGTGTTCCATGAAAACAGACACAATTCAGCTCAGATTAGGGAAAGAAATGAATTCCAGAAGAGCAGAACATCTTTGAGAACACCTCCCAGCATATTCTTTCCAGCTAAATGGATAGAAATGGCTGTTCTAGAAACTGAAATGTGACAGGGTAGCTATATAAGCTTTGATCTCAACTCATCATGTAAGAAGATTTCAGAGCTATTTGGAACTGATTGCAGAAATATGGTTAAGATAAAAGGGTATTTAATGTCCTGATTAAGTCCTTAAACTGCTTAAACTGATTCTTCAGAAATTCAAATTTTGTTATCCAATGGACAAACAGGCCATCTATAAAATCACTTTTGAACCTTTTGGCTTCTTGCTGACAAAAATAAAGATTATTTTTCCTGTGAGTAAAAATTAAAAAAATAAAAAAACCAAAAGGTTAATAACACTGAAGAAGATACATCAGCTAACAATTCAATTTAAATCATAAACACTGAATTAAATATCATAAACTCTGACTGTGATAATTATGCTCTTCAGTAGCAATTTCATGTTGTTCTTCCTAAGATCATTTGTTAATGACAATATTATTTAACACTACTGTCACAGTCTCCACAGGCTAAGCTAAAGATATCTGTAATTCCCAAAAGCCTACAGCAATGAAAAAAAAAAAGTAATATTTTTCCTATATGTAAAATGAGAAAAATATCATGTTCGTCCCTCATTCATGTACTGCAATGTCAAAGAGAAATTATTCTGTGTACTATACCCAATAGTCTATTTACATTGTTACCTCTGCTATTCTTTACAGTGTCATTTTATCCAGTGATCCCAAAAACACTTAATATGTATAGCTAATTGATGTTGAAAAGTAACTACTGATAGATTAGCATACAGATACTATTTATCAGTAACTATGGAATATAAAAACCTTGAGAAAAAAAACACCTGGGTTTTTATATTGTAGGCAATTCCAAAACATGGATTGCAAATATCTATTTTATAAACACCCATATTTAATTCATGGTGTCTTGAAGTCAAGAAACATAAAGTGCAGTTGATTCAATGCTGCACTTTGATCTGTCAATGGGTTACCTGCAGACCAAAAGAAATTACTTACTCCAAATGCCTCTGAACCAAAGGTAGTGCAGAACAAACAAAGTGAATGTTTATAGAGAAACATAAATGGATGCAAAAGTCTATAAAGAAATTACTTCAGCAACAGGAAAAGGTTTATTTAACTGCAGACTTGTCATGGTCAAAGTACACCAAACTGGCATGAAAAGAAAAGCTCTGTGATTCAGAAACCAAAACACAGCAAAATATTTGAATGGAACCATAACAGATATCCCACAGGTCTTTTTTGTATGTCTCAATAATGCTTGATAGTGGTGAGAAAACATATAGATTTTTCCATATATAGCTTTTGTTGCTCCTTTTTTTTCTCTTTTTATTGTTGTTCATTTTGTACCTTTTTCTTTAAAAAGCAAACAAACAAAACCCACAACCCCAAAACAAAACAAAAAAACCCCCATGAAAACAAAACAAACCCCCAGCTTTTAACATCCTTGTTTCTAGTTTTGCAGGGGGAAAATTAAAAAATAGCAGTGTGCCTGGGGATTAGGGCAGTTGACTAATGTCATCCCATTCATCTGGGGAGTGAGTGGGAAATGCAAAAAACTTCCAGGGAAGGATGCTTAATACAACAATAGCTTAAGCTGGCAGCTGGGGAAGTTGTTGTAAAGGCAGTGTTTTAAACATTTCTAGACTTCCACTGAACTAGACAGGGTTTAAATTCAGATCACAATAAATGATTTTTAATTGAAGGACAGAATAAATCTGGTTTGGATCTGGCATAAGCCTGTTTCTTCCAGCCTTCATTGTGCTAGTGTTGAAAATTACCAGACCTAGGTTTTACATCTGTGACATTAACATGAGATAAATCTGTGCCATATGGGTTTTTTGCAAAAGTTTCTGACTGTATTTCTCTTATTACTTTTTATGAAGACAAACAAGACATATTAATTTTCTTTTAAAGGGGGAAAAATTTGTCAGTGTTCTGAAATTCAAATTTCAGACTATACATATATCAACAGAAATAAACAAAATGCAGCCTATACTCACAGAACTGAAATAATCAATACTAAGGAAAACAATAACATGTCAGACCAACTCTTCATTGTAATGAGAAAACTGATGGCTAACTTCTTCATGCTTACCTGTCCAGAATCTGCATTTTCACAAACAAATGTTTCATAATATTTAGGGAATTCCGGTGCATTATCATTAACATCGAGAACTTGGACATACACATTTGCTTCTGAAATTTTTTCAGGATTTCCTAATGATTAAAAAAAGACAGAAATCAAACGTTAGACATGATCTACAACATATTTTAAGATAATGTAAATATTTGACCTCTATTCTGCAGAGAAGAAAATAATCACAAATACCTATGAACATTTTTATGCCATCCTACGGACATTTTTATACTTTTATAATAGTATATAGTGTATGTCTTGAAATAAGATGCTTCATGTAAAACTTTGGATTTGTTCATTCTTTTATTTACTAGATCAGAAACTAATTTAAATGTCAAAACCAAAACCTGATCTGCAAAAATTCCATGAGGTTTTGTCCACACAGAAAAATGTATTATACTAGCCATATGTAAGATTATATGTGAGAAGAGTGTCAGATCTTGTACATGTATCTAGTCAAGGACCTCTTTTCAGTGTAACAGAAGTTAATAAGAAAAAGAGAAAGCCTTAAACAGGAACATACAGGAACACGAACCTGAGGCACAAATGATAAAAGGAGGGAATGATGAGGACCATACCTGGTCAGATGCACTAAATGTTGGCTGCACCTGAGAGTGTAGGAATGTTTATTCCTGCAAAGTTATCAGATCAGTGACCTTGACAACTGATAAACCAATAGATAAAAAGGGGAAAACAGAAACAAAATACACTGAGACATAGACCTGATGAAGTAAACATGGAGACAAAGACAAGAAACAAACCTTATGATAATTGATGGGCTATCCAGAAACCTCAGGGCAACAATTCCGGGTAGATCAATTTGGACTTTGTAAGTGATAAAACTGTAAATCAGAAGGACCCCAGACCTGGGGGGATGGGGAAATCAGTGGAGCTGTATTGAGCCATGGGGAACATGCAGGGAGGAACAAAGGATCAGACAGAAATGGGTATAAAAGGGGCTGGTCCTGCAGCATTTGTCTGAGCCTTACACCTGATCACCAGTCTGTCCTATAATCTTACATATTATTAAATCTTTTCTTAGTCAACCCTCTACATAATCTCACTCTCTCTCATTGCATGTGTGAGTGTGCTGTACGGACTAAATGCCAGCTACTGGTGAGATCTGCACGTGTGTGAGTGAAAACTGGGGCCAGATACTGGAATCAGACGGCGCCCTATGAAGCCATCTAGTGGGGTGACTGGGGAGCACAGGGGCCAAAAGCCTATCTTCCCCAGACGTGGTGTGCATGGGGTGTGTGTATGTCTTTGCTAGTAAACTTTAAGCTGGTCTGAACAGTGAGTAGGGGTACTTGGATCCAGATCAGGTGCTCGGGTGGAATTGCAAACGTGAGGTGCATGAGGGCCAAGCATGTGAGTTCTGTGAGTTTGCCAGCAAGTATTGAGTATGTACTAGCTGGTAAGCTGGGGACCCATGAAGCAGATAAGAGGACTTGGGATCCAGGAAGAGGTGTTGGGCAAACAGAAGTAGGTAGTGAGGGGATCCATGTGTGTGTGCTTGTGAACCTGGAGAGCATTGTGCATATGTGTCTCTGTGTCTGCACCAGTGACCTTTTGCCTTCCCAGATGAAGAGGAAGAGGGGACTAGGCTGTCTGTGCTCTTTGTGGGAGTCGTGCAGGTAGGTGCTGCTGAAAGCAAAGCCTTGTCTGTGTCAATCTGCATGACTGACCGCAGCAGTGTCCTCATTGTGAGTCTCTGAGACACATGGTCAGCCGTGTTACTGGCTGAGCCTGCAAACAGGAAAGTGTCAGCCACATCCCTGAGCCTAGGCAGAGGCTTTGGGCCTCCAGGCACTAGGCTGGGCTCCAGGGCCAGGCAGGGGAGTCTTGAGCTGGAGCAACTGGAAGAGCTGACTGCACTTTCTTACATCACTTAACATCATGGTTATGACAATGACTGGTAACACGCTCCTTCAAAAAATTTTGTTACTCTTCTTCTTCTTTTAAATTTTGAAGCTTTGGAGAAAAATTTACCAAAATTTACATGTTTTAAAAATACTTTTGCCACTGCTAGACAGAGAGAAATTGCTGTGGACACTGACACTCTAGCCAATGCAGAAAGCTGAGGCTTAATTTGGAATGACAGAGATCTATCCACTGGTCTCTGAACATATATTTTTGCAAAGAAGCCTAATTTTGCACAGGCATATCTACGGTATTACTGCTGATAGGCTTCATACACTGAGCATTTAGTTTTGGTTCAAGTATTACTGTTTTTCCAAGTATTACTTGCACTGCAGATTTAATTCTTTGGCATTTTGTGCTCACAGAAGATATACTGCTTCTGTTATACTAGTATACTTTATTACTGTGGCTTTATATATAAAAGATATTTTAGTACAGATTATTCCTATATGAAAAGGAAAATAAACTCTGATATATAAAGTACTCTTCCCTTGCCTTTACTGCATATACACAAAATTATATTGGTGTAACTACCTCAGACAAGAAAAAAACAGACATAACTATACTGGTATCATGATGCAAAAGTTGTGTATAGCCCAGGCTGAAAAAACAATTTTTTTCTGTCATGCAAACTTTTATAATTATGTCACTTGAATACAAAGGAAAGAATACTTGCAGTTAGAGCCTGCTAATGGAGAAAATGGCTGGCTTATGGCTCAGACAAATGCACTATCTGTTGGGGTAAAATTGGCTGGACAGTTGAACACAGAGAGTGGTGAATGGAGTTAAATACAATTGGTGGATGGTCAGTAGTGGTGTTCCCCTAGTATCAGTACTGGAGTCAGTCCTGTTTAATATCTCTATCAATGATCTGGGTGAGTGGATAATGAGCGGAAATATTCTTTCATGTCATTTAGCCTTATGCTGAGGAGAAAACCAAACATTAAAAACAAGGGTATTGGAAAAAAAAAAAAGGCTTTTTTTTACCAAAAGAAAACAAATATGATTACAACAGGCTATCTAAATGTTTTTGCCAGCGTAGGGTAGGCTTTAAAGCCAATATAGTATCCATGAATGTTACAAAAAAAGCAAAATAAGAATAGGCAAAGCCAGCTGGATCCCTCCTGTGCTACTTTCTATACAACTGAAGACACCAAAGCTATTCCCTTCTTTCTATTAAGGGTTACAAAGTTTTTTCTTTGAATGATAATGCAGTCAAATCTCTGCCCTACACATCCAATTCTGACTTTAGTAAAAGAGTTTAAGTAACCCCTACACTCTTGGTATTATTTCTAAAAGGGTTGTGTGCTACTCTTTATCTAAAAGACAAGCTGAGCGTTATTTCATTGCCATTGTATTATTATGGATGTTTGATGCAACAACAGAAATGCCATCTCATAAAGAAGTATTTCTATGATGACTCTGACAGATCATAAGGTTTGGTACATTAACACTGTTCTAATGACTTCACAGGAGAAGCAGAAATGTGAAACTGCTTTATCTCTGTGATAGTTGCTTTTGCTGCCATTTCCTTTGGCAAAAGACTCCAAGCTATCAACATAGATTCTATAAGATCCAAGAAAACAAATGTTTGCTCCAAGAAACCAGTGAATTATTCATTAAAAAGTAATGTAACAACCAATCAAACCGATGTAGTTGGAGAAGAGGGAGAGAGGAGTACATTTTGCTTTTCTCTTAAAGGTTCATTTCACTAATTTAAGATAATGCCTTAAGGACTTCTGAACAGATCAGATGGAATGACACTAGCACCAATCATGAGATGTATTTTAATTATAATGAATATTCTCATGATGGACATACTTCTGGTTTAGACACAGCAGATTGAGATATTGACATATTCAGGCTGATAGATATTCAATATTTCTGGAATGTCTTAAGAGTATTTTATTTACTGGAAAAATGTTTTCATTATGGTTTTTAACCAATAACATATCCATGTTAATGTGAATATTGCTATTGCAGAGAAACTTCTTGCCTACTAGAATAAAAAATTACATTGTGGGGAAGGCAGACATTTCTCAGGGGCTATCTGGTGTAAGTGAGGATTCAGTGTGCTGACAGGTAAAGGACTTCCAAGAAATATGCAATATAGAATGAAACAATTAAAGAGTAGTTTCAGTTGGAAGGAACCTTTAAGTCATTGAGTCAGACTGTAAACCTAACACTGTTATGTCCACTGCTAATACCCAATCTAAACTTCCCCTGGCACAACTAGAGGCTGTTCTGTCCCATCACTTGTTACCCTGCAGAAGAAACTGACCCACACCCCCCTGCAATCTCCTTTCAGGTAGCTATAGAAAGTGATAAAATCTCTCCTGAGCCTCCTCTTTTCCAGTAAGAACAACACCAGCTCCTTCAGTCACTTCAGTCACTTGAGCCTGGACCTACTACCAGAGGACAGTGTGAGAAGCACCTGCATACGATGTGAGCAGGTGAACGATTTGCTGGGTCTGGTGGCAGAGCTAAAGGAAGAGGTGGATAGGCTCAGAAACATAAGGGAGAGTGAAAGGGAAATTGACTGGTGGAGTCACACCCTTTCCACTCCTAAGGAAGCCCAGCAAGAGGTGGTGAAGACCAGCCCCTCCTGCCATCAGGCAGACAGAACAGACCATAGGGATGGGGACGGATGGAAACAGGTGCCTGGTCGTAGAGGCAAAAACACCCCCTTGACCCCTTTCACCTGCCCGGGTGCCCTTAAAAACAGGTATATGGCCCTGGACTCGGACAGTCTGTTGGAGGACATTCAGGAGGAGGATCTGTCTACAAGGTCTTCTGGTTACCCCCAGTCTACCAGACGGGTTACAACTACAGGTAAGAGGAAAAAGAGAAGGGTTGTAATCGGTGACTCCCTTCTGAGGGGAACTGAGGGCCCTATATGTCGGCCAGACCCATCCCACAGGGAAGTTTGCTGCCTTCCCGGGACCAGGGTGAGGGATATTACCAAAATACTTCCTAAGCTTATCCAATCCTCAGACTATTACCCGCTATTGGTTGTCCAGGTTGGCAGTGATGACATTAATAAAAGGAGTACCAGAGTAATTAAAAAAGATTTCAAGGCACTGACCCGATCTCTTCAGGGGACAGGAGCACAGGTAGTAATTGCCTCAGTTCCTGTGCTAGCTGGGATGAATGAGGAGAGGTTTAGGAAAGCCCAGCTTACCAATAGGTGGCTTAGGGGATGGTGCTATCATCAAAATTTGGGGTTTTTTGATCATGGGGCAAACTCTGTGTTGCCCAGTCTCGTCAAACCAGATGGGCTTCATTTATCTAGGAAGAGCAAAAGAACTGTAGCCCATAAGTTGGCAGGGTTGGTTAGGAGGGCTTTAAATTAGGTTTGAATGGGGAAGGGACGGCAACTGGGCTCTCCAGAGATAAGCCTAAGGGCATAGAGCCCGAGTTGAGAATGAAATCAATGGCCCAGCTGAAGTGCATGTACACCAATGCACGCAGTATGGGAAACAAACAAGAGGAGGTGGAAGCCATAGTGCAGCAGGAAAACTATGACATAATTGCTGTCACAGAAATGTGGTGGGATGACTTACATGACTGGAGTGCTGCTATGGGGGACTACGAGCTCTTCAGAAAGGACAGGCAGGGAAGGAGAGGTGGAGGGGTGGCTTTATATGTTAGAGAGTCTCTTGACTCTGTTGAAGTTGAGGTCAGCAGTGACAAGGTTGAGTGCCTGTGGGCCAGAATCAGGGGCAAGGCCAACAAGGCTGACACCGTTTTGGGAGTCTGTTACAGACTGCCCAACCAGGATGATGAAGGAGATGAATTATTCTACAAGCAGCTGGTGGATGTCTCAAAATCTCCAGCCCTTGTTCTTGTGGGTGACTTTAACCTGCCAGATATCTGCTGGGAGCTTCATACTGCAGAGAAGAGGCAGTCAAGGAGGTTCCTGGAGTGTATAGAGGACAATTTCCTTCATCAACTGGTAAATGAGCCTACCAGGGGTAAGGCCCCGCTAGATCTACTGTTTACAAACAGAGAGGGGCTGGTAGATGATGTAGTGGTTGGAGGCCGCCTGGGGCATAGTGACCATGAAATAATAGAATTTTCAGTCCTCAGGGATGTAAGGAGAGCCATCATTAAAACCTCTACTTTGGACTTCCAGAGAGCAGATTTTGGCCTATTCAAAGAACTGATTCAGAGCATACCCTGGGAAACAACCCTTAAAGGCAAGGGGATCCAGGAGGGATGGACATGTTTTAAGAAGGAAATTTTGAATGCACAGGAACAGGCTATACCAGTGTGCCGAAAGGCCAGCTGGAGGGGAAGACGGCCAGCTTGGTTAAATAGGGAGATTCTGCAATAAATCGGGGATAAAAAGAAAGTTTACAGACTATGGAAAAAAGGGCTGGCTACTTACGAAGAATTTACAGATAGAGCTAGGTCATGCAGGAAAAACATTAGAGAAAGAAAAGTGGAATTTGAAGTAAATTTGGCGATTTCAGTTAGGGATAACAAAAAATCCTTTTATAAATACATTATTAACAAAAGGAGGGGCAAGGAAAACCTCCATTCTCTGTTGGACTTGGAGGGAAATATAGTTAAGGAAGATGAGGAGAAGGCTGAGGTACTTAACACCTACTTTGCCTCAGTTTTTACCAGTAGGACAGGTGGCCCTCAAGACAACTGGCATCTGGAGCTGGTAGACAGGGAGAGGGAGCTGAATAGCCCCCCTGTATTCCAGGAGGAAATAGTGACCGACTTACTGAGCCAGTTGGATCCTCACAAGTCTATGGGACCAGACAGGATCCATCCCAGGGTGATGAGGGAGCTGGCAGAAGAGCTTGCCAAACCACTCTCCATCATCTTCCAACAGTCCTGGCTCTCTGGAGAGGTCCCAGATGATTGGAGGTTGGCGAATGTCACCCCAGTCCACAAAAAGGGCTGCAAGCAGGACCCTGGCAACTACAGGCCTGTCAGCCTGACCTCCGTGCCTGGCAGGGTTATGGAGCAGTTCATCCTGAGTGCAATCACACAGTACCTTCGGGGTGGACAAGGGATTAGACCCAGCCAGCATGGGTTTAGGAGGGGCAGGTCCTGTCTGACCAACCTGATCTCTTTTTACGATCAAGTGACCCACCTGGTGGATGAGGGGAAGGCTGTGGATGTGGTCTATCTGGACTTCAGCAAGGCCTTTGACACTGTCTCCCATAATATACTCCTGGAAAAGCTGGTAGCCCATGGGCTGGACAAGTGTACCCTCTCCTGGATTAAGAGCTGGCTGGAGGGTCGGGCCCGGAGAGTGCTGGTGAACGGAGCTGCATCCAGGTGGCGGCCAGTCACCAGTGGTGTTCCCCAGTGGTCTGTATTGGGTCCAGTCCTGTTTAACATCTTTATTGATGATTTAGATGAGGGGATTGAGTCCATCATCAGCAAATTTGCTGATGACACCAAGCTGGGAGGGAGTGTCGACCTGCTGGAAGGCAGGAGGGCTCTGCAGAAGGATCTGGATAGACTTGAGAGATGGGCTGATTCCAATGGGATGAAGTTCAATAAGGCCAAGTGCCGGGTCCTGCACTTTGGCCACAACAACCCCCTGCAGCACTACAGGCTGGGGACAGAGTGGCTGGAGAGCAGCCAGGCAGAAAGGGACCTTGAAGTACTAATTGACAGGAAGCTCAACATGAGCCAACAGTGTGCTCAGGTGGCCAAGAAGGCCAATGGGATCCTGTCCTGTATCAAAAATAGCATGGCCAGCAGGACCAGGGAAGTGATCCTTCCCCTGTACTCTGCGTTGGTGAGGCCACACCTTGAGTACTGTGTTCAGTTTTGGGCCCCTCAGTTCAGAAAGGATATTGAGGTGCTGGAACGAGTCCAGAGAAGAGCAACAAGGTTGGTGAAGGGACTGGAGCACAAGCCCTATGGGGAGAGGCTGAGAGAGCTGGGGTTGTTTAGCCTGGAGAAGAGGAGGCTCAGAGGTGACCTCATCACTGTCTAGAACTACCTGAAGGGAAGTTCTAGCCAGGTGGGGGCTGGTCTCTTCTCCCAGGCACTAAGCAATAGGACAAGGGGGCACGGGCTCAAGCTCTGCCAGGGGAAATTTAAGTTGGATATCAGAAAAAAATTCTTTCTAGAGAGAGTAATCAGGCATTGGAATGGGCTGCCCAGAGAGGTGGTGGATTCACCATCCCTAGAGATTTTTAAACGCAGATTGGATGTGGCGCTGAGTGCCATGATCTAGTAAATGGACTAGAGTTGGGCCAAGGGTTGGACTCGATGATCTTGGAGGTCTTTTCCAACCCAATTGATTCTATGATTCTATGATTCTATTCTATGATTCTCATAAGACTTGTGCTCCAGCCCTCTTACCAGCTCCATTGCCCTCCTCCGGACATGCTCCAGCAACTGAATGACCTTTCTGAAGTGAGATGCCCAAAACTGAACGCAGTACTTGAGATGCAGCCTCACCAGTGCCAAGCACAGGGGCACAACTCCTGCCCTAGTCCTGCTTGTCACACTGTCCAGGATGCCATTAGTCTTCTTGTCCATGTGGACACAGCCAGCTCATATTCAGACACTGCTGACCAGCACCCTTAGCTTCTTTTCCTTTGAGAAGCTTTCCAGCAACTCTTCTCCAAGCCAGTAGCACTGAATGGAGTTGTTGTGACCAAGGAGCAGGTCCTGGCATTTGGCTTTGTTGAACCTCATACAAATGGCCTTGTTCCATCGATACAGCCTGTCCACATCTCTCTGCAGAGCTTTCCTATCCTCCATGAGATCAACACTCCCACAGCTCAACTTGGTGTCAGCTGCAAAGTGATGGAGGGTGCACTTGATCCCCTCATTCAGATCATTGATAGAGATATTAAACAGGACTGACTCGAATACTGAGCCTAGGGAAACACCACTACTGACCATCTGCCAATTGGATAATGATGACTTAAGGATTTCTTGTTCTTGGATATGGTTAGGATGCTGTTGTTTCTGCTTTGGCTTAGTTCTAGGTGAACGCTGATGACATCGAAGTAAAACCTGGTGAAAGGAAGCTTGATTTCTCTTGAAAATCAAGAAGTTTTTTAGGCATGAAGTGGAATAAGAGCCAACAGGTTTCAAGTTCTGACGGCTTGCAGTTAAGTTCCAATGAATACCTTTAAAACATGTTCCCTCAATGGCATGAGGATAGGATGATCCACACCACAGATCTGCAATAACGGAGGCAAGCTTCTCTTACTAATCTGTCACCCCTTGTGCTTCAATGGAGGCAAAAGTCTAGTGTCCTGTATGAGTTCCAGGGAATCAACAAGCTCTTAGGGAAGTTGCTGTTATAATGCAGTTTCAATATGTGTCTTAGGTGCAAGGAATACCTTGTTTGGATAAACTCTAATGACATTTTGATTTGGCTTCAGTGGAGCCACAATGCCATCCACCAAATGTCTCAAGCACACAGTATATGTTATGACTATACTACAAGGAATAAAATGCTTCTAGTTAATGGTATAAATCATTTCAGGTGAGCTTGGACCAAGGTGACCTAACTTCAGTGCTTTTGAACATAGTGTTATAGACAGTGACCTTTTCATAATTAAAGAAATAAAGAATAAGAATATGAACATAATGAGGTCTCCGTTTCTCTACAATAACTTTCATTGCTGTGAAAGACTCACTCTCTTTTGCTGCAGGAGACAGTTATTCATTTGTAATATTTGATTCATTCCTCTTTTATTGTTTAACTAAACAGAAAAGTCCAGACCAAAGTCATCCTGCTGTGCTTCCATAGCACTATTCAAGACATGACAATACTACACCAGACATGAATTCTGCCAACACCTGCCAGCTGCCCAACAACAGGAGAAGAAAAATACATTTTTGCTTAAAAACTCACAGAGATGCTGAAAAGGCAGATAATACTATCAATTCATGCATACAAATTAAAGACTTCAATGAAAACAGATACTGGCTATCCTGCAGTAAAGGTCTACATATTTACAGGGAAGATGTTATAGTTTAAAAAATCTGCCATGGATTTTCTTTTTTTTTTTTTTTGATTTTTTTTTTTTGTCCCTTACCAACACAGTGGTTTGGGGGTTGGGAGCCAAAAGTAGGTGACCTGTTGGAGCTCAGCTCTCTCACTACCTCACAGGTTTCCTTGTGCTCATTTTTTCCCAGTGCCCTTTACCTTTATTTTCCATATGCTTGGATGCCCAGTCGCCGATTGCTGGGCAAGTGGCAGCACTGGGACGGAGGTCAGGCCCCCTGCCCCTGATTCCGCATGTCCTTTGCTGTTCTCCTGAGAGGACAGCCATCACTGCCTGGATTCACTACAAACTCATTTAGGAGCAGGCACCATCTGCAGAAGAGTTTCTAAGCCCCCACAATACTTTCAGACAAAAGACAGTGAGAAGGTCCTTGTACTACCCACAGGAAAGGTCCCCGCCCATCCATGTGGCTGCCATTCCCAGGTGAGCTCTGGGATCAGCACTGCTCCCTTGGCTGTGCCTTTGCCTTGCTGGGGCCCGACAGCACCCCCTGCTGTCTGCAAATACAACTGCGCCGAAGGGGCAGAGATGGACGGGATTTATTTGAAAGTTTTGGTTATGGTGTTGCTGTCTGTTCTGTTCTGTCTTTGGATATATATGTATTAGTAAAGAACTGTTATTTCCCTTTTCTACACTTTGTGTCTGAAGCCTCTTAATTTTGAAATAATAATAATAATAACTTGGAGGGGAAGCATTCCATCTTTCTACCCCAGGAAGGCTCCTGCCATCTTTAGCAGATATTTTTTCTTAAACATAGGCAGAAGGCTCCCCTGTGAGAACAGGACAGTTTATGCATATGTGTTTAAGTGATCTGAGAAATAAATAACATTTAACTGAGATTCAGGATTAAAAAAAGGTGTCAAGGGCATTTGGGAAAACCTGTCTGATTTCTTGATTGAACTTTGTTTCATGTAGGTTTACTTCTTTCTGAGGATGAATGGGATTCGTTTTTAAATAATATCCCATAATAATTTGTTAAAATGTCTTATAAATCAGTAGCTATAAAATTTCTACTGTTGTCCCAGGTTAAGGGCAACCAGATCACCAAAAGCAAAAACTGATGTAATTTGCATTTGACTTTCAAACAAAATTGACAGGTGAAATCTATGTAAAAGTTGCCTCATGGATTTAATTGTCAATGAATAGAAGTCTAGCTGATTCAGGCCTTGCATTCCCAATTAATTTGAGCCACAGGTTTCTGACCGGTGCTAAATTAGACTCTGGATAATTTCACACTAGTCAAAAATCTGGTGTGAAATTAACCAGGGTCTAATTTAACCTAAGATCTTGCACTGCAGGAGCAATTCATATGCCTCAGTGTAACTTGAAAGCGTTACACTCTCAATCCTATTACAATGTCTTTTATTTTTAAGGTCATCTTTTATGAAAAAGCACAGGACCTTGGAGCTCAAATGCATTCTGCTTCTATTTAACAAATTATTTTAATAATGCTCCTTAATGTAGCGAGTGACAGTAATGTAATGAGAAAGTAGCATGTATTCTCCACTTAAAAGAAGGCATATTCAGAGGATAATTACAATTCACAGTATAAAAATCACAGCATTCCTTAAATTTCTTACTCACTTGTTTCTGTGGCTGTAACAGTTATGTTGTGCCAAGAAGCTATCTCTCGGTCCAGAGGTTCAGTTGTAATGATTATTCCATTGTGTTCACTGATGCTGAACAGTCTCTTTAAAGGTGTGCTTTGGACAATAGAGTATCTGCACCAAAAAAAGTAAAGATATTCCCTAATACCAAAATGTTTCATCAGAGGCAAGACATAGAATGCTATTGCCAGTTGAAAAAACAGAGTTGTGCATATATGCATATAAATGTGTGCTGCAACAACTCAGAAATCATGAAAAATGTACACTTATAAACATTTAAAATTCACTGCTGCCAAGATCAAAGCCCTTCTTTTTATAAAACTAAGTATGTCTCAGATCTATATTAATGTGAACTGAGTCTGAAATGCATTATTCATTCATACTTCTAAGTCAGGCTCACAGCAGGTGAATTACTTCATTGAAAAGAAACAGCAAAAGTGCCACTTGTGAAATGAATAACACCAACAGCTAAGTGGAAGTATAATGGCAAATCTATTTTATCATAGCTGACATGCTCTGATGCCAAGGGAACAGGCATTATAAAGACAGAAAACTAGCCATAATTAAGTGCCTAGGCAGGGTACAAAATCCTAATGTAGGAGATGATTGCAAATGAGTCCTGTGTTCCTGAGTCTTCCCTGAAGCACCTCTGGATGTTATGTTTAAAAGTGGACATGCAAGTGTAAACGTACATACATACATACATACCATTCAAATGGTTAAAGTTTAACCACTGGACACAGGCCATAGATGGACAGAAAAAAACAACAAAGGTATTGATTCAAGAAAGGGTATTTGCTAACATTTTAAATGACCTACAAAGAAAAAGACCCTATGATGCAGTTCCTAGTAGAGTCTATTTCATGGAAATAAAACTGTTTTAATATTTGAAAGGTTCTTTCCACACTGATTTTGAAATCCCACATGAAACTACTCCCTTTTATTGTAGCTTTATTTGTGCTTGACAAAGTCTTTCTATTTCCTGTTGACACTTAGGACTCCAGCTCAGATAGTGTGCCAGCAGTTGGCTGACTCTAACTGGCCATTTATAGTTATGTTTTCTTTATTTTGAAAATCAGTAACAAGATACATCAAGGAACCAGCACAACACTGTAAGTGAAAGTTCTTACAATTCGAGCCAAATTTTTGACATTTATAAACCTCTATTTTTGGTAATTATCAAAGCTTGATTAGGATTTTCTGACATTTTTGTTTTGTTTTGGCTTTTTTTTGGTAATCTGATTCCTAATAAAAAATTGTAAGAAAATTTATGTTGGATGCTTGTTATGTTTTATTACTTATGTAGTGAGGTTTTGTTCCATGCCTTTTTTATTTTTTTGTTTGAAATCCAAGGTCCATAAGGAAACATCTTGTTTTCTATATTATGAGTAACTGCTGTCATTTATGATAGCAATTGTATTAAAATTAGATTCATTTCCATAGTACTTAGCTCAATAAAATTATCTATGTATTAGAAGTGACATACTCTAAAGAAGTTCAGTGATATGTATCACCCTTTTGGGACTATGTAGACATACTCACTTTGAAGGAAGTTCCTTCAAAATATCTGTAACTAAAAAGTCATAGATATGCATTAACGTTTAATTGTTCCACAAGAGATGTTGTAGTCATCTAAATAAACCATCAGATGAGGCCTTTTAGAGGAAATTATAAAGTACCTGTATATTTTTACTCTTTCCTATTTAATTTAACCTATTACTAGCTTACTAAATAACAGTAAATGAATGCAAAATCATAACAAATCATTACTTAAACCTTTGAAGCCATAACATAATATATGTATATATTCCTGCTATTAAAAATCTATGCACCATAAATTATTTTGTGTCTCACCCATTTGACACTATATCCTAGCTGTTCTTAATTGCACAGTACACAGTGTCACCAGGCAATTCAGGAAGCTATTTTAATTATAAACCCCATGCTAAAGATTAATGACCTATTTTCTCCCTGAAGAGACAGCAAAATTATTTATTATTAAAAGTATTAAAAATAATATCTACTGTTGTTGGGTTGAGTGGCTGGGTATCAGCTGCCTGCTAGTGAGCAATTATTTTGGGTCGTTTTTGCATTACTTGTTTTTCTTGGGGTTTTGTGTTGTTTTTCCCCCTCTCTGTTTTTGTGGTTTTGTTGTTTTGTTGTTTTTGGGGGGTTTTTTGTTTAGTTTGGTTTGGTTGGTTTTTAAATTATTATTATTAAACTGTCTTCATCTGAACCTATGAGTTCTCACAAGCTTACGCTTTCAATTCTCTCTTGCATTCCAGTGGGTGAGGGAGTGACTGAGTGTGGTACTTAGCCACCTAAGGGGGTTAAACCATGACATCTAGAGTAACTCAGGCTATCACAGTGAGCAAGATCAGCTGTAATTATGAGCTAAGGCAATGAACAAAATCATTTTTGGAAATCCCAACTACATTTATACTGAGGCCTGTTCACATTTAAGTACCTTACTGGACTGTCATCATCATCTGGATCTCTAGCAGTTACGATCCCCACCAGTGAGCCACTCACAGCCCCTTCAAAAATCTCCATTACATAGTTCTCTGCAGTGAAAACTGGAGGTTCATCAGCATTTTCCACATTGATTTTGACAACAGTTTTGTCTTCAAATGGTTCTTCTTTCAAAAAAAGTTCATCAATATACTTGTTTGCAACTTTTGCTTGAATACTGTATCGCCTTTTGCTCTCATAATCCACGGTCTGTTAAGGAAACAAAAAAAGTGATTTGGAATATTTCTTTCCTAACATTTGAATTAAATATAGTTCCATAAACGGTGTGAGATTAAAGACAAAATAGTTTTATCTTTCAACTGGGAATTTTTTGGAAAAAACCCAAAAGTTACTTTTAAAAGTAGTTCATTCTAAGGTTTTGATTTTTTTAATGTTAAAAACATTCTAAAATTTTTGTTTGCTTTCACATTTAGGCTGGCTTTAATGCTACAATCAAAAAACATTGTTAAAAAAGTCTCCACATACAATTTCACCCCTAATAACATATAGTTGCTTTACTATTTTGGATAATCCTTATCTTCTGGAAAAAAAAAATAGCCTCCTGAATTGTAATAACTCCCTGTAGGAAAAGAAAACAACAAATGAACAAACAAAAAAAAACCAAAAAAACAAACCAAAATGAAACAAACAAACAAACAAAACCCACCAACTTAGGGGTTCCAGTTCTTCAGGGTTCTGGATTTCACTAGACTAAACTCTCTCTGTATTTCAGGGGATGCCCCAGATGCCCTGGAAGTATTCCTACTTGATTCCAAAACAAACTACACAATATCAAAGACTGTTACATAGCTTAATTCACAAGCTGGTGGGTTTTGAGTGTATTTAGTGTCTTTTCAAAGTTATAACATAAATTCCACTGTCTATATAATATTGTAATAAATTTTGACTTCAAGTAACAGGAGGTGTTGGAAGTCTGGTAATATTGTTCGTAATTTATTGATAAAAACTTTACAGAAGAGATATAACATTTTCTCACAATGGGATACAATGTGTTGTACAGCTAGAGATAACTTAAAGATACTCTGACTGTGACTGTTGTATTCAGTAGGAATAGGAATGAGTCAAAAAGGTAATCAGAAAGAAAGCATTTTGCTTTTTATCCCTCTAATATTCCAATCAAATCACAAAGGCCAAAGAAAAAAATCCAAATCAATAGGCATTTTTTAAACATCCAGCTTGCTTGTGGAGGTTCTTGCCAGTATTTAACTAATTTTTTATAACTTTTCAGAGACCTCACCTTTTTTAGTAAGATAATTCCTTCTTGAGTCTCATCATTAGTAATGATGTCAAAAACATCTGAGCTGTCTCCTTCAATGGAATAGTTCATGGCTGCATTCTCTCCTATATCACTGTCTTCTGCAAAGACTTTGCCTACGATGGTGCCTACAGGAGCCTCTTCAGAGACACTCATATAGTAGAGTCCTAAAGAAACAAATACTGGCACAGTTAAGTGATCTGCCATGGTTAATAGCTGTTCTAGCTGTGATGGCCTGAGATTCTCAGAAATTTGGGGAAAATCCCCAGCTTTTAGTAAGTCAAAGGATATAATCTAGCACTGTATAGATCATGGGTGCAGGGCATGACAACCTTCCCACTTTTAAGTTGACCTCTCTCAGCCCGACTTTAACAATAAATAGAGCAAAGGACAAGAGGCAATAGTTTTAAATGAAAGGAGGAAATATCTAGATTAGATATAAGAAAGGGATTTTTTACAGTGGAAGTGGTGAAACACTGGCACAGGTTGCCCAGAGAGGTGGTGGATGCCCTGTTCCTGGAAAAAATCAAGATCAGGTTAGATGGAACTCTGAACATCCCTGCCCACTGAAGAGGTGCTGGATCAGATGACCTTTAAAGGTCTATTTCAACACTAACTATTTTATGATTCCATGAACCAACAGGATGAAAATACAGTGGAGGACAGTTCTTCATAACTGCATTTCACTAGTTTTTGCTGACAGACCAGTGAGCAGCTCTTACATCTCCTGGACAAAGATGTTCACACCATTTGCCAAAAATTTTACAGTATCTGTCAGACAAGAACAAAGAAAGAAGAAGACAGAATGTGAGTGAAACTGGTCCAAAATATCCTGTTTTCCACATTTTAGGCTTAGGTAGTGTGACCTATAGGGAAAACAGTTTATTAAGTGATTTATCTCCAAATCCTAGTGGTAAGTAAAAGCAGCAGGCCTGAAATCTTTTACAATGATAGCATTTTTTCCCCATGTTTTTTTCTGTGTGTTTTTTTAAATATTTTTTTTTATTTTACTTCTATTTAAATCTATGTGCCGAAGTGAAACACAGTCCTGTTCTGAAAAGACCAAGCAGAACTATAATGAATCTAAATTTCCTTAGGACTTCAATTACTGTAAACAGCCTATACTCACGCTGTTGAAACTTAGGTGGATTGTCATTGATGTCAGAGAGGTTGATGGTAACAGTGGCTGTCGCTGAGAATGCCCCTGGTTGCCCAACCATATCTTTGGCTTGGATGATGACCAAATACTGATCTTTTGTTTCTCTGTCCATTTGGGAAGCCATTCTGATGACCCCTAAAAATGAAAAGTGTAATAGAATAGCATATAACAGTCCCATTTTCCCCCCAACATCTGATGGTATAATATGGGTATAAAATGTGTCATTAGAGCCTGTTATGAATTTACATTCTAGACCATGCACAACACAACTGTCCTAATTCTGGGAATTAGTACCCATGGGAGCAAGTATGGTGTATGAAAGATCCATTCTGCATATTTTTAGTTCTGGGGAGCAGAATACTCAATACGTTTTCTCTGTCATATACATCCATCTCAGAAATTAGGTTTTTGGAGGGATGTCACACATCTCTGTGTTTTCTCTAACACAGAGAACATCACATAACAAGTTATTGACTTGTTAAATAAGAAGTATTATTAGATGCATTTGTCAAATGGGGCACTCAAAACCCAATTCCTTTCTTTAACAAGATAATTTTCTAACTAAAATTTGGATTTCCTAGAAAGAAAGAATTTCAGTGTCCTATGGGAAAGAAAAAAATTATTTTCTTTATATCTAGGACCTATGTAGAGATGTAAGAGTGTAGAGTGGTATCAGTTGGTCTCTGTTTTGAAATGAAGAAAGACATTTTTACTTCCATGCATTTTATTAGTTTATGGATATTTTCAAGTTACAAGTTCATTTGTAGTACCTGTCTTTGGCTCCACAGAGAAATATGGCTGTCCCTGAATGAGACTGTAAATCAGACGGGCACTATTCCCATAAGAAGGATCATCACCATCTGTAGCTGTTACCTGTATGACCGAAGTACCTCAAAGAAAAATAAAATAGATTATGTCTATATTCTTCTTGTATAAATTATCTCATAATTACAAAACATAAACTCTTAAAAAACTTTTTACTATGCCAATTATATTAACAAACTGTCCTAAAACTTTGCAAGAGCAACTGGCACCATCTAAAATTTATCAGTAAAAAGGGAAAATATTTCCTTAGCAACCATTCTTATTACATACACATTTTCAATAAAAATAAAAATAAATAATGTATTATTTTTAGCACTATATTTATGTTACTTAAAATGCTACGTATATCATGCCTTTTTCCCTAGTTTCTGATATGTGAATGGAATATAGCAAATTGTTTCTTCTCCCTGTCTGTATTCTTCAAAGTATTTTACAGAATTTTCCTATATGAACAATAGTCTCTTTATCATCAGTAGGCCCACTGGTGATAAAGAAATTAATTGTTACCAAGAAAAGGAGGCAAAAAATATAACAAGGCTCTGATAAAATTTTTTACCCTTGACTCTTTAATGAGCCTGTCCCAGTGCAAAAATGATGGCAGAAGTCCCAGTGCAAAAGTGATGGCAGAATTCCCAGCACAAAAACACAGCAGAATCAAACTGCCAAGCTTGATTTTAACTCTAGTGGGAAGTTGTTTATATCCTAGATAGAAGATTGAGAGCAATCTCATGGCACCACCAGTAATGAATGTCCTTTAAAAGAAAATATTCACAGTAACATCATTTTCTAATCATTATTTTTGGTTTCTTTTTTTTCCTCACCTAAGTTCTGCACTAGAATACACACATCACTTCTTGTGAGGAACAGTGGGAAATCCAGATACTTTCTAAACATTTCTGGTATATGTTCACATGGTTGCACTTCCTTACCAATACAGCTGTATAGTTATGCTAGAGGTGAAAAGAATAAGAAACAGTAGAGTGAAAGGGAGTTAGACCAGAAACTCCTTTTTTATGGCAACTTCAAAGTTGATACTTGTCTCCAATAAAACAAATGTATCCATAGCTGTTTTCTAGCAGTTAAATCATTTTATGTTTAAACAGAAATTAAAAAGGCTTTTTCATATATGTTACATTCAATATTTAGATTATTTAAAAATTATTTTCTGCATTTTCTCTCAATTTATTCAGTAGCACTTCAAGTGATTCCATAAGACATCTTATCATCTCTCAGGTACAGAGTATAATAAACTGTTATTAATCTCCATGAACTTTTAGACCTTTATGTCCTTCAAAACCTATTTACAAAATTGAATATCTGATATTTACTTGTATTTTAGATGTGTGCATTGATGTATAAACGTATATCCAGATCCTGTTGCTCTGCAGAAATGTTAAAGATAAAATTACAGATTCATATTTAGTCAAGGCACATATATGCCTCAGATATAACAGAATTCCGTAATGAGACTGAAGGGTAAATGTAATCTTCAGCTACACAATTGTTAACTTTGTATCAACTCTGATTTGTAGAAATTGCTGTCACTATTACAGAAAACTCATCCTCTAAGACGATTTATCATAACTGGAATGCAACTGCTTTGAAAAAGAAATGGAGTGGTAGTTAGGAAGGGATCAAAAACTATGAATAATTCTGTAGGAATCATCTGTCATGAATGTCATTTTCTACTAAATAAAACCAACTGCCCACAACTATGTTTAGAAACAGACTTATTCACAGCAGCATATTTATAAAATTAGGTATAAAATCCAACATATATAGGACTGCAAAGTTATTGCAGCTTTTGTGTATCTCACATGTTTAAAAGTATAATTATTTTCTGTTCAGTTTCTAACCATTATAAAGAAATCTTGAATCTAAACCACCATTTACTGCTTCTGTAAGACCCAAGCACACTTTTCTGCTTGTCTTTTGATTCTTCCTGTGTATAGCAGCAGAAGATTGAAATTTGTCCAGTTGGGCTCAAAGAGATGCAGCTAGTGGATGTAATGGAAAGGTGAATAGGTAAAAGGCATCTAGTAAAGAGGGAGCTGACCTGGAGGGATGAAATAACAGATGTCCTGCACTAACAGGAGGGAGACTATTTCTAAATTTGGGTGAGAGCAGACCATGAAAAAAATGGGGTGTAACTTCTCACATTGTTTAGAACAAAGATTTTATGATCACTACATGAACCTCTGCATCAAGGATAAACTACACAGTAATCAGAAGAAAATTATTATGCCATGAAACCCTTATTTCTTCATACATTTAATGATCAGAAAAAAACCCTACACCAAAAGCAATCAACCAAAAAAAGCCAACAAGAAAAAAAAATCAGCAAAGCAAAACAAAGAAAGAAAAACAAAACTCACAAAAACCTGGAAGAAAACAAACAAGCAAACAAACATACAATGAGAAACAAACACAAAACATTTACTGAGTGGAATCATGGAATCGTGTTTACCTAATATTTGTATTTGAGTGACAGAAGTTGCAATGTTAATATTCTGCATTCAAAAAGTCCTAAAAGCCATTATTTGTAAGTACATGGTTTTGAGAAGAATAATTTATGAGATACAAATCATATCTTAAAATAATCGATGAACATATAAATACACTCACACAAACCCAAACAAGAAACCTCCAAAACCCTAGCTCCTGACATTTTAAGCATGACATGATATAATTCAAAATTGAACTTTTTGATTAACTGTATTGAAGACAAACTACTACTCTTTGTCTCTGCAGCCTTGGTTTTACCCTTTCGGGCAAAACATTGTAGTGCCATTTATATAATGCAGCTCATTAAGTATACTATGGGCCCCCATATGACAAATAGTTATTCATTTTTCTAACTAGAGCTTGCAATCTGTAAGGTCAGTAAGTACTGATAGATTATTGCATCTGACTCTTAACCACTCCATCAGATATACTGTATTTGTACAAGTTTAACAGCTATTTAGAAGACACTTACAGTAAAATCATACTAAGTGCCCGAGGGGAAAGCACAGTCCTGTGTTCTCAGAAGACAGTCCATTTGCTGACACACATTTCATTTACTGTGACACTTGCATATAAAACCCTAATAAAATTTAGTACTGAAGATAAAAGAGAGCTAATAAAGAATTAAAATATATTCTCATTTGTTGGCACCTTAGAATATATATTGATATTTGTAACTAACTTCAGACAAAATTATCTGGACCTATTTTCTGGCTTTGCTGTGGTTCTCTGAGAAAAGTGGCTAGCTCTGAATTATTCTTTCCTTGCTTTCTTAGTACCACACAAAATGTTCACTAGCAGTGGCCTACTTTCCCAAATATTAACCATGCTTCCTGAGAGTGTTTCCTGTGAGGAAATGACTAGGAGATCGAGCATCAGTGAACTGAGACAATGCTAGAGAACTCAGAACAGAGCAAAGGGTAGGTCTATGGTACTATATCACTTAAACTAATTCTGCTCTTCTTCTGCAAGAGTATGTTCTAGTTTACTGGGAGGAAAACACAGACACGATAAGCCTTTATGATATCAGTGTTGCAAATTTACATTGGTTCCTCTTTCTGTCTGCTGTGAGATTGTAAATTTCCTTGTAAGGTTAGTTTAGAATGCACAGTGAAATATAGTTTTACCTCAGTAAAGCAGTCCCTACCTTTTGAGAGGAAGGATAAGTGAGCCTAGAGAAGTACTCATTGTGTCTGCTCAGCTGTTTCACATGTTGGAGCTGACCACTATCAAGGTACATACTCCACTTACACTGTGTATTCCAGACATACGCTTTGGTATTCCAGTAGTGTTTACATGGAAAAAGCAGGTGAAAGAATGATCTCTCGAATAGCTATCACATTGGTGCTAAAGAGATAAAGTGTACAAGAAACAATGTAGAAAATATTTTAAGATCCAAAGGGTGACCTGGATTCACATATCATACACTTGATGGTCGCATATCTATGAGTTTACTATTTGAAGCCTTCTCCGGGGACAACCTCTTGTCGTGGGGGAGAAGCTTGCATGCCCTCATGAGATTGACAGCTATGCTGGAGGTGGTTTGTGCCACCAGTAGGGTTTCCCATGCCAGACAGGTCTCAGCTGAAGGGTCAGACAAAGTGTGTCCATGGGCAGGATGGGCTTGCTAGCCACCTGGCAACCATTCTAGGAGAAGGACAACTCCAACCCCAAACCTGGGCAGATGGAGCTCGCTTAGCCCTGTAAGGCTATCCATCTAAGAGAAGGATACTCTAACCAAACCTACGTCCTGAGGTATTCATTGTCAGCGTCCAAGCTCACTAGGCCGTGGCAGATGAACCTCAGGAGTAAAGGGTGGGGCCAGTTCCACACATGCTGTGCCTCACCTAAATAATCCATTGCACAGGCTCGAAGGGTTCACCCACATTGCAAAGCCCTGTAGCGACAGGCGAGGGTCAAAACCAGCAGGTGATAGGAAGCAACGGGAAGCTGCAGACCCAACGTGCCATGCAGGCGGTTCAGGCCATTGGTCATTCAAGACTTGACCCTGGAAATGGCAGTCTTGTGAAGCAGCATCCTGAATGACCAAGCAGCCTTTTCTAGGGACAGCACTGCTTGCTCCACATGGAGATGGGCCTAGCAAAGGTGACCTAAACAAAGCTCGTCTCCACACCCAGTTGGATAACCGCGGCCAACTGGCATCTTCCATGCAGTCAACCAAAACCAAAGAGATTTCAAAGGCATACACCTGCCTGCACAGGTGTGCTCAAACTAACACTTACATGTTGGAACATCAGAAGCATGCTTGATACTGGGGATAGTGGATGTCCTAGGCATCGTTCTGCTCTAATTGCCCACGAACTATCGCGGCTCAACATTGACATTGCTGCTCTCAGTGAAGTTCGTCTTCATGAGGAAGGCAAGCTTAAAGAACATGGTGCCGGATACACACTCTACTGGCCAGGCAAACCCAAAACCGAAAGACACCTTTCAGGAGTTGGCTTCATGATTAAAAACTCCATTGCCTCCAAACTTGAAAATCTGCCGACAGGTCATTCTGATCACGTTATGTCCTTACGCCTCCCTCTACACAACAAGCAACATGTTGTTCTTTTTAGCGTATATGCCCCAACTCTCCAAGCTGACCCAGCAGAAAAAGACAAATTAAGAATTGTGAAGCCTGAAAAGGAGTCCTGGGCAAGCATGGAGTTGGAAACTGCAACGACAATGGATACCTCCCGCTAGAGTTTTGTGCAGAACAGTAGCTCGCCATCAACAACACTATCTTTAAACAGAAAGACAGCCTGAAGACAACCTGGATGCATCCTTGGTCCAAGCACTGGCACCTCATTGACTATATCTCAGTGCAACAGAGAAAGGTCAGCGATGTCCATCATACCCAAGTGACGCCTAGTGCAGAATGTCAAACAGACCATTGCCTTGTGAATTGCAAACTTAACCTCCACTTCAAGCCCAAACCTAAGAGAGGTGGCATTCCAAGGAGGAGGTTCCAAGTTAACAATCTTCAAACAGCCACAGTGAGAGACAGCTTCCAGGTAAACCTTCAAACTAGACTTAAAGACAATCCCATAGATCCCTCTCCTGAAGCACTTTGGTATCATATTAAAAATTGCATCCTGCAGTCCTCTGAAGAGTCCCTAGGGTTCTCTCCCAAGAAAAACAAAGACTGGTTTGATGAGAACAATCAAGAGATCCAGGAATTGTTGAAGAAGAAGACCCTGAAAGCAGTGTCCAGACCCACACACCAGGTTCAAAGTCCCTTACTCAGTGCAGATTGTCGAATGCTTCTCACAGAAAAAAACCTTCATCCTTAAATGATGGTCTGAGCCCTTTCAGACTCTCATCAGTGCCCACTGTGTAGTCTAAGGCTCAGCAATTCAGCACATTACAGATCTGGTGAAAAATCCATTGGATGCAGCCCCTACTATGGAAGAGACACTTAAGGCCATACAACAGGTGAAAACTGGTAAGGCAGTTGGGGTTGATGGAATGCCACCCGAAATCTGGAAGCATGGAGTTCAAGCACTCCATGCCAAATTCCACGAGCTTGTTGTGCGCTGCTGAGAACAAGGGGAACTACCACCAGATCTCCGTGATGCAGTCATCATCACCCTGTTCAAGAAGAAAGGATTAAAATCAGACTGCTCAAATTACCGAGGTATCACTTTGCTCTCCATTGCTGGTAAAATGCTTGCAAAAATACTTCTGAACAGATTAGTACTCACTATCGCAGAAGAACTTCTACCTAAAAGCCAGTGTGGTTTCAGAGCCAATAGGAGTACCACAGACATGGTGTTTGTTCTCAGACAACTGCAAGAGAAGAGTAGGGAACAGAACAAAGGTCTCTATGTAGCCTTCATTGACCTCACCAAAGCTTTTGACACTGTGAGCAGAAAAGGCCTGTGGCAGATCTTGGAATGTTTAGGATGACCCCCCCAAGTTCCTCAAAATGATCATCCTGCTACATGAGGATCAGTGTGGACAAGTCAGATATGGTGATGCACTCTCTGAGCCCTTTCCAATAACCAGTGGTGTGAAACAAGGTTGAGTTCTTGCACCAACTCTATTCACAATCTTCTTCAGCATGATGCTCCAAAGAGCCACAGCAGACCTTGATGAAGAAAATGGCATCTACATCCAATATCGTACCGATGGACGCCTGTTCAACCTAAGGCGACTGAAGGCCCACACCAAGACCCTGAATCACCTTGTCCGCGAGCTGCTTTTTGCTGATGATGCCGCCCTCGTTGCTCACACAGAAGCAGCTCTGCAGTGCTTAACATCCTGCTTTGCAGAGACTGCTGAGCTTTTTGGGCTGGAAGTCAGCTTGAAGAAGACAGAAGTTCTCTACCAACCTGCTCCTCAAGAAGTCTTCCATCATCCCCACATCACCATAGGTGAATCAGAGCTTAAGTCAGTCCAGCAGTTCACCTATCTGGGAAGTATCATTTCCTCAGACGGTAAGATTGACAAAGAGATAAACAACAGGCTAGCAAAGGCATACAGAGCCTTCGGAAACTTCATAAAAAAGTGTGGTCCAATAAACACCTGAAGAAAAGTACAAAGATTAGTGTCTACAGAGCCATTGTACTGTCTACTCTTTTATATGGATCTGAATCATGGGTCATGTATTGCCACCACCTGCAGCTTCTCGAACGCTTCCATCAACTCTGCCTCTGTTCAATCCTAAACATCCATTGGTCTGATTACGTGACCAATGTGTCTGTTCTTGAACAGGCGGGGGTCAGCAGTACCGAGGCCATGCTGATGAGAACGCAGCTGTGCTGGGCAGGGCACGTCTCCAGGATGGAGGATCACCGCCTTCCGAAGATTGTGCTCTATGGTGAACTCGCCACCAGCTGCCGCAAGAGAGGAGCCCCGAAGAAGAGATACAAGGACTCTCTGAAACAACACCTCGGCCTTGGCCATATTGACTGCCACCAATGGTCCACTCTGGCCTCCAATCGGGATTCATGGAGGCACACCATTCATGACACTGCTGCTTCCTTTGAGAATGCACACAGAGTCAGTCTTGAGGAAAAAAGACAACACAGAAAGAACCGCTCCTTGCCAATATCGTCAAAGGATATGCAGCAAGCGTGGGTAATGCCCTTCCCAAATCTTCGTTCACGAAGCCTAGCCATGATGAAGATGATGACTATTTGAAGCAGTCTGTGTCAGAGAATCAGCACTCAGGGATCTTACTTCATTTTTCACCTATTCTGGCAAATGGGAGATGGTGTTATTTCTGATTATTTTACCTTTTTTTTTCATTTCATATATTTCTACATTTAACTGGAATATTTTTTATTTATAATATTACAGGAATATCACAAAGTAAATTAAGTTTTCTCCAACTGAATTAATCTTATTCTGAAATCATATGCTATTTTAGGAATTTAAATATATAATTGATGACATAGGAGATTGGCTAAAGACAGCTGAGCCTTTCGTTTTTAGGTTATCTGTTTATAGCAAACTCAAGAGAGTATAGAGAAAAATTTCCCACTTGTCAAGATCTTATTGACAGTTTCAGGTGGGAAAAAAGGCATATGAGAAAAGGTTAAAGTACGACCTTACCTAACTATTTAGATATATCTATATATCTATATATCTATATGTATATATATCTATGTCATCTATACCTATCGATCTCTATCTCTATCTCTATCTCTATCTCTATCTATATATCATTTATCTATATATGTATATATGTATCCATCATTAAGACAGAAAAATAAGCTGGAAGAAATTCACAAGTCAGTTGTTCATACACTTATGTGAATAGTTACAGGTCTCTGTGAGTATAGATGAAGCCCTACTAAATCATCAACTATTTTAAAAAATACTTTTAAAGAGACCAAGTGCCGTATAAACAATGTTTTACTACAGGAAAAAAAATTATCAAAGTCCTACAATTGTATATTCACAGATAATTCTAGACATTGAACTATACACATTTTTACTGTAAGCACAGAAAAAAAAATAAAAATGCAAAGGTCCTTTCCAAGACACCTGTCTTGTCTCAAAACTTGAATTAATGAGCAAGATGCAAAGGCTAGAAGAATCCTCTGAACAAGCAACTGATTAGAAAAAGTTATTTGACCAAGAGCTCAGATGCAGACTAATTCTGTCTGCATGGAAGAAAGTGGCAGTGAAGAAACCATCAGAACTGACTTTGCCAGTAGAAAGTGGTATAAGCAGTGTAACTAGCAAGTAAATTGATTAAATAGAGTTCTTTTGTAGGCCATTGTTGGTAGTGATCATAAACTGCTGCTTGCTGGCAGAAATTAACATATTAACATCACTTTTGATTAAACACCAGGCACGAATACCCTTTTCTTGCAACTGCTATTCTGGCTGGTAAAAAAAGATAAAGTTTATGTTTTACAGTGAAAGATTCGCTGATTTTGCCCTAAAAGTTGAATATGTAATGCTAATAAAACGTAGTTAATATTACATTTTATGAGCACTGATGTTATAACATTAAGGACCTCATTAATTCATACTGTTTAAAGTAGCACAATATTTAATTTCCTTTCAATATCAATTGCAAATAGAAATAGCCAAAAGAGATAGGGATAAGAATGAAAAGACTATTGGGATTCTCTCTGTAAGATTTAAAGAATCCAGTTTTCCTTTCATTTTGAAGATAGTTATTTGGAGATAGTGCCTATAATATGCCTGCTTATGTCAGCTGTATTGACTCTGGGTTCCTGAAGGCTTTAATTTTATGTGTACACATATTACTTATGCAAGTGTGTATGTACATACAGATGTATATATACACCTATACTTGTCAGATGTTGACTTTGATTTGTATTTGCTGTATTAAATTTCCAGATACATGACAGATCCTAGTACAGCTCTATTTGATCATGTAGAAGTGTGAATGAAGAGGTGCAGCGATGAAGTTGTTCCTCTTGACAGGAAAATTGCAATTCATGTGCTTAGGAAATCAGAAGGTAGTCCTACACTGAACTCTAATCCAAATAAGAAGCTGACTGATAGGAAAGAGATTTGGCAGTGTAAATAGGTAGACAACATACGGAGAATGAGGTGGTCATCCCATTTCCTTTGCAACCGACTATGGTACTCTACCTATTTCTACTGATAATGCTATATTTTTAAACAAGTACTAATTTCAAGCCTGAATCACTGATGGGAAAGACAACTGTCTGTAGTCAATCCAAGCATGTATCCAGAATCTGGAAAAGGGCTTGGACACATATAGGTACCTAAATACTTAACTACAAGGATGTTAAGTGGAGGTATTTATGACCTTCAAGTTAAGCACATACCTTTGCAAATTTTCAAACCTTGTTTATATCTCACTGAGAAGCAGTCTATAACATATGCACTTAAGATTCTCTATCAACACAGCTATCTAGAACAATAATATGGAAATAAATATTTTGGTTCATAACATATCATACCTTCAGGTGACATCTCTGGAACAGTAGCCACATAAGGTCCATCCAAGAACTGTGGTTCATGGTCATTGACATCTCGAACCTTGATAATGAATTCTGATTCAGGTTCAACAGGAAGTCGAGTGCTCCTATTAATTGCTTGTGCTTTCAGAGTGTAGAAAGGTTTTTCTTCCCGATCCAGCTTTTTTTTGGCATAAATTTTGCCCTTATACTCATCAATGGCAAAAATGCTTCCAGCTCCCTCCCCAGTCAGAATATATTCTAGGCTGCCATCTTGCTTGTCTAAATCTGATTTCAGCTGAAAGTATAAAACAGAAAAATAATTCACACTTTGGGAGGAATAAATTTTTGGAATATTCATTTTAGGCTTTATTTTCATTCTACAGTGAACCCTGTCATTAATGAGCCTTCTTGGATACTAACATTTAAAAGAAGGTATTGTCACATTTTCAGACAGCCATTTTAATTTTAAAGTACATTATTTAATTTTAAAGCATTGATATAACAGTCTCATAAATGCATGATAAACCTGGAGAGAGATGCTTCAACTACTTTGAAATGAAGGCAATGAATATAAGTACCCACTTTAGTTCATTGCTTTATCAGCTTCCATACAATTCTGCTGAAAACAAGGCAAAGGCCATTAAACATTACCTAAAGTTTTTATTATTGCAAATGACAAGTGTACTTTGTGAGCTTTATGTAATTTTTTTAACTTAGCAATACTAAGTGTAAATGTGAGCAACAGTGATGTTCTGTTTCTGCTGAAATATTAAAGAGATGAAAATCTATTCTGTGGGGTAAGCCTATATTATTTATTCTGAAATAAATTGATAGACACTTTCCATTTCCTTCCAGGATGATCTACATCCTCTGTTGTCTTGCTGAGCTGAACTTTATAATGATGAATCCTTTGATGAAACTGAGCCTTGGAGACAATTGTGATCCAGCTGAATTTGTTAATGCTAACAAAGCAGTTATATTAATATTAACAATATATAATAGAACCTTTAAAATAGCAATGACTTAATTTTTTAACATGTCATCATCCACAGTTGAATTTTATGGGAACAGCAATTTCTATCATATCATTAATTCTCTATTTTTCCTCTATTTGTTTTGGTTTTAGAACAAAATATGTCAAAATCTATAATAGGCTGGAAAAAAATGAAAACTTCAAAGTTAAAAAAATATTATTCAGCTTGTTTCTCTTATGAAGCAAAAGGTTTAAAACGCAAATAATATGCCTAACCATTGACTTCAATTATCTCACTGTTTTACTTCACTCGTGTTGACCTTGCAGGTCAGTGTACAATAGAGGGTCACAGAATAGGAAAGAAGTAACTGTGGGGGGTAAAGGGGCGATTTTGCTGTTGAAGCTACTCAAATACTTTGTAATAACTTTTGAAGTTGTAAAAATGATTTTAATGTTTTTTTGGAACAATGCTAATGTCTATTGAAGATTTACCTAATGATTAATTATCTGCTTGCATCAAATAGATACTTTATTCAAAATGTGATTGAGACACTGCTCTGAGATATGAGGAACAGTTTTGAGTTCCCGCTCTGAATTTTCTCCAAGTATTTAAGATCTAAAATATGCAGAGTTAATTACCCTTGCCATTACAAAAGAGAATGTTCAAGGCTAAGGAGTTTAAAAACATTAGAAATATAAACAACTTAAAGTCAAATATTTTCAACATAAGTAGCTGTGTGTTAAACATGGACCCTTTATAAATGATCTGGTCAAACTCATTTTAACACCATCCAAATATGGCATCGGGCTAAGGGGCAACACAGCGTCTTTGTTATCCACAAAACTTGGTTTCCTTGGCATGAACTGCAGGGCATGGGAGAGATGATGTATATCCATATTTTAAACTAACATGGGGTTCAGGTGGGACCACAGAATGAATAAAACCCTTAGGGTCTGGAAGCTTGACTTGGACTGGCTGCTTAGCATAACCTATGTTGAACAACTTCATTCAGTATCATTTATCTGCAAAATACTTCATGACCTTGAACATGCTGAATTAGAGGTCTCTTACCAATGACATTTGCTGAGAAAGCATACTAAAGGTTCTCTGTTTACTTGGGTTTCTTAGGCTAAGCACAAGAAAATATATGGTCGTCTTGTAAATGAGAACTGAGAACAGGAATTTTTGTACTTGTCCTCATATATCTGTCATTGAAGTGCTAATGGACACATTTATTTTTCTTAAGCTTGAAAATGGAAAAGGAGTTATGAGTTTATGTTAAATGAAATTTGAAGATTTAGCTCTGATAATGAAAAGAATTTTATATGAAATAGTGACTTAAAAACAGAGACTGTCTACCTGTGCATTTTCGTTGATGTAGTTTTCTTCAGGGCCTTAATTACTAAAAATTCATGTGTTGATCATAGACTACCACTTCATTTGCTGAAAGCGGAGTATATTGCACTCAGTAAAAAACACAAGTAAATTTGTCTGATTAGACAATGCTTACAATGCAACAAATTAGTGATAATCTTCAATAAAATTTCCAGTTTACCTGTGAGAAATAGAAAGGTGAGATCATGATATTACATGACATTCATGAAGTTTCTTTGCAGGAACCTGTTTTTGAGGTATTCTAAAATAATAGTTCCAAAAAATTAGACTGTGTCTACACTTGTTCTTTCAGAAGTGAGACATCACACTGCCATAGTAGTTACTTCAAAGGGGCTGGGAAAAAGTAATTAATGAATTTTGAACACTTCACCCTTTGGGCCCAATTAAATTTTAGTGCTAGTTAATTAGCCGTTAAGCTTTTTTTTTTCATTCATTCCTAGAAAGGGCCTTAAAGAAGAGCAAACTAGATTTCAAGATTGTAATTATTTCTAGTGTATAAAAATAAATAATAATAATAAATATGAAAATGATAGAGAGAGAAGAAAGGGGCAGATAAAGCTTCATTAAGACAATTATCTTAACACACATTTTTAAAGGAGGGTTAAAAATAATTGCTTTTTGTGCTAAACCTACATCGATCTAATGAACCATGCAGATTCCTGTAGTTTTCCAGTGGTAAAAGGATTTAGTATTAATCTGCTTCATTAAAAAATAATGACGGGTAAATCACCTGCTACTTAGTGTAATAGAAAATCATGCTCAATACTGTTTGTAAACTACACTACACTCAGTATGGTTGCTCTAATGCAGTGCCAAAAATAGCACAAACAAATTGCCAGATCTTGATAAATGAGTCCTTAACTTTCATTCAGAAGATAAAAAGGAACTTCTCAGTCTCATACTTTCATCTGTGTATGGAACTAGTTTTAGTAACAAAGTGGTTGTGAAATTTCCTTGACAGCAACCTAGGCAGAGGAAGGTCCTTGGTACTGCCATGGCCTCCGGCTCTTGGAGTTCTCTGACCTTCAGTAAGGTCACATGAAAGGAGAGATGTAGAATACCTAACTATAGTTTCCTGATTTCCTCTTTCTACCTTTCTTGCTATTTCCAGGTCACTGGAGATGTTTGGTCTTCCAAGTCAGGGCAGAAGCTGCTGATCAGCATACTAAAGCTAACCTTGTACTGTCCTTGAAACATTACTTATCGTACCTGTCCAATATAAACAGGATCCAGTGAAATCTGTTCCTCCGTTGCAAAAAGTGGTTCCCATAGCCAGCCACGTTTCACTCTTCGAACTGCTGTGAAAGACTGATCTGTGTTTTCAGCGCTGTGGCTCTGCATGATGAGAGAGCAGGGCCAAAGTTGAATCAGCATCACCATGAGAGGTAGCATTGGAGAGGAATTCATGCTGAAACCTTCTTTCAATCAATTTTATTCTGTAAAAGAGGAAAAAAAATAAATT
Source organism: Pithys albifrons albifrons (assembly GCF_047495875.1). Classification (NCBI taxonomy): domain Eukaryota; kingdom Metazoa; phylum Chordata; class Aves; order Passeriformes; family Thamnophilidae; genus Pithys; species Pithys albifrons. The sequence goes on from NC_092461.1 coordinate 85,256,524, forward strand.
TGACAAAGCATCATTTTTGTCTTTCCGCTTTATTTTTACCAGTTCTGTGCTAATGTAAGCACTGATTTGCAGTGTTAAAACCTCTTCTTCTCCCTAAAAGGAAGGACCTGAAACAAAATCTGTTTCTGATTAAAATAGATATTTTTTCAGAGTTCCTGTCATGAAAGTCAAGTGCTCAACTTTCCTTTATGAATAACCTATACAGGGAGTTTCTATTAAAAAAAAAATTAAAAAATCCTTCAATTCATCTTTCAGATTAAGCTGGGTAATTGTATTGTGTAGCCTATGAATAATTTGATTGGAATAATTGTGTGTTTCTTGTTAGCGCTCATTTTGAGCTGCAGTCACAGAACTGCCTGAAGGGTGAACATCTAACATTAGTGGCCCTGATGTCTGGCAGCTGATGAAGACATTTGTTTAACCTCTTCTTACCCACTTTCTGAGCTCAGCAAAATGCCTGGAAAAATGCCAGAAGTGGTAGGGCACCATGAAGAAGCAGCAGAAGTCTACAACTTTCTCCTTCCTGGCCGATAGAAATTGTCTTAACTGATTTTACCACCTCTGACATTGTTCTCTGCAATTAAACAGACAAAGGGATAATGTATCTTGAAAGATGCAGGTTTCTGTAGCTAGTTTCATTGGCACAAAACACTTTCATAAAAGGAAGGATTTCACAAATTATAAGCTGTTACTTTTCAGCAATTTTTCGCAGAATAAAGGAAACACTGATTTTTAAATATAATGCATCACTCAGTTAAGAATAGCCATCTTATATAAGGCAAAAAGAAAAAAAAATTGAAAATACTTACCACACATGTTTCAAGTCTTAAAACACTATTTGGCAATGGCATTAGCCATTATCTTTAAGGCTCTAGCCTCGAGGAATAACATTCCCTATGCAGAAGCAGTCTGGTTTGTGAATTTGCCACATACCAGTCAGCTTGTGCAGCACCATGAAAAAAAATATTTGTATGAATTTTACCTTAGGCCTGGAAAAAACATAAGTCTTATAGTTATCTAGGATAAAATACTAATTTATTTTAAGCTAATGATTTAAATAATGATTTATAAATAACCATCCTTATTCAAAGGGAAACATCATAATTTCTTAAAAAGACAGAGAGATAATACAGAAAACTATTTATTTTCTTCCAGCAATCTTATGTGACTTTGGACAGCAGTTTGTTAAAATGTAATCTGCATATGCATACATGGAGAGAGAAAAAAAAGATAAGGAAGTTCTAATAAAGTCATATAGAACCATAGATATTAAAGTGTACCTTCTAAATTGCTCATGTTTTCTAGTTTTTTGCTGAAAAGCTGTAATAGTGCAAGATGAGACTTGAATGGAAGGAATGTGACTTTGGTACTCTCTAGTGTCAGTTTCCTGCCTCTTTTCCTATAGCTGAAAGAGTAATATTTGTGGAATGGAAGGCAAGGCCAACAAAGCTCAACTTGGCTCTGAAATAAAGCTTGAATGAGGCTTAAAAGGCCTTGGAGAGTGTCTATGCAACGGGTGTGCTTAATGCTAAGCGGTAATCCACACAGAAACTAACCTTGAAAATGAACATTCATTTTATTGCAGCACATAGCAAAGGACAGACAACTCAAAAAAAAAAAAAGAAAGCTGAACAATCTAAGAGACCTTTCTGAGGAATCATAAAAAATGTATCTCAATATTCAATGCGAGGAGACAGGTGTTCAGTCTGGGCTATAGCAAATACTTCTGGCTACTCTTGTTTCAGGTGCTTGTTCTGACATTGTTCACCTTGTTTGACAAAGTATTTCAGGCTTGTAGGGCAGTACTTCACGCAGAGTGGATGCTACACAGTCATTATCAAACTCATCTGAGGACACCATGTATACACAGCATAGTGAGAGTACAGAATATGGGCACACTGGTCTGCTATTGGCCACATTTTTGCAATGTGCTCAGCAGTTAAATATGAACAGCAAAAAGAATACAGTTAGTATTTTTGTCTGTTTTGGTGTCTCTTTTTTACTAATTTATATTAATCACCTCTATTGGATTGATTCAAGCATCACATCTTGGACAAACTGAGCATAAATAAACATTTTTAGATTTTGACTTGTTGCACACACTGTATAAAAAGACTCTCAATTGAAAATACAGATGGTAGAAAAATTTCTGTAAAAAACCATAAAGATATGTAATAGATTTGAGAGCTTTATGCATCTCTGCTATATCAAACATACTCAATTTGCCTTTACTTTCAGGACCTTTCACAGCATGTTTGCTTCCAACATCTTTCTAATCATTTGACATTGAGACACTGCTTCCACCCTCTGGCCAGCACATGTGGCCATTCTTTATAAATCCAATTGTTCCCTTGTGAAATAATCACTTTCTTCCTGTTCCACTGGTTGTAGTTAACTCTCAGAAGTGGCTTCCATAAAATTCCCAGAAATTAATTTCTTACTCCCTCTTCTATTTCTAGCCTTTCCTTAACAAATCTAAATTTCAGTGTTACCTAATTTAAAACAGAAAAAAAAAGAAACTAAAAACCCCAGTGCTGTGTCTAAGAGGATTCTGTGCTGAGACTGCCGCCAATCACTGTGACTAGTATTGCCTCATTATTCCCTTTTTCTTCTCTGTCTTTCCCTACCCATCAGTTGTCTCTTGTTTTACACTCACATTTTGTAAATTAAATGACCTTTTACTCTGTATTATAATATTTAGCAGAAGGGATGATTAGGAAAAGCACTCAGATTTTGGTTACTATAGTGGTATGCACAAACTGAAAAAAAATAATAGAATAGTGTCTGATTGAAAAAAAAGGCAAATATATTTTCATGGATGAGCAAATAATCTGTCAGTAATAACTTCCTACGGAAAAGAGAGAAATGGGAACTACTCTTCTCCTGTTCTTCAGGAAGTATGTCTCCACTCTCAAGTGCAGTAGATTGCAATAACAGACACCCTAGGAACAGAGTAATGAAAACTTCAATAGCAGTTGTAACAGCTTTTAAAGCAGCATCTTCTTTTCATATCCAATGAAAAGCATGAGTTTCCTGTAGACTAGAACCAGATTTACCTTCCTGGCATGAAGTTGAAGAGTTCTCTGTTAGATTTGTTCTGTAATCATCACCAAGTAACATCCTTTCTCCATTTATAAGTGGATACTAGTTTTAGTTGTGCTATGAGTCTGACTTGGCTCTGAATTCCCTTTGTATCATAATTTTTTAAATTTTTTGTTTGTTTTTTTGTTGTTATTGTTATGATCATGTAATTACATTATAAAATATACCTATTACTCCCAAGCATTGCAAGAAAAACAATAGGAAGAGTAAGAGACCTAAAGAATACTGCTTATTGAATAAAATGAAGTTACATATTTGTTGGTGAGCAGCTTTCTAGAGCATTAAAAACATCACAAACATCAGAATACAGTAAAGATGATGAAAAATTCTGTTCCAATTCTATTAGTTGAATAATAGGAAAAAACAGCTTAATTTTTATAACACAACCTCTATAATTTGATAGAAGTAAATCCTTTTAATTAGGAGGTAGCAAAACATTGAAACATGGTACAAAGGAATGTGGCAGATACTCCTTAACAAGAGACCATTAGGACCATCTTGTATATGTACTTGATCCTCTTTAGGGGTAGATTTTGAAACAGGGACTTGAGAGGAAATAAAATCTCTCTGTCCTCCAAATTACTCAGAAGAACAAAAAATGCCAGACCAGAAGACATTCCTTTTGTGGCATGTGGTGTTGTCTTTCCTTGTTTTAATAACATCAACCAAACAACAAGTGGAAAAACTCATATGAGCCAATCTAATTCATTAATATGCAGCTTCTGAAACATTTTTTATCTCAAGAAGAACCCCAGGATAACATTATTTCAGTACATGTTCTGTTTTGTGCATCCTTGTTATTATGACTGTAGTTAAATTTGTCTGTCTTGTATGTTGCTATCTCTAATTTCCACTTAATAGGATAAAGCAGAAAGGGTATTTGTAACTAACCCCTACAGATTTCTGTGTTATAAAAAGCTTGAATGGTTAGAACCCTTCATATTTCTGCACTGCAGACTTGCTCATTTGTGCTTCTACTGGTTGTTTGTCCTGGTTGCATTTTATATGGGTGATTACTGATGATTCTAGTGTATTATAGTGCTACTGCTCTATTTTCTTGCTGGAAAACACTATATATGGACTAATCTACATTGACTAGTTTAGATTTTGCACAATATGGAAGACACCTAGGTAATATTACTTCTGGAGTTCTCAAAGACTTAGTAATATATAATAATATATGTGTATCATAATTGATGTGATTAATGTATATGTGTTGTGAGGTATTTTGTTTGCTCAGTTTTGTTTTCATAATATGCACAGAACAATGACAAAAACTTCTAGAGCACATAAAGTAGTGGGCTTAATCCTATTCTTGCTGCCTCTTACTGTTGGAGAATTTCACATAGAGTAGAATTATAATTTTTAAAGGTTTGGTATGTTAAAACTCTGCATTACCTTTTTCATTCATTTCATCTGTGATTTGAGTTTTTGCAATCAGAATGAAGGTTTTTTAAAATAAGTTTTCCATTCTTCATATATTATAAGTATTTCATTTTAAGACACTGGAAAAAAGCATTCTAAACTAAGGAATAAATAAGGCATGTGTAACTCTAGCTAGGCCCGAAATCATTATTGTGAAAGTAATGCTTAACCAAGGTGCTAAAAAGCAACACTGAGGAGAAAGGATTAAAATTTACAAGAATTTATTTTGCTATTTGAATTTCACTTTTGCTAAATGTAATCACGGTTGTTATATGCTATACATAGGCATTGTGTGATTGGCTGATGGATTAGATTTTTGTGCATACAAATCCTGCTGTAGCTCAGGTCACCCTTTCAATGAGCCTCTTGGCTTATGTTTATCTGCCTGATTTCTTTTTATTATGGTATTCTAGTGTTTAGTATTGTTTTAGATTTAGTAATTATTTTTATTAAATCTAAATATTTTAATGTGGTTTATTTTGACTTTCAGGTCTTTCACACAGCTTTCTTTCTTAAATAAATTTCAACTGCTATATCTAACAAGTATTCTGAATTTAATTATGCCATGGTTATCAGAACTAACATCTAAATGTAATGACATCTTCAGTCAATTAAATAGAGGTAAATGAACAATTGTCTTGCTAGTCTGTTGCACAACTAGCCATTTTAAAAGCTCCTACTTAACCTTTAATACACACCTTGATGTGACATTTGACCAAATTATTTGACTGGTAGTGCATATTAACTTGCTATGGCTGAATGTGTCTCCACTAGGCACCCAGAACTTTATTTACATGGAGATCAATTACTTAGGTTTCATGAATGTGAATAAATTTCTCTTCATTGTAGCTGGCACCTTGTTTTCTTCATTTTGCAAATACACCATTATGCCATTAGGGAAGCCTTCCAACTATTATATAGAATTACCAGAGTAATTATCTGTCAGCTACACAGGGATGAAATAGCTTAGAGATATGAATTTTTTAGTTAATTAGTGCCGTTAAGCCTGTGGATTTTAATCAGTACAGAGAAGATCAACTAGAAATCCTGTCACTCCTATTGTTTTATAATGCTTTACTGTTTTTATTTCCAGGTAGTATATTAACACATATTATCTGGCCCCCATATTTTAGTACAATATCTGTGGCACTGTAGAAAAGCTCAGATGGCATTCTGGATGACAAAACCTTGAGTCTTCAAAGCATGACAAGCCATAGCAAGAAGTCTGTCCTGACTAGAGATTCAAAACATCTTCTGCAGTATCAGTTTGTAATATTTATTTCTTGAAATCCTATGTCTCCAGTTAAAAACCCAAGGCAACTCTAGGGAAAGCTAGGAGGTTATTTAAAAAGTGGAGAAAAGGGTTCAAGGTGAAGGATGAGATTTCCTGCAGCGACCGAAGAAAACTAGTAGATCTGTTCCCTGATCAACCCACAAGCTAAAGGAGATGGTATAGAGGGCGCGGTGATATACTGTTTGTTTTACAACCTCATTCCAGAGCACCAATGGTAGTTCTCATTTCCTTAGTGGAGCTACATTGATCACTAATAGACATGAGTAAATCAACATTAAGAAATAGTCTCTCCATGAATTGAAGTCAGTGACTGTTGCTGCTATTCTATTCCATTTGAAGTTTGGCATATAACACTGGATGCACAATGCCTGTTTCCTGATGGCTGTTAATATATAAGGTAAGGTAGCCAGTCTCTTGCATTTTTCAACCCTGTTCAACCAGTATTTTTGGACCCGAGCAATTGGTGACTGGCCTTTAAGTTAAGTTTGTTTGAGATGTACATAACTGGAAACAGCTCAATATTTCTGTGTATGGTTCTGAATTATTATGGTTGATATTCTGTAGGGGACTGCTGCCACTGATGTGACTGTAAACAAAGATTCTCATCATTATGGAAACAAGAAATCATTATTTCACTCACTGTTATCATCATATTACATAGAGCTGGATATGTAGCCTCAAAAAGAAGTAGACCCAAGTCTTCTCATTGTAATTTCTTTGCTCCTTGAGTAAAACTAAAACAAAACCAAACTAAAACCAAACAAAAAACCCAAAACAAAACAAAAAAGCAAACAAACAAAACAACACCCCCCAAAAAAAACCCCTCCCAACCCCCGCAAAACAAACAAACAAACAAACAAACAACAGCACGAAAAGATGACCAAACCCAACCAAAAAGTCTCTGGGTACAAAGAAAAATCCCTCACACCATTGCCACCAACAAAATAAAGATGTGTGTGTAAGGATAAACTTCTGGTGGGCAGGACTCAGACGGACAGGTTTTAGTCTGCAAAGGTGAACTTTGGAAGTGCTGGTTAAGGTAAACACTCCGTAGGGATTGTGCCAAGGGCAAGCAAATATTTTTGTAAACTTTGCCTGTGTGTGTATGACTGTTTTTCAGGTAATATTAACATAAAATCTGCAACATCAGAAAGTAATAAAGAAAAATTAAGGCTTCTCTTTTGGAGTCTACTGAAATCCCCCAAAGAGACCAGCAGGTATCACCAAGAATGTCACACTGACACACACACAGATGCAGCAGGTTTCCCCAGACACAGTTAAACCTTTAGGATTGCCACCTGGTTGGTGAGGTATCTTCACTTCTTCTGGAAGTATAGCTTTTCCACATGTTATTAACTAAAATATGAAGTTATTTGGTGAATGGTTTCATAGACAAGACACAGATTTTCCTACTTGATTTTCTTGTAGGGAAGAAAAATGAAGTAGGAATATCTATGTCTCTTGCCTATACACTTGAAAATTAATGATTACATTTAATCCTTTTTCACAGACTTTCTGCCCTACATCTGTTTCCTACTTCAGTACAGATGCTTCCTATTTAAAGACAAATTGAAATGCTTACCTTAGAACTTATCTTCATGAAAAATTATGTTTGTTTTGTGCAAACCTTCAATAGTTTCCACAATTTTATTCTGATGCAAAAAATAATTTGGTAAACAGATGCTGAGATGTTCAAAGATTCAGTTATGCCAGTAGTTGTGGTAAACTGCACTCTTTACAGTAAAAGTAAACAAACCTTTAGTTTTAATTGTAACTCCCCTCAACTGTGACTATTATTTATTTTCCAGATAGTTTGCACTATAGAACATTATTCCTAAACCCATGTGTTTTAGCATAAATGTTTTGCTGATTAAAAAGACTAACACATGTACAAAGTACAACCAGAAATTCTTGCCCTCTGGCATTTGCTTTTTATTGTAGGCAAGTAGCAAATCCAATTACAAGGTGTTTGATTCACTGGGCAAATCCTACTGGAACATTTTCGGCTCTGCAGGATACCACTCAGCACTGAAGAACCACTTGTCAGCATAATGATGTAAAGGACCACATTCTGTGATTCACACTTGAATCTGTTTGCCAAATGATTTTCAGGATGGCACTTCATGAAATGGTCTAAAACTCTCTTAATGATCTAGGTCCCTCTTATTGCTTTCATTCATAATTATTCTTTGCATACAGTAAAACTAATAATACAATGATTCACCTTTGTCATGGGTTTGGATGAGATTTAATTCCTCCAAACATGAGCTAAAAAGAGGCTTCAACCTTTCATTTAAGAGGATGCCCTTTGCTGGAGTTTGACCTATTGTAAAACTTCTGGGTTTGGCTTTAGAGTTAATTTTCCACATAAGATGAGATAAATCAGAAACACCCTTAAATTAAATAATCCAATCTGTGTCAATGGGAAACCAGAATGGAATCAGATTTTAAAGCTTATTTTTCATGTAACTTATATTTTTAAAGTAAACAGTGAAGAAAATAGTCCCCTACAAGCAGTTTAAGAAACCATATATGCACATTAAAAAAAATAAAATCATAAAACACATTAAGATAAATAAAGCAGGGAATAATTAATATTAACAGTACTAAGAGTTTTCCTTACAGGCTAGAAAATCTGCTGAGATACATAATCCAGTTATCCAGTTTAAAGGTATAATTTAAACTCTTGGCCAGAAAAAGTCTCTTGCATACATACTTGCACGATGGGCATCACCATAGTGAAAGTCAATTGGAAAAGTGCTGAAAGAATGCTCCTGCCTTGGGGAATCTGCATTCATAGCACGTAGGAAAGGGTAGAATCTGCATGCTTTTTGAAAGGGGCAACATATGGAAGTTTGTAGCTTTCAAAAAATAATGAGAAATACAGATGAAAGTCCTGAACTGATAAACTTGCTAAAATTATAATATTGCTCCTGGCCTTTTATTCTCTTAATCTAGTTCTGAACTGATGAATCTTCAATAATCTCCTGCAATGGAATAACCTCAGTTTCAGTTCTTAGGTCTCAATGATCAGAGGTTTGTTTCTTTCTGTCTTACTACTGATATTAATATTTCACTGTTCTGCTCTGCTACCAGGAACATATATTTTGTTCCTATCTTTTCTTCATATCTTTCCTTCATTTATTCCATCAAGTATGTTAAGAGTTGGTATTCTTTTTTAATCTCTCATATAGCAAAAATGTATTAATCCAATGCAGTTCTTATTTGATTCCATTAAACTGTGTAAGCACTTTTCAGGCACCAAGGTATTCAGAACAGCACAGGAACAGAGCATTATGTCATCCAGGCAAAAGAAACGGTATTGTAAAATCAATTTCATGTAGAAGATTTTCAAAATTATTTATTTTATTTTCTGTTGTGTCTCAAGTTGTGGAATAAAAGTTTTCAGATATTTCAACAAAACCCATCAGGTTTGCAAATTCTGCATTTTTTAATGTAATCATATATATAACAATTACTCTAAAAATAGAATGGTTTTTTTCCTAGCTATTGGTATTTCATTCTCCAAGTTTTTGACTTAAAAGCTACTTTTAAAGACATGGTTTTAGACCCCTCTGATATCTCTATATTTTAATATAACATCAAATAATATTATCAGGTTAAATAAATAAATAAATCAGGGTTGCACAGTATCTGAGACTTAAGTTTTCACACTCTTCATAGTGAAGTTGTCTTTTGATGTCTCAGAGCATAATTTTTTTCCATTACTTGCATGGCTATCCTTAAAAAAAAAAAAAAAAAAAAGATTTCTCTTACTATCTTGCTACTTGGTACATGCAACATATTTCATCCTATAACATAAGGAGGAAAAATATTATTTCTACTTCCATTATCATTCAATGTAGTCCTTATCTTAAATAAAATTAATCTTTGGACATTCTTATTAATTATTAATTCCCTTTGACTAAAAATCCATTAATAAGAGAGACAGAAACAGGACATGAAATCTGTGTTGAAACTCATCATTTTAAAGGTCATTGTTCAGGTCACACTGTGTTGTTGGGTGGTTTTTGTAAATAATTACATCTATGTATCAAATAGCCTTTGGAAAGTTTCTACTTATTATTTGGTGTTTTGAATACCCATGAATACTGTTCTTTCAACACACTTTTCTTGGGTCTTTATATTCTGGTCATTCTTTAAGTATATTACATTGTTTTGAAGAGGAAAAGGAAAAAAACAGAAAAAGGTGTGAGAACAATGAATATTTGGATTAAAAATTTAACATGGCTAAAGACTTCCAGAGTACCTCCAAAATTCAGATGATATTAATTCAAGCAATCGTTATTGTTGTCAAGATTGCTTATATTCTGGACTAATGTCCTTGATACAGGAAAGTCAGACACCCAGATCTCTTTGAAACAGACAAAATCTCTTTTTTTTTAACTCCATGTTTTCTGTTCTGATTTTTTAAAGTTTTCATTAATTTCTTTACTTTTCAACCAGTTTTTATCTTACTGCAACATGATTCTTCCTCTTTTTATCCTACATTTAAACCTCCTTTCTCTCTGAGAAATTGTGGCAGTGAATGTCCCGCCCCACTTTTTTTCCCTTTTTTCATTTAAAAACTTTTCCTGTTTGCAGCAAAGATTAATGAATTACCTATTCACCTGTCAGATCTGTCCCCACTGCTATAGGTCATCTGCAGTAACAGTTTATTGCATCTTTAGACAAGCTTTTTTCCTCTCTATAATCTTTGTGTGTCATTCTTCTCTTGTTTCCTGTGTGAACATCTGTTGCTTCTCTGCTCAATGCTGTCTCTCAAATAGACCTCTCTGTCAAGATTTCTTTTGATATTTTGCTTCATAGAAGCCTATTGTAAAAAATACATTGTGCTGTATTATATTGTTGAGCTAGAGTGCCCATGATCATTCAGAAGGTAATTTTGCCTATTTCAAGAGCTCTTATGTACTTTGTAGCCTTAGCTTTTGTATCTCCAGCTGAGCAGGTATCTTCAATACCTTATGTATTACAAGAATATTAAAAGACACACTCAGACTCAACATTTTTAAAATTCATCACTTTTTCTTTTAATCAAAGAAGTTTCTTAAACCAAGAAGCAAGTTGAGGAGAGAGGCAGAAACAGGAGGAGTTTGCACAAAAAGTAAATCATGCCTAGGATGACCTTAATAGGGTAGCAACAATGGTGAATGATAAGTGACAGGAAGTGAGACACTAGAAGAGTCTGATGTTTCAAATACAAGACTTAATTTTTACATAGTCATTAGGCAAGAATGAAGCTATACATTGAGTCATACATGCATCAGAAGGGTGCACCAAGTATGCTGAACCAGGGGCCTTTTTGTCCACAAGAGACACTGAGAAGACAACTTGCCTCCTGGTCAATGCACACTGCTGTTGAGCAGGGCTTTTGAAATCAGCAGACAGGTCCTTTGCATACTTTGATTTTGTCCCCAGCTTAAAAAATCATACTTAGCTAAGATCTATAGATGCATCTAGTTGTGATAGTCTTGATCCAGCCTCCCCTTAGTAACCAGTTGTAACTAGGGAAGTGGCCATTACAAATTTATATTGGTAAATTTTATATGTTTCTGTAAATTCAGCTGGCAACTCATGATGAAGAGCAGAAAAAAAAGCACAAATTGCAATTCCCATCCTTCACTATATTAATTAGTTTGTGAGAGACATGGGAGGAATTTCCTCTAAGAAGTACTGTGTTAATGTAATTTCAGGACAGGATATAGCAGACCTCTTCATGGGTAAAGGCATATACTTAGTAAAAGCGATGTGTAAGGCTTTGAGTACTACTTTCAAAGTTAATCCCTTTACAGTGGCACATGAAAATTTGTAGTGAATAAGTAGTGCTTGGGAGTTCATTAAAGTGAGTGAATACTTTTCAAACCACTTCTTGCTCTTGGACCTGGCTATCAACACGACTGCTTCCTACATATTTCCTTTCCTTCATCAGGCTCTAGAACATTTTTTGGTTCCTGTGTGGCTGAATGGATAACTTCAATGCATATACACATATGAATATACATGAACTTTCAGAACTAAATCAGAACATTTCAATTTCCCCCAAATATAAGTTTTTACAGAAGAAATTACTATAATAGGTTTCTATGGATATCTCCCTTTTTTAAACCCTGTTTCATCCACATAATTCCCTTTCTTTCTGGCGTCTGTCTGAGTTTCTGACTTTAATTCATTGCAAGCCAACTTAAACTGGGAAGTCCATGGAGTTGCCATAGTTACTGAATGGACAAAGACTTAATTCACTAGTGTATATAAGCCAGAAATCAGATCCTGCAGACAGTAATGATCTTAAATTATTTAGGTCTATAAAGTCAATGGTTTATATATATTTAATAAATAAGTGTCAGTTCCTTAGTTAGTGAAAAATGGGCTTTTATTGCCCCATGCTGTCTCATAAGTATTTGTATGCTAGATGGTAAGCCCATCAAAAAGTCAAGGGGAATGAAAATAAATGGGAAACAAAGGTATGGCAACAGTAGTGCTTTCCATGTTAATAGAGGTTATGCTTTATGTTATTAATTTATTAAGATCTTGTTTTGAAAAAAAATCCCCACATGGAGCTGTTAAGTTCCATAAAGGTCATGTGGATTTAACTGAAAGAGAGAATGGCATACTTGGAATTTTGCAATCTAGTGAAAACAGTGAGACTGGAGTCGATTGTTATTGCTCCCATTCCACAGATATAATTTGCAGTAGCAGTGCCGTGGTAGCCAGATGTGGAATAGCATGATAGGAGGAGAAGTCTGTTGAACAATGTGTTATGAACCACAGCATTTTGTCATGGTGTGCTGGGTTTAGCTGGCAAAATGCCAAGTGCCCAACACAGAGAGAGAAAGAATCCACACACCCCCTCCCACAAGAGAAAAGGAGGGAGGGAAAAAAAAACACGAACAGGGTGAATAAAACCCCCAACCCTGAAATGGCAAGTTTCATATTTTTATACAAATGAGAGATAATTAAAACCAGAATATGATGTAACACATATATATACAAATGTGGAAAAAAATCAACAACAACAACCACTGAGTCGCCCACCCAAACAACACAGACCTCTACCACCTCAGCCAACAAAAAACACCCGAACAGACTCCCCTCAAAGGACACCTGGCAAGAGAGGAGTAAAAACAATAACAAAAAATGTGTATTTCCCGAACCAAACAGCTGTGAATTGGTGACGAGGACTAACTCTTCCAGCACTGTGATAACTTGTTCACTCAGCATTGGCCATGAAGTGGACAGAGAGCTACACACCTCCTACACCTTCTTTTATACTTGATTTGACATCAAAATGATATGAAATATCTCTCATAAGTCAAGTGATGCTCGTCCCCTTCAATCCATGTCACACTCTCTGGGCCTGCTAAATGGAGGCCTAGCTAAAACTAAAGCCAAAAGTACCACACGTGGGAAGCTCATGATTTCCTTAGGGCCACAGAATACTTTTGGATTAAGTGTGGCATAGTCAACAATTATGTTGGGTGGTGTCAAGATGGATGTGACAAAAGTAATAAAAAATAATTATATATTTGCTTCGTTGAGAAAATTCCCTGCTTCTCAGCTTCTTGAATGCAAACTGAAAATCTTTTACTTAGAATTCATTTGAGACCATCCACTGGCTCTGAGAACAGTAACTGTTTTCTTTTGCTGTATGTTTAATTTTTTCCACCTTCCACACACCTTCTGCTTTATGTCACATTAAGCAATGGGGCGGATCGAAATCATAAACGAGGCCTGCTGCATTGCAACTTCCATAAACAGCATTGATAAATATTATAAATATAATAAACATTCTTTGGGAACATTACACTAATAAATGGATAGGGACATTTTAATCATCAAATCTACCTATAACTTCAAATGTCTTAGAGAAGAAATTCTATGTAATTTAATTACCTGCACTATTGAATGCTGTATAACTTTTAAATGAGATTCCCAAGTACATCAGTTATTTATTTTAACCCTGCAAGTGTGAAAAGAACAGCTTAGATGGGAATTGCCACTCAGTTTTATTCTATGTTGCTTTATTTCATTCTTTTCCTAATTCTAGTGGCAGCTTCCAATAGGATATTGAGTCTGTAAGTTTCCCATGAGCATTTAATTCAAAGAGCAGACCGACATGTATATTTCTCCCTAGATGGGAGCTCATCATGCCATCAGATTTTATCCCTAGATTTACATTTTGTATCCTTCCAGTTATCTCCAGTAATTTCAAGTGGCTGGGGTCCTTTTATAGTTTCCTGTCCAAGACTTGTAAATAGTAGATAAATGGCATGAAAGGCAACAGGATATGTAAAATTATTCAAATAAATAAGAAGAATATTGTTAACAAAAGTGAAAGAAAACAAAAAACAGTCAGGTATGACAATAGCATAAATTTCTTTGTTGTCCCATACAATAATAGAAGGGTTGGGGTTTTTGGGGTGGAGGGGCTTGGGGTTTTTTGTTTGTTTGGTGGAGGGGTTTTATTGTTTGTTTTGTTTGGTTTTTTATTTCTTATTTTAGGAAGCTTTGCCTTGTCCAAGAAGCTTTTATGATTTGTGAGAAAACACAGGCAGGTGCCTTAACGGCAGATTTCCTCTCATCTTCCTTCTCCAACCTCCGCTGCTGTTTACCATATTATGAGTTTTTAGAGGTCTTTTATGGAAAATGCTTTTTTCTTAGAAGATATCCTGTTGTTCTGAACTTCTTATGTATATAGGGGTTTGGGTTTTCTTTTGATTAAGTTTTTTTTTTTGTTTTTTTTTTCTCCCAAAGGCTGTTACAGGGCATATGAACTTTGTATTGTGTGTGCTTCAGCCTATTTATGCCTTCAAATGTAAGCATTATTTTTAATGAAAATATCTCTCCTCTGGACACTCAGAATTAAAAGGCCACTCTTAAAGCTGAGTCTAAACAACAGAAAAATATTTAACTTCTTTCCAAAAGTACATCACATGCCCTTTCTCGGCAGGGTGTTGACAAAATACAGATATGATCTTACTTAACTTGAATTGAAACTTCATTCTCTAGTCCATCATGTCAGTAGTGCTTTGGTTTAAAAAAAAATCAGATTGAAGTACTTAGACAACTGGATGAAAATTCAAGTAGAGAGAAACTTTGATTACTTCCTTTTTTCATGGTTATGCTACAGAGAAGCATGTATGAAAAAGCAATAAAAATATTTTAGTCCTGAGTTCTTGCTGCTACTGCCAACTCTGGTCAGCCAGGAAAGTAAATTTTGTACATTTTCACTACCATTTTCCTTCAAATTACTTTTGTGACCTTCTTACCCATAACTGAAATATGACTCAAAGTATAAGTCAGTAATACTGATTATGTTATTGTACTATTTCGCTCTCACTATGTAGTATCAAAGGAGTAGAAACAGGGACAGGGTATTGGCATGGTGCTATGGAACATTAAACACAACACAGAAATCCCCCTCTTTGGGAAGAGGCCAGGGCCATTACCCATTCTAAAAGCACTAGCGTTGCAATGTGAAGACAAAACAAAAAATCCCCACTGGACAGAAAGTATCATTTTCCAAATAAATAAATATGAGGATTTCAAGTTTACTTAGTAGAACATTAAAATAAACTCTGTTCTGTATAGTAATAAATAAATCTAATGTTTTGATTCTACTCATTGCTGAAATAGTGTCAAGGGTTAGGCAAAACTAAAAGAAACAAATGCATGAAACATTCACACACAGGCTCCAAAAGAAAAGGAATATATTTCTCTGTGAAAGAGAATGAGAATCGAAAAAAACATCTCATACAAATTCATTGGTTCATATAGACAGGAAAACAGGGAGCCCGTTTTTATCTGTGGACCCCAGCGCTTGATTGTTTTTCAAATATTGATATCAAACTGGATGCTGAACTACTTGCAGCTAGGATCAAATAGAGATCAAATAGAGCTAGGATCAAATAGAGACAAGATTTGTGAAAAGGCAAGCTTAAACCAAAATATGATCTGTTACCAGGATTCTTGCAGTTCACTTTTACAACACCATATGTGTGGAAACAGCAATTGATTCAATATATAGGGCACATAATTCCTCTGTAATGAAAGCACTTCACCTTGAAGGGCACTTCCACTAGCTCTCAGTAGAACATTGTTCTGTATTGAAAATTCGGGGTGGGGAGGAGGGGTGGGGTGGGCGGGTGGTTGTGCTTAATGGCAAATGAATTGTAAGAGTCACCTTTTTACTCCCTCTGAGGACTACCTGCTCATCTTCAATCCTCTTAAAGGACAGTTTACAATTTATTGCTTTTTTCAGTCACACTAGGACTTAATCTGCTTTTTCCCTCTCTTTTATCTAATACAAATATTTTCCTGCACAAATCAGACTTTCTTGTTCTTTGAATGGAGAAATTTTATGCTATGTGTTGAACAAACTAAAAACAAATAGACAAGCCCCTTCAAAAACAAACAAAAAACCCAAACCAAAACAAACCTCTCCCCCACCAAAAAAAAAAACCAAAACCAAAACACACCAATTATAAAGCTGATTGATTTCTTTTTTTTTTCCTGCCAGATTATTTTTATTACTTGTACAATAGAGGAGAAAGTTTGAAGGGGAAAAATGCCTGATAAGGTAAGAAGAGTGACTGGGATGTTTGCTGCTTGTTTATGGCTTCAACTCCTTAGTAAAGATGGTTTCTTTTGAAAGCCAAGGTTAATCTCTTCATGTCACAGGGCTTTTTCTTGTATAGAGTTGAGTTTTCTTAGTATCTTAATACAATGTTTAAGAACTACTTCTAACCTCACTACATCTAAATCCAAGTGCTCACTCCTCTCTAGAATGCTTATGCAATGTTCCCAAAATTTTGGGATTTATTTCTGTGTACGAAACAGAGGGATGAAAAGAACTGAAAGAAAAATATAATTTTAAAGTTATATAAATTTTGTAGTATTTTAGCACAATTTCCTAACTGACATATAAATACCACAAAGATTGGCTCAATACAATGCAAAGTAAAATGTACTTGGAGCTCAATCAATTTATCCATCTGATAACTAAGAACCTTCCTGACTTTCTCTTTCTATATAGAAAGAGGTCTTTGACTGGGTTGAGCTCAATGGAGTAAACTGAACTCTTCAGGTTTTGCTTAATGCTCTCAGCAAATTGAAAATTAATCACAAAATTTGACCAAAAAAATCATCTGCTAAAATCATAACCTGCAAGAAGATTACAAGTGGAAGAAATTATAATTATTTTTGCTTTCTTTATCACAGATGTAAAAATGGAAGAGTTAGAATGCATTATGCCTATTGGAAAACAGAATAGGAACTAAATATTCTTTTAGAATTAGTTCAAAACTTCCTAGTATAAAACAGCTTCCAATACTAAAAATGGTGCTTTTTAAATAAAGTATCAGCATACTGGTGGACTATTTCTGTACAGCAAGGTTGTGGCCTTGTAAATCACAGAAAACCTGAACACCAACTTAATGTTTGCAAGTTAAAGATCTTATATGTGATTTAATTAACATGCTATCAAATATTTTACCTTTTATATTTTTCTATGTGCTATTTTTTTTAAATGATAAGTAGTTGTAAACATGCAGACCTGTATGCAAACTTGTCATTATATATATATAGCTAACTACATAATGGAGTGGTCCTGAAGGTCTAAAGAAATTACTGTTGAGGTATGCCCTCTAAAAATCTTTAAGTCATTGTGTCTTCAGTGCCAGGTACTTGAATGAAACTTTTTTAAAAAACAGAAAATTGTTTCTATGATATTTTATGACCATTATTTATAAATATGTTGGTGTTTAAAAGTAGAAGTGGCAGGGGGTTTTGTATGTGAAAACCATCAAATTTAGGATTTTAATTTTTTTTCAAAACTTGTTTTCTTTCAATTCATTTCTCTCTCTTGAGAGAGGAATGTGAGAATATACATCTTTAAATTTGTGTTTTGTTTTGTTTTGTTTTTATCTGAGTTTTAACTAATTGGGAAGTATTTTCAACCAATCTTTAACTAACTGTGAACTTCATGAAGCAAATATCATGCAAGGTAGACCAGTCTGTGACTAATCAACCCCATGTGATTTGTCAGGAGTGCAGCTGTATCCCTCATACCTGAGCTCTGCAGTATGATAGCCAGGAGGGCTGGACTGGCTCAGTATTCCAGTTATCTCTTTCCCCCAGATGTGGGAGGCAGCAAGACATCAGCAGCTGCTGAGGCTGTCACCTATGGTTCTGCTTTGCATCAAGCAATCAATGTGTCTGATGGGCAAATATTGTACAGTGTCTTTTACACAGATGAACTTGCTGCCACTTGGCAGAGTTTCAACCTTTTACACCTATTAAGGAAGGAAACAATAACGTTGTCCTCTTCTCTCCAGGGTTTTCTATATGCTACCTCTGACTGTGTCCTAAATGAATCAAGAAATCAAATTGCAGCCTCTCACCTCAGTTAAATCAAACTTATTCACAGTTTCTGCTGAGTAAAAAACATCCAGCACTTCTTCTCAGTACCCACTGTCATTTTAGCAAGATATATAAGAGCCTTGGCCCAAGTTACACTCTCCAAAATATTTAATTTGGCTTTTTTGGGTTTCATTCTCTCTTTTTAGCTTTTTACTAGTTATCTTTTTTACTATTTTATTACAATATCCTTGTTAATACTGTTTGTGTCAATTAATTCCTACTCCTAGATTCATTGTCAGCTAAATACAACTGCAAAATGAGGTATAAAATTTATTTTATCTCCAGGAGAATTGAACATAATATTGGAATAAAGTTCTTTTTTTTGAAAAATAATGACTACAAGTTGAAATATAACAGTGTTTATTGTGAACTCATAGATACCACAGGCTTGATAATAACCTAAGAGTTTATCTAATTATTTTCATGCCTACAAATGTTTATTTTTATGGCACAGGTAGCATTTTTGCCTTTAATAATATAAAGCCTAAGACTCCCATTTTTTTTTCTTAAGATGACATTTATTAATTTAAGCACTGGAAAGTTAGAGACCTAGCATAATGTATCTATGCAGGTTCCCTCAATAATAAGTGGGAAAAGAAAGGCATCTATGCTTTACAGCACTGTAGGAAGGGTAACTGGCATATGGAGTCTAAATCACGCTTTCTGTCCAGACAGAATCTTGATAATTAACCTAAGCTAATAAATCACTTGAAGACATTTACAAACAGGTCACAGTTCTTCTAATAAGAATGTTTTGCATTTTAGGTAGGGAAAGATGATTCAATAAAGGGAATTAGACCAGAACAAAGATGTTTTAAAGATCAACTAGTTTAAAATAATATTTGAAATTCTTAAAAAAACCCATGCTATTTATCTCCTTGGTACAAATTACTTTGAATATTATTATAAGAACTTGTTAAAACCCATTTGTCTCTAGATTGGATGAGAGGAATAATATCCAAAGGACTTGACATTTCTTCCTATTTTCCAGTATATTTAAAAAAAACCTAACAACAACAAAAACAACAACAACAAAACAACTTCAGAAAACATTTCCCTTACACATCTTGAATCCCTGCTTAACACAACTAATTGCCAGAATCTTTTGCCTCCATATGATTAGTAAGATTTATAATCAATATGATCATAAAGTCGTGGTATTATGATGTCATACTGTCATGTGTAAATCCTAAATACTGTGTTGTGCAGAAAGAAAACATGTCTTTGCAATATGAGAAACCACTGAAGTTTTCTTTACTACCTCACTTCAGAGTTTCCTGTGATTTTGTCACATATACATGGAAACTCTCACATTTTTTATACATTTCAGGTAAATATGATTTAATTCTTTTACTGACATGAATTTGTTCTCCATCAGGTTCTGCTGCATCAGCCTGTAGGCTCACTTCATTTGCCTGGTTTAGGTATAGTGGGTATTGCTCCATCATGTCCAGATGTAAAAAAAAAAAAAATAAAAGAAAGCCTACAACAACCATGAATTCCTAGAAATCTAAAGTTGCTGTCCACTGAAAGACCACTGAAATTGTTCCAACAGAGTTTATCTTCAGATGTCTTAGTGAAATAGTGTACTTTTTACTCTATCTGACATTTATGACTAGTAATTCTCAAGAATATATTCTATCATTTTATGATGCAACAGTTTTTGCTGTGCTGTCTTGTTTTCATTTTAACCAAAATTGACCGAATCAGGCTTTAGTAGCTCAGACTTAAGGATTATTTCTCTGCTTAGAAATCAGTTATTATTCAGTTATTATAAGATAAAAATAATAATAATTTTAAAAAAAAGAATAAGCAAGCAAACCACGCAACAAAAACCCAAAGGGGACAAAAGCAAAAATCCATGATTTATGACAATTTACTAGTTATTGACATCTTTGAATTATTTAATTTGCAGGTTGTATATCTGGAAAATGTGAATATAAGTTTCTATTTTGGAGAGTCTTTGAATGCTTCACACATGAAACAAACTCATGCTTGTAGACACTTGCATGGGAGTAAGTTCTTGCTCTAAATTTTCTTGTCTTGTGAGAGAATAGTTTCATTTGGGGAAAAAATAATATTATCTACTGGGATTTTTTTATAATGTAATTATTAGGGTCTTTTAGGTTAATTCTTAGGTTTGGTCTTTAAGGACTCAGTGTAATAGATTTTTTTTTAGTTTTTTGTTAATTCTGGTTTGCTAAGAGCAGTTACATGTCTGGGTTCCTCAGGAGGTGGAACTAACTAGCTTTGTCCATCACATGAAGATGGTTCAGGATCCAGGCTTTTGTCAGATGCTTTTTTCCTAAGGCTGACACCTGAAGGGAGCTTGGTCTCCCCTTGCATGCAGCTTTGTGATGGTTTTGATCCATGGCTTCCTAGGGAAGTGAACATTACATAAGTATCTCACACGTGTTTTCCATGTAACAGAAGAGGAGGGGAGATAGGAAGTTGTTTTAGTTTTTCTTTCTTCCAGCAAAGCTTGGAGCAGCAGGAGGAACTTAGACGGTCCCTTATTTCAGTTGGTTTCCTCATGGTATAGCAGTGAGACTGTAACTTGGCCAGTGTCCCTCCTTTCTAAAGTTTTTGACTGTACTTGTCTGCTTTGTGTTTGGTTATTTCCCTTGTTTTTGTCCCTCCTTATTCCTGTTACCCGTACTCTCTTCCCTTTTCCCCTGGGGGGCCCCCAAATGGTGTGTACTAATTGCATACATGGTTGGGGATGTTAGAAAATATAATTTCTGTTTTAATTCAGTTCGGTTTCCTTTGAGTTTCTTGCTTTCTTTTCAGGTTTTTTTTTCCTTTGCTGGAAAGACTTTGGGAATGAGGGAGGAGGGCAGTCTGGGCTTGGCAGAAGAAGTTGGGCTAAACCTAAACAGAGCACTGAAGGTCTGTCTTAGCTGCTCCTGGCTTTGGGAGCTGCCAGCAGAGGAGACAAACTCAGAAGGGACAAATAACAGCCACAGGCATAGGCTGATGCAGAGTGCTTGAGAGCATTTGAATTGGGAATCCTAGTCAGATATTTCCTGTGGAACCAGTAGTTGATGGGGCAGGGGTAGCTCAGAGATGTACCTGGGGAGGGGGAACGGGACACAAAAGCACATGTGAAGAGAAACTATTTTGTGTATATGTGGAAGGAGTCTAAGAGGGAACCAGAGACCCATCCAAGACTGTGCACCACACGGTGGGGACTGCTCTGCTGACATACCTGATTTTCCCAGAGGGCACCATTTCCACCCTTGCCACAGGCTGCAGGCCAGAGGAGTAGTTATTAATAGTTATTAAATTTCATCCAGCTCTGATTAAAAAGCTCAAGTAACTCAGCCCATTTCATCTCCACACTCTCAAATTGGTCTTAAACTGTGACAGTCTTTGAGACTAGGCTCTGTTTTCCCATAGTCTTTAAGTGGGGAAAAAAAATTTCATAATATGATCACTAAACAAAATAGCTGAGATAAAGAATTGAGTAGAAGAAAATTACATGTAAGGCACCAGAAAATGGGTCTAATTTTATAACATTTACACACTCCTGAAAGTGTGTATATGAAAAGCTGAGCAATCATCACAGTTTATGCATCATTTTCAAATGCTATTTATACCATTTCTGGGTCAGTCTTTTATGATAATAGCCATGTATGCCAGCTATCTAACGACCTGGCATTTGAAACCAATTCAATTTATATGTTAAATTTGATGTTAGGGGAAAAGCAATACACTTACTACATTTTTGTTCTGTAAGTCTAGTTGTCACCTTAATTTGTCTGGAAATATCTTTTTATTTTCCATGGCTACCTCATGGGACATAAAGTAGCATAAAGTATTCTAGCTGATCTACTATTAGGATTTTCTGTTAAGGGTAAATTTTGGTCTAGTCAATATGTATCACAGTGATACATAAAAAGAGCACCAGGAATGTCCTTAATCTTCTCCAACAAGTACCTGCACCACATGGAGAAAGACAGAGTGAGAAATCAGATGTTTGAACTGGTCAGTAATCAAAATTAGCACTCTTTTCTAATTTGTTAGCAATGATGGGGGAATCGATAGTTTGCTCTATATTGCTACACACCTTTCTTTCTATTCTTTCCCTGAAGTTTTCTGCAGTCTCCATGGGAAGCTGCAGTGCCTGGGAAGGGTGTCATGAATGTAACAAATTGTCATGGCCCATGGACCTGTGGACAATGATCGCCTTTTAGTGTTTATCTAAAGTATGAAGCAGAGAAGAAATTTGCCCCATTTAGAGAAAAATATACCACTTAATATTACTTCATATGTCATGCATAAGTCAAAAAGTAAGTGAAGTTAGGACTGCTTCTAGTTTGTTTCCATCTTCTCAAAAACACATGGCAATGAATCGAGGCACTGGGGAGCTTCTGTAGTAGTTTGCACAAACATGTTCATGCTAATGTGTAACAAACAACATGGTTTTGTGCTATCAGCATGTGTGCTTGTATGACTATTTTCAGTAAATGTCTAAAAAAGATGCAGAAAACATGTAAAGTATTTTGAATTATATAAATTCTTATATGTTGCTGTTATGATCTTTATGAAGTTTCTTGCTTAATTTGAGAAGTTTGTTGGCAATATTTGAAGTTTGGTTTTGACCTTGATTTTTTTCAGAATGCTTCCAATCATGCAGAAATCAAAGATTAATGATTTAACAAAGATTCACACCTTTTTTGTTTTTGTATCCCATGTTTAGTCAATGTGGGTAAAACTACTAGAAAGTGAGCTCTGTTCAACTGTGATCACATTCAATAAAACACAATCTATTTGAAAATACATAGATCCTTGTTCCATCTCCTGATAAATTCTGTTTGGCATGTCTCGATGTCATTTAACAATTTAAAATTGATAAAGAGATATTAAATAATTACAGATTTCTTTGTAAAGTTTTTTGATCCTCTTTTACTTCTGACAAGTTTTGATGGATTGCATTGTCCCACTTCTACTTATGAACCGTGGGATGTTGATATTCCCCACATACTCTAGATATCTTATTCACCATTCTTAAAAGGTTCTCTACAGGGAAAGGAGCATGTAACCAGTGTCTTTACCATTTGACAAGCACAACCTCTTTAAATCCCTTTTCATTTTTGCAATCGTCATATTTCAAAAGAACTCATCAGTTGACTGCACCATCAGAATGCTAACAATGAAAAGCCACAAACTTTCTTTGTGCTTCATGGCGAGGGCATGTTAATATAATAGTGATATATTATATTGCTTAATATAATTGTAAAAACAACCTTAAACAGAAATTTGTCAAGCAAAATAAAACTTCAAGAACTTTAATATTCTATTTTATTTACCACTGTCTAAAATATTTGTAAAATACTGAAAAAGAGTTTGTTTTGCAGAGATATTTTATCCTATCTGGGTTTTAATCACAATAATTAAGGACAGTGTTGAGTAACTTCATTTAGTGATTTTGTGTTATTTGCATTTTATAATTTACTTTTCTAGGATGTGTTTTGGGTTACAATGTGTTGCAATTCCATGTAAAAAATAAAATAAATAAAAAAATAAGGAAAATGCTAAGTGAAATCTTGCACATCTTGCACTTCCTCTAATGTTTAGTTAACGATTTTAAGATTGCAGCAATGGTCTCTTATAAGTTGTGAAAAATATATATAGGACCAATGCAAAAAAGTGCTTGCCATCCACAAATTTAACAATGCATCAGAATATGTAAGGGTTACAGTTCTCCCTTAAGATAGCCTTGGTAACCTTATTTCAGGTTTTATTGCATTTTTAGTTTCAGTACTATATTTGCAGATACAGTCTTTTACTGAGGTTTTGCTTTCTTTTTTCCTACCTTTTTCCTAATTGAATATCCTTTTTCCTTAATTTCGTTGTCTCAAAAGGAGTTTGCTATTACAGTTAGGCCAGTGGCCTGAGAATGAGGGATTCTAATTTAATACCACCTTCCATTGGCAATATCTGCACTATGTTTGTGTCCCTGACAGAAAGCCTGGGAGTAATGTTCTTTTGCAAACTTTATTAACAGTTACATCTTGTTAGCAGGAGCAATTGTAACTTCTTTTATGCTACAGGCAATGAACATGAGGAGAAGAAAGCTTGATATGTGTATCCAAAGCACAATTATGTTCCCAGGTCTGCCCCACGAGGTCTGGTTGAGACTGCCCCATCTGCATCAACTTCCTCTGTAATGGATGTGTACCTTGTCTACTTAGCAGGGTCTGGAATGAATTTGGGATAACCAGGATAGCTGAGGCTACTGTACACACTCTCTAGCCCTTTGATTCATGCATTTTCAGAATCAAATATTTTTGGGGGTAAAGAAGATTGAGATGACAGAAAAACATTGTGTTACACGTCTCTCCCTTTAGCATCAAAGGAGTAGAAACACAGTTCAATTAGAATAAAATTAAGAGACTGTGTGGAATCTATCTCTACTGTGCATGGTAGAAAGCAAAACTTGCTGGGGCATACAAAATAAAAACAACCTAATGATTTTCATCTACAAAGGAACTAAAATTTTATTTCAGTATTTTCCACTGTACTGTTGTGTCTGTTAAAAAATTACATCTTTTAAACTAAGTTAATATTAGAAATAGCCAAATCGTTCTGATTAGGCTAAACAACAAGTTTTCAAATATGTTTATAGTGAATGTGATGCAAAGACTACAAAATGGGAATTTCACCCAAAAGAATTATAAAGTGTAAAGCAAATAAACCAACGGCTAATGATAAAAAACAACAGATGACTTAAACCTGTGGGCATCATTAAAATCTGCCTATGTAGCATATTGTATATTGTGCTCTTAATTCAATATCAAATTGTGCCAAAGTTTTCTGAAATTTACTTCATGTTGGTAATTGTAAAACATTTTGATGCAAAGAAGCATTTTGAGTTCATTTTTGAGATATTATATATTTTCACAGTTTTGAATGTAAAGTGTGCATTATCATTTCATAAGTTACCTTACACTAAGTAAAAATATTTACTTTTTGGTTCAAAAATTCCTGGTCTTTGTTCTTTAATTTTAAGCCACTTTTCTTGGAGTATTTTTTGAGCAAGTCTCTCTTTCATCTTCTCTTCATTACCTAAACAATAATTCCAAGAATGGATTTTAATTTTCTGCTAGCTCTTACATCAATGATTTTTTTTTTATTCTGTAAAAAGGTCGAAAGTCTGAACTCCAGACATAGCCCTATATTCACTTTATGTAAGTGCTTTGTTCAACACTTCTGATAGAAAAATGCTGAACATTGAAATGCATCATTATAACTCCTAAAATTGAGTCCACAGCACCTTAGTACAAATTTATCCATGTATAAAAATCTGGAGTGTTCTTGCGGTTATAACTGATTTTAAATAACTATCCATTTTTATATCTATGTGTACATATATATATATATAATCCAAAAGCCGTGTAATTCCCAACGGTTTCATACTGAAATAAGTCATAGAAATGAACAAGTCGACAAACATTCAGCATTTTAATAATAAATCAACAGCTATTAAATATCTCTAGGCTATATTCTAGTGGTTGTTTCATGGCTACAGCCTATTTGAAGAGTTTGAACATGAGAAATAAATTATAGCTGTACTTCCTAATAGAAGGGTTATAAAAGAAACATGCAATGCAAACACTTTGCTAGTATATATACTGCACTGCTCTTTGATAATCTTATTTATTAACAAATTGCCATCTTACGCTCAAGATGTGATGAAGGTATAGGCATACACTTTTTGTGATCTGAAAGACTTTGCAGTGACAGGTGTAAGAATGTAAAGATAAATGGGAACAGAAATGTGAATGGAAACAAGACAAAAAATATTATTACTGTTACATTAGAAAGAAGTGTATCAAGGCAGGGAGTATTTCTAAAGGTTCCTTTAAAACAACGGACTTTTCACTCTTCTAGATGTCTCCCTCAGAAATTATAAGCACATTTTTCTGACAATCACTTGCATGAGTGCAGCTGAAACAATCACAAGGTTTTAACGTGCAAGTTGAACACAAAATAGGCTTAATAAGTAATTCTTCTGGTAAATACAACTTAGGAAGTTGGAATTCCACTGATATAGAAGTTAGATGGTGAACTAAGAGAAAAAAAAACCAAAAGCATATTTCTCTTTCCAGAGGTTATGAGTGTGTCTGGGTTTGTCCATCTCTTGTGATTTCTGCCCTGGAGGCACCCACATAAATGTTTTACGTACGATTTTAGATGATAATAAAGAGCAAAAAAGCATATGTACAGACATCTTACCTGGGTAACTTCAGGGCCTTCTAGATGCAAAGAAGTGGGTATTGCAAAAGTTGAATGAAATGTGACGCAGAGAAGTAAGCAGTTCTGTTTTACTTCACAGATCCTCAGAAAACTTTAGGAGTTACAGCTTCCTGCCAGTATAAGTCAATTCTGCCTTTACTTTTGAAAACTCACAGTATGACACTGCTTACTGCATGCTATTTTGGGAGCCCTGAGTAAAACTATGAACACAGGCACTTTTGTGCAAAACATCATAAGGCCTCTCTGATGTTCATTCAGAGTTCAGAATTAAAATGCAGAAGGCTCTAGCAAGAAAAATACAAGCTGATTTTCTTTTTCCTAGTGGAAAAATAAAGTACTCCCTGGCAAGTAACCAGGGTGGTGGGAAGGTAATTCATTTTGTGTGAGAACATTTTGCAAGTGAAAGGGACATGCCCTCTCTTTAGAGATTAGTCAGGGAAACAAGTGGTCAATTTAGAGTAGTCACAAAAGTTAGTCAAAGAAGAGTTTCTGCAGTTTGGTTTTTCCCCTCCAGCTACTTTTTCCCCCCAAATAATTTAAAGAATAATAAAATCTTCACACTGAGAAAAGAAACACTTGCCCAAGATTCTGGTTTATCTTCTGTCTTGAGTTGAGCTTATGTATTTTTAGGGACTTTAAATAAATCCTTTTTCTCTTTTTACAACTGTCTACAAAAGTTAACTTTTGTCTACTGGCTAGTTTTGGGGTTTAAAGTCAAATAAAAAGATAATAAAATATAGTAGTAAAACATACATATAAAAATATATAAATACATATATATATATATATATATATATCAATATACATGAAAAGAGATAGATAAATGCTGTCAGACCAATGTGGAAAAATTATGCAGCAATCTATAATTTTTCATAGAAAATAAGTTTTATAATAAGTCAATTTAGGAAATTTTGAGCAATCTTTCAAATATTCATTCTGTTTTCAGAAAGAAATCAGGATATTTGAGGGAAAAAAAAGAACTGTGTGTTATAATACTTCAGTAATTATGGAAAACATATTTATGATGAGATAATTTGAATTGTAGTGGTACATCAATTATAGCTCCAGGCCAAGAAGTTTTCTGAGAAGTCCTAAATGTAAAAAAACCCTAAACTTAACATTTTGTCAGACCTAATGCATCTTGCTAATGATAAAACTAAAACAAGTTCCAAGCAACCCATGTCACAAAAAGTTATTTCTCCCTCTTCCTTCTTCCTCACCCAGTCTCAGAAAATCTAGCAACTGTTTCTATGTAGAAATGGAAAAAACTTGTCTCTACTGTTGTCACGTATTTTTTAACTTTTATTTTATTTTATATTCTGAAAAGGAAGGAAAATCAATTCTGACTAGCCCTGTAGATCCTAGTCAGATGTTTAGGAATTTCAGAGCCAGAACACAAGAGCTGGTAAATGAGGAAATGTGATACTTTGGCATATGTGACACTACAAGACAACACAACTAGACCATGTTACCAACCCAGACAGCAACAGCAGAGCAGAACCTGTTCTGCAAAGGAAGTGGTTCTGATTGATGCATATGTGTGCTCTGATACCTAGTTTAACACTGAATTACTCTTTACCATATTTACATCCAGATGTCAAGGTCAAATCAGCTGATTCTAAACAAATACAAATGCCCCTAATATCATACACTTTAAAACTTGAATTAAATGGACTTGAAATAACAGAGGAAAACTCTCCACCCACCATGTCCATCTTGACAGAGTCACAAAGACTTATCTCTATAGAGAAGTACTGTATATGTTATCAGAGTAGCTCAATTTTTGTAAAATTATTCAGAATCACTTGTTGGTCTTTCAAGGATAATCTACATAATGCCTTGAGGATTATCTCACCAAAACCACTTCAGTAGAAGTAATATAGTTTCTGTATCAGTCTGGAAATGAACACAGAATTGATCAAATCATAGAGTTTTAGCTTTAAGAAGTAGATAGATCAGCCAATTTCCCCTCTTCCACTACCCCCAAATCAAAGCAAACATGATAATATTATACAGCTTCAGATTCTTTGATAACCTGATGTTCTTAATAAACATTATTTAATTATTTATGAAACTGGATATCAGAAACAAGCTGACAAAGATTTATTTCTGCTGCTGTTACCTGAAGCATATTTTGCCTGTGCAAGACAAAACTTGATTTCTTTTTCTAAGACTTGATGTTTGATTTGAGTAAGGGAATTAACAGAAATTGAGATCACATTTTCATATCTTCTGTGTTTATCTAACTTTGTATTACGCTTGTGCTTTTGTTTGTTTTCTTGTTTTTAGAAACAGAAATGTTTGGTGAGAGCTGCTATTTAGTAGGAATAGTTACATCCTATTTTTGGTTTGTGGTCTGACATCAGCTCTGCATAGGATGAGATACAGTTGGTAGAAAACAGGAAAATGTGAAGAGGAGAAGGATATTCTTCTAAGATCTGTGGAAACTGAAGAAGTGTGATTGAAATTCAGTGATATGTTACTATTTGCCATTTGGAAAAAACAGCTTTTTTAACAACTCTGCTTCTCACTGACTTTTTACCACAACAGAAGAGATGACATTTCATTCACCAAGGCAGAATTAACTAGGGACAAATGTAAGAAAAGGGAAAAAAGAAAACATTGCTGACAGCTGAAAAATGGAATATGCTCATTTACTGGGAATGCTGAGTATTGTCACAGGATATTATCTAAGTAAGATGTGCCATGTAAAGCAAACATTAATGAACACTAAGAAGCAAAGAAAAATGGAAATTTCTTGGAAAAGCTTGTTGAAGAACTGATGAGGGGAACTGGCCAGAATAATGAACCAATTTTTAACATGGTGAAGACAGTAAGGAGCTATAAGGAGAAAAAAACCACAAAAAAAAAACAAAAAACCAAACAAATAAGAAGGGTAATTACAAAATTATGAGGAAACTTTTTCTACTCAGAGGAACACACATGCATATTCCCAGGACAGTGTTCTAAAGTGATAAAGTCTTCATTTTTTCGTCTAGGCACATGTTAATGACAGGAAGGCTTTTGATATAAACATTGTGAGGAAATAATTTGGATTGTCACATATTAATGAAAATTTTGACCCTATCAGCTCTTTCCTAATTTCACAGACAATGCTATTTCCTGAAGAGAGGGACCCCAGGGATATGGAAACTTTCAGCAACCCCAGTCACCTTGAATGCTTGTCACAGCTTTCCTCCAAAGTATGTTAAAGACCTATCATCTCTCTCCACAGAGGAGAGCCTTTGCTTGCTGACAGCAGAATTAGTAGCACAAACCCCATTACTGGGCAACGCAGTTCTGTGAGAACAGGTGAGGAGCTCTACTTGTCACCTGTCCAAAACCTTACTTCAGGTTTGGAAGAGTTGAGTGAACATTTTTTTACCTAAATAGATAAATGAGTATATAGACACTGGAGACTGAGAGAGGGGTCAGTTCATATTCAAGGAGATGCAAACTTTGTCATTTGCCTAATTGAACAGATATCATAGGATTTAACTCTCTTGGGTTCATTCGGTGGGACTACAAATAAACAGTTTTTTCCTGTAATCACTTCCAGTATGAGAATAATTCAAAATGCAGAAAGGTTCTTTAGACAAGGCAAGATGTTTTCATTGGGAAACCAAAAGGGGAGACAAACAAAACAGCAACAACAAAATAAATAAATAAAAATAATGAAGAAAACAAAAAAAAACCATCAAGACCCAAAACCTACAATATTTTGTTTCTATTTACTTCATTTATTTGTTGTTTAGTTCTTCTACTGTGTTCATGGGCTGCATTCACCCAAAACAGGGCTTTAAATGAGGTTCAGTGATGGGATTTCAGTGGAAGGATTTCCCTTTTTAAACACAGGGAAGAAAAAAAAAAGCTTTACACTCAAAGCTAAACTTCATAATGTTTTTTTCTTTGAAGATATTTGTCTCTAGAAGGTAAAAATTAATTACTAAATTACACATATATTAATTTGCAGGGAATAAGAAGCCATGGCTTTTTCCTGCATATAAAGGTGATTATTTTAAAAGAAAGCCATATAAAATTAATGTACTTATCTAGCAAGTAATTTTCTCTGTTTTGCATAGGAACACATTGTTCCTGTAGACTAAGACTGGGGGGGGGAAAGAAAGTATACATCTCTGTATTTGGTCTCTGAGTACCATACAGTTTAGGATTTTTGACACTTTTATAAAAAGTTGGCATGAAATATGAGAAGAGTGAAGTTTCTTAGCCTGTAACCTTTGCTAAAATATCATGGAGAAAATAATGGTAGGTTATTCAACTATTGATCTGATATCAGAGTAAGTTGATTTACTCAGTGAAGGACAGGAACGGGGGGGAGAGGGAGAGGGACAGAACTTGTGGTTTCAAGGGGGATAGTTCTCCCATAAAACCTAAGCCCAAATCATGGCTCTTTATTTGGAATTTGCATTTAGAGTTTGCATCAACCTAAGCACAATTATTTCAGGCTAGGTAAGTAGGCATCACATCACTGCAGGAAGGTGAAGGTGTTGTGAAACTAAAAGCAGTGGAGTACCAAGAATAGCTATGAGCCCATTCATACGACTTTTATCTCAGGTGAGTCAATACTGAGGGACATTTATGTTACTTGTTTTGGTTTGTATTGTTTTTTCATTGTTGAGATCTTTGTCATTTCTAGATGGGCTTTTTAATGGGGATTCTGATATGCATCTTTTCCCAAAGCTAGCTTACCTATAACCACCTAAGGGAGGCACAGCTCAAACAGGAGCTGAGTGGAACCAGGAGAGCAAAGAGAAGCAGGGCTTGGAGGGCTGCATAGACTAAAATACAATAACCTGTTTTTTCATTCCTGAGCAGTCTGTTGTCATTATACAAAATAAATATATTATGTTGAATGAAAGATTTTTTTTATTTTCTGCTTCTTCTTTAATAATACTGCAAAATAGAATTCCATTCACACTAAAATATCTAACAAATCATGGCCTCTGCAAGAGAAAATAGAATTTACACATCAGTCACTGTAAATGCAAAAATGATTGGATTAATCTACAATACTAGTGACACTCATTCACAGAATTAATGGAATTTGTTTAAAAATATCTCTGTGTCATTTTTTTACACTATTTTATAATCATCCTATGCATTTTTTTGCTTTCTAAGTTATAATTTTTTTTGGTAGTCATTTTAGCTAGGCCTCAAATTAGCAGGCTCAGAGAATCTACGTGGATTGGGAGAGACAGCTATCACCTGACTGGGTAACCAAGGAAATATTTCATACCAGAGGATGCAACTAAGATATGATACAGGAGTAGGAGGTGTTTTTTCTCACTTCCATCATGGCCAAAGTACAAGCTGGATGTAGTGCAGATCCTGTCTTGTTGGAGTAGGCCCTGCTGCTCTTGCTGCCACTGCTTGCATTTTGTTTGAGTTCAGGGAAGTAGAAACATTTTGTTGTAACTCTTTTTATTCTTTGCTGGGTGTCTTTTGGGGTGCTTATAAAACTACTGTGATAGAGTCTGTTTTCACTTGGGATTAGGGAAATTATTTTTTGTTATTCCTAGTTTGTGTAAGTGTGTGTTATATTGTAGTTTTACTCTTTTCTGTATAAATGTATGTAGCGAGTTTAAGCATAATCGTAGTTTGAGAGGTTTTTTCCCTTTCTCCCTTTTCTTGGTGAGGAGAGAGAGGCTCTGACTTGGTACTGAGCAGTTGGCATTTTGCCAGCTTAAACCAAGACATTATTCCAGAGTGGAAAAAGGTTTAACATATTGCAACAAAATATAATTACTGAAGTGTGTACTTAGAGGCATGTGTTAAAAGTCTTTGGAAATAATACATTAAAAGAATCATTTAGAAAAACTGATTATCACTCAGTAATAACAGTGTTCCAAAGATGTTTCATTTTTTTCCTTTCCCCTTCCCATTTCTTTTCTCAATGAACACTTATGATAGAATACATTGTGTTTGGAAAATAATATGCAGACACCTGATTACTTTTTTTTTCTCACTGTTTATATTCTTATCATAAGATATAATCAATAAGAACAAATTCAGAGCAGGAAAATCTTCACGATTATTCCCTGAAGGAATAGAGTTTGCTTATTATCTTACTATCAAACACTATTTAGATATATACTGAATGAAATTGGGGATGTCCTCTCATCTCTGTCTTTAGCCTAAAGCCTCATGTTGATGATTAAATTCTAAGATCCTCAATTGGACTGATAACTGTACGTAACTAGTTCATATTCTGCCACCTGTCTCCTGCAGAGAGGGCAGTAGCTGCTATGAAATACAGATCACAGGTAGTGCAAGTCAGAATCCAGTCTTAATTATAAAATATGTTGAAAAATAACAAAAATATTTTCTTTCCATCTGTTTACA
Organism: Pithys albifrons albifrons; assembly: GCF_047495875.1. Taxonomy (NCBI): domain Eukaryota; kingdom Metazoa; phylum Chordata; class Aves; order Passeriformes; family Thamnophilidae; genus Pithys; species Pithys albifrons. Next base: position 85,289,408 of record NC_092461.1, read on the forward strand.
TGATCCTCATACACTTATATATACATGATCAGTGAGCTACAAAAGTTAGAGAGCTATTCTATGACAAGTAGTAATGCAAGTCTTAGCATACCCATTTACTTGTAGAAAAAATGAATCGTGAAGGTAGGAGAAATATTAGAAACATTAAATGTAAGTTTATAAAGACAAAATCTATAGCTCTGTCTGACCAGCCCAGTATTCTGTGACATTACAATCTCTCAGTTTAAAAAGTAGTATAGAAATTAGTACAGAAACTGGTATAGGGATCACATGAGTCAGCCAGCCTAATCCAGAAATGTCATTTATGCACAAATTTCAATGGCAGAAAAATAGTCCTGTTGGACTACTTCAACAAAACTAAATGACATATTCCAATTTCAGAGATATCAATGTGTTCTGGTTTTGATTTCATTTTTAATTAATCCCCATAACATTTTCATTCCAAAAAATTAATGAAATCAAATGGAAGCAAATAAAATGAAGGATTCCCATCTGAACAATTCCGTAGTGTCAATATTTCATCCCAAATCCCACCAGCAAAGCCTAAATGATAGCTTGGAAGACAATTGTGAAAAGTTAAAAGCCTTTGAGATGAGCTACTGCAAAAGGATCCAGATTTCATCCCTTCTGCCACAAGGGAGATGATAGTAGAATACCAACTTTTTCTTTTCCTTTTGGTAAGGGGTGCTAAAAAGATTACATAAGATAATGTACCCTTACTTTATGCTCCATGGATCACCCTACAGATCTATATCATTGTTTTGATATACAGGTGGGAAGGTAGAATAAAAGAGTAAAGCAATTTTTTTAGCTTTCTGATTTTTTAGAATGAGAAAATTGAACTTTTGTGTCACAACCTGGGAAAAAGTTTTTCAGTGAGCTTTGTTTGTTCAACATCAACACGAATATCAAACTCTCTTACCTTTTTTTATTTTTGGTTGTTTTTTGTTTGGTTGTTTGGTTTTTTGGTGTTTTCTTTTAAGGAATTTCTCCCTTCTCCCTTTTTATTTTTTTCTATTTCAGAGGGGAAAAGTTTTCTTTTTTTTATTACATTAAAGGGCAGAGGTAGACACTTGAAAATGAATTTAATACAGAATTTATGGTTGCATTCTGGAAACAGCAATTTAACCTCAACAGTGATTATAAAGACATTTATACTAACTTGTTTCCTTTTGGTTTACTTAGAGAAATTTGTGATTGGGGTGTCTGCACCATCTACCCTGGTGGTGGGCTGATGCCTCTATTCAAATAGAGCTGTTGAAGGGAGAGTCTGAAATGTAGAGCTCAGACTGCAGCAAGTGTTGAGACCTTTCCCCTGAGGCAAAGACAGACAGCAAGGAGTAATGACTTTAAGGAGGGGTAGTGTTTTTAAACTGAAAGAGAGTGGATTTAGATTAAATATTAGGATTTAATTCTTTACTGTGAGGGTGATGAGATACTGGAACAGGTTGCCCAGAGCAGCCGTGGATGTCTTCACATCCCTAGAAGTGTTCAAGACCAGCCTGGACAGGGCTCTGTGCAATTGGGTTTGATGAAACATTTCCCTGTCTGGGGGGGGGGGAAGGGGGGGGGGGAGAGGAGGGGGAGTGTTGGAACTAGGTAACCCTTAAGGTCCCTTCAAACCCAAAACATTCTATTATTTCTTTATATGATTCTGTGATCTTTAAATATCAAAGACAAGGCAGATAGTACTGAGTAACTGTTGCTTGTAAAATGGTCCTATTTGATCTATGAGCAGTAAGAGCAAATGCAAGCTTTCGTAGCTTCGTTGACTGCTGTGTAGAGTATGCCAGTTAGATCAGCCAAAGCCTCTGACACAAATGCTACATGAATAAACAGCATGTAAATGCATTGACCTCTAAGAGTCAGAGTCAGTGTCAACCAACAAACAAAACCTTGTATAATGAAGTCTGAGGAGAAAAAGCAGCCTATTTAGATATTTTACAGCAAACTGAAAATATTCACAAAGATTCCTCCTTTTAAAATCAGCATCTCTTTATCTGTTTTACTCTTTGGTAACAAAACCATAAAATGTTAATATGTGATCATTTTTTATGAGTTTGTGTCATTACAGTCTTAACTAATCGGAAAGAGATGAATGGGTATATATATATATATATATATATAGTTGATAGTGGTATGTCAAAAGGCCAATTAAAATACAGTAAAACTATAAAATAAGGATGTTAAGATGTTCTGTTTTCTGGAATGGGATTGTTTTTACAAAACAGGATAGAATAAACAGGAAAGGTGTAACATGATGCAGAAGTGATCTAGTGAGTGATAATTTCGCAGTATTTAGGAAACCTTCTGCCAGCTTTTGGAGAATAGAAAAAAATCAAAGAGAAATAATACTGAAAGCGAGAGATGGGAAACAGCCAGATCTCCTTTCCACAGTTATGCAGAAATCTGGCCAAAATGAAATATGTGTAGATGCAGTAAGTAGGCTGGGGAGAGAGAATAGGAAGAGAATGACTATTCTAAATTAAAATATCCAGTGCATCTTTCCAACACTAAACGAGATGGAGAAACTATGAATGGATTGGGTTGGACACTAGCCAGAAGGAGGCCCAGTTATTCTAGCAGCCAGAAGAAAGGGGAGGGCAGCCTATGAGAAGCACAGCAAGGTCCCAGACAGATGAAGATGTGAGTAGCCCAGGAGCAAGGTCAGTCCTGCCTTGGGTGCTGGCCAGCTCACCCGTAGTAAGATGGAGAACAGCTTGTACAGCGGTCAGGCTACTTACTGCCTTCAGGAGTCACCCCACCTCCTGGCTAAGTGGCAAGGCTGTGGGGTTTCATGCAGGGAAGTATGTTGATAGGAGAAGGAACTGTCATTGTCATTGGATGACTCTACTCTTTAGAGAGGGTTTAGGGATTCAGGAAGCTAAATCTAACAAGGATGCAACAGGGCACTTGCATTCTGTTGTTTGGTACAAAACACTGAAGATCTACCTTCTGTTTTTCAACTTGTCCCAATAACTTGCTTTCTAAAGTGTAAAAGAGTTACAATATTATTTTGAATTTCCTGGTGTTTTCAAGATCACCAGTAATACTTTTTTTTTTAGGCTCAGACTCAGATCTGACTTCTTCTTAGAGAACTTACAAGTAGCATTTATATTATTGCTGTTAAACTAAGATGTTTGATCTTTATTTCGCAGGGAAAAAACAAACATAATTCAGTACTCACTTAAGAAAAATCTCTGACATAACATTGCTTAGTATAATACCATAATTTATTGCCCTTACTGTTGTTTTAATTTCAACATGATAAATTAATATTATGTTTAAATTGAAGCCCTAAAATAGTAGTTTTGACCATTAGGCAAATTTTTCTCCATGTCAAGGGTTTTTATATATTAATATTTTATAAGCTGTACAGGTTAAATCTTCCTTTCACTTTAAAAAAATACCTCGCCTGTATTCAGATGCAGATTTGAAATCTGAAAGTTTGCACCATAAAGCTGTGCAAAAATGTTTGTGACAGAGGAAAAATGAATCAGAAGTCTAGAAACTAAGATCCATGTAGTTTATTTCACAGATACCAGTACATTAAAGGTACCAAAAGACGGTGTCTATTTGCCTTGTTGCATTCTGATATTATCCAATTCTATGTAACCTCATAAAATTGACCTACTTTACAATAAAATGACACACACTAGAGTAGGCATTAGTATAGCTCTTTATCTTATCTCTCGTCCTAATTTCAGTGATCACTGCTATATGTTCTAGAAAGCTAAACATGTTGTGGTCTGCAGGGCCACAAGCTATGGAGGATTCTCTAGTGATGAAGGTTACCTGGACAGAGTATGGAAGATCCCTGAAACCAGTATGAAGAGGCATATCAGAGGTAAATTTAATAAACAGTGTACCTATAGCTATATAGTTCTACACTACAATATATAGGCTTGCCAATTTGATTTCTTCTAGCATTCGTATCTCCATTTTACCATCTCTATAGAATCATGGTTTCTTAATGAAGTAAATTCTTAAACCCAAATAATATTTCAGATGTTTGCTACCATCAGTCTGGACTGTATTTGTTATGAAGAAAGTAGCAACTTCAAGGTTTTCAGCTTGTCAGTTTAAACTATGTTACAGAAAAGAAAATCAAATGGTTCTATGTTAAATAAAAAAATAAATCTACTATGCTGGAATCTAAAAAGACAATCAGATTGTCAGATTTCCATTGTCTGACTTTAGAATAATTAGTTAGTCAGTGATTCTATAAATGGACGGAATTTTCTTAGGAATTTTCTTCTCTTTCAAGAAAGCCAGTTCAGCCTTCAAGCTCCGTGGAATGATGACACTGCTTGTAGTGGGCTACAGGTTTTGTGTTGAGGTAACAACACATGCTCCAGAACTTTACCAGACATTGTCACAAAACAACTCACTCTTTCATATTACATCTTTACCACTTGATTTTATTTCATAAAACCTTCAAACTACTAGAAATGTAATTCTGTAAAAAAATAAGGACACTGCTCCAGAAGTAAATTTATTCTGAAGTGCTACCCCACAAAGTTAATAAAATTATTAGTTTTTCATATTATGCACAGTGAGGAGACTCTAACAAATAGTATTTTCATTGTGTTAGGTACCGTACATAGAGACAATACAGTTCCTTCATCCAAAAATATATGTACCCTAAATATTTCAATTAAAAATGAGAGATTCTGGTGCTCCTTTTAAATGTTGAGTCCAATATTCATAAACTGAAAACGGTAACTCCTCTGTATATGATCTGTTCATTTTAAGCATAATCAGAAAAATATCAGAAAATGGATTTTTCTTTTAACAGTAAAAAGAAATCTTGCAAAAATTTGTATGTTCATAGCTGAGCACTTCCAGTGCAAAAAAAAAAAAATCATCTTTGAATTGACCGGTGCCTGTGAGTCTGAAAAGCTGGGGATTTTCCAAGAGCATGTATTTCCATATATTTCTGTTCAGTGACTCTAGCAGACCAGAAAAAGTAAAAAAAATGTTCTGAGACCTTAGCTTTTGTAGATTGCCATTCAAGAACTATAGCTACAAGTACAAATGAAAACTAGAAGATTAGATTTTCACGGATATTTTATAAAGGGAAATCTTGTGTATTTGTGCCTACTTTGCATTCAGCTCTTGATTAATTCAAACTACTTTCCTTGTCTTACAGGAAAAAAAAAAGTGTTTCAGGTGTTTTATACATATAAAATGAATCTTGCCTTTATTTAACCGCATTTCTACTGTATTGGTCACATGCTGTACCAATATTTTGCACCAATCTATTGCACTTATGAGTTATGTTATTCATATTCACTTAATGCAAAGTCCAGCCTTCTTTATCTAAAATGTATTAAATGTAACAGGGATGACTACTTGCAATAATCTTTAAAGATATTTTCTCATGACCATGGTTTCTTCTGAGAATTCTTATGACCATTAACTTCAAGGTCATGATCTTCACTTATAAAAGTTATGTTGTTACATTCAGCAGAAAGTTGGAATAGATGGTGTATCAGTATGGAAGCCATTGCAGAAACATTGAAATAGCTACATAGGATGACAACAAGGTCTAGGTAGAGTAGGAACCAGTTTTCAAAGGTTGGTAATATTAACCTGGTCCAGAAAGCTTTCAAAATGAGGGAGTAAGGGATTATGGGAATTATGGGATAACATGATTCTCACTCACTTTTCTGAACTATTTTTACCAAGAGGTTGATCAAATCCTTAGGTGGTTTCGGGTTTCTCCAACATTATCTTGAAGGCAAAGGCAAAAAACAATATTTCCTACAGAGCAGGGTAGATCTGGAAGAAAGATCAGGTTTATCAAAAGGTGGAAATGCTTCACTTTGGCCTGAATAACTAAAGTCTTTCCACAGAGTAAATTGAAAATATGTGTCATAATCCCATCCCTTACAGGAGAAGAGGGACTCTGTACAAGGCACAAGGACTGATTAGGCTGCACTTCTTGAAGAAATGAAGAGCAATATAGGAGCTGAACAAATAACTCCAGTAAAGTTCTAATATGTAAAAAAATAACTGAACATTTACTAGTTGATCCATAACATTGAAGATTTGGGTTCAGAGTAGTACTATTTCTTGGTTTTGGAAAATGTCCATTAGCAGTCCAGGGACTGAATGATTTAAAAAAAAAAAAAACAGTATCATGAAGGTGTCTGGCCTAAAACACATAGTCTTCCAAAGCATATCAATAAATAAAAAAATAAATAGTACTTGTAGGAAGTAGTTATTAGAACAGAGCAATACTGCTAGGTACTACATATCAGTACAGATATCTCCAAACTCGGGATAACGTGGTAATATGTTGTGACTGTTTTTTGGGGATTTTCCGTCATGCTTGAAAGAAAGTATTTGATGGAAGAAAATAAGGAGTGCTGTTCATGCCATCAATTTTATCCAAGTTGAGAGAAATAGCAATGTTTGTAAGCAAAGAATCAACTATATAATAAAGGAAACAAAATCAGTTACATAGCAAAATACATTGTTATGAAATATGACTTGACATTAAATTGGAGGGCTGAAAGCTGGTCATTATCTTTAAATATGGCACCAAATTAAGGAACAGTTGGTATTTGTGAAGAACAGATGTTAGAGATCATTATTATAACCGCTGGCAATATTGTGTCTTATAACCTGCACTATACTAGCACAAAATAGTGTGGAAGGAAAAGTAAACCTCTGTTGAAAATACTCACAGTTTTAAGGGCAAAAAACTGTCTTGATTTACTCTAATTGAGATCCTAAAAATACAGCACATGCCTTAAGTAATTTTAAAAAGTCATGCTTTGCTCATAAAAAGATAAAGTAGAATAAAAAGTTCATCAAACTCTCTGAATGAAGAAGTATAAAGCACTGTGAGAATGACACCTTGTTATGTAGTGCTAAGTGGGAAAGAGCTCCTCACATCTACAATGGAGCAAATGACAAACATCATTACTGTGAACTTCAATATCAACATCTAAGTTATGCACACATTTGAAGAGTACAAAGTTGCTACTCTCCATGGGAAATGTCACTGCCTGATTCTAGCCAACCAAGGAAAAGAACAATGGGGTTTTTTTAGTGTACCTTGTTGTAAATAGTGTGTTTTGGAATAAATGGGACATTCAATGGAGACATTAAAGAAAATATATACAAGTTTAAAGTATCTAGCTAACAGCTTACACAGCTAATATGTGAAACAGGAAGGAAGTACTTGCCAGAAAAAAAAATACAGATACAAAACCTCCAGAACAGTTTCCAGGGGAAAAAATAAAAAGAGAGAGAGAGAGAGAGACCAACCCTGTTTAAACAAAAAATGTGTCTTAGACTCAGTAACACTGAGGTAGATCAAAGGGTGGGGATGGTTGCCATTTTGTTTTAGTTTTATTTCCCTGGAGTTTTCCTAGAGACTGTCAAAAGGTGGAAGACTAGATGAGCTTTGATAAAGACTTTCCAATAATGCTCCATCTTGATCTTCCCTTCTGTTATTTTTTTTCTTTTTACTTTGTTCTCCTAATGCTGATTAAAGAAGAGATTATCTTGAGAAAGCATGTACCTTCCTATTGTTAAAGATAGCAGAAATAATTTAAGTATCTATCTTAGGAAAGCAGATAAACGAAAAGCCTGGGATTTCAAGCTTCAAAACCATATGATACAATTTGGGGGAAAAAAACCCAAAAACCAACCAACCACAAAACAACCAACAAAAAACCAAACCAAACAAAAAAACCCCAAACCCTCCAAAGAATACATATCCAGGTAAATTAAAAAATCATTGCATTTTACCTAGTTTACATGGGAGAACCACATTTACTTGCACTTTTGTGCAATGTTTTAGGTCTTTTTTTCGGGCACTTAAAATGTCTTCTACAGCTTGAACTTGACCTGAGTAGTCCCAAATTTGAGTTTTAATGTTGCTGCTTATTAGACTTATATTTTATTTGCTTCCTTCCTACCTTCTAATAAGGAAACTGAAACTGCAAGGATAAAAAAGACAGAGAAGGAAAGGCATGCATAATGTAATTCATACAAAAGTGCTCTAAGTGGCTCATTTAGATATAGTTTTGACATATGGGCTAAATTAAGACTTTAAGTAGTGCAATACATCTTTTGATGCAAAAGAAATAGTATAAATTGGACTCAATTAATGAGCGGAAAATGTAAAAGACGTTCTGGAAAAGCTATAAATTGCTTACTAAAATAAACCAGCAAAATTAATAGATAATGACTCTTGCAGCTCACTGTCATGTCCTCTTAACCACAACATCCATCAGAAAAAAAAACATGCTTAGACCCAGTTATTTTACTTATTGAATCTGCATGGTTAAACCCAGTGATGATAATTGAAAGGCTCTTAAATTGCCAACACTGAGGTAAAGTAGGACTTCAGATAAAAAACCCAAAAAATTTAATCCTTCCAAGATCCATGTGTTCACACATAGCTCCCTGCTTCTGAAGTAAAAAGAGGCATCTATCAGCAAGACATGAATCCTCAGGGTGATGGAATGTCTTCTGGCCTCTGGTCCTGCTCCAGGCAGGGCCTTCCTGCCTCTGAGGTTGTTCCTCCTGCAAGAGGAGCTGGCCTGCAGATGGATGGCAGAACAATGTCACAGCAGGCAGCCCTGCAGGAAGGGGAAAAGCACAGAGAGGTGGGGAAGGGGTAGGTCTCTGCTGCATTCACTGGCATTGGTTTCAGTTTTTCTTCCCCAGGGCCATGAAGAAGGGATACAAGACAGCAGGACACAATGCTGCGTTTTGCCACACAATGGTTAAGACAATAGAAGTTTTTATTTCCTTTCCTGTAACTGTTGATCTTACTGCTATTGCTGTATTCTAAGATAAATAATTCAAGTTTCAGCAATTTTATTTCATGCTCGCACAGGAAAAAGTGATGAAGTGGTGTGATTATTTATATTACTGCTGGGGATGGTGATTTTAACACCGACATTCCAAACCAATGTATAGTTTTGCTGCACAAAAGCTACATGTGATGGTTACCATGTCATCTTTTATTTATGAGCTACCATTTACATTCTCAAAATACAACTTTTTTTTTCCCTTTTTTTCTTAGATATTATGAATCATGCAAAATATTAAGTTGATTTCTATTCTTTTATCTACTTGTATGAAGTGTTTTTTCAGGTTGCAGTATTTTTAATTACTTCTAAGATGACCTAGCCAAGTGTGCAACTAATGGTCTACCACTCTTAGCAGTGCCTTAGACTTCAATCAACCTTTTTTATTGTTACTTATTTTCTCTGGTGTCTGACATAACTACAGTTCTAGACTGGTTTTTTCCCTTATTTTTACTCTTGATACTTACTGTATGTATGGTACTTTCTGATTATCATTTTTTATGTCCTTTACTACAACAATCTTTCTGAGGTTGCTAGAATACTCTCATATATTGTGTACAGAGTAGCTTGTCTGTGTCTTCAGATATTTGTAACTTCTTTTCCCCTTTAATTTGTTCTCCAGTTCTGTTTTGCATGCTGTTGGAATATGTCATGTTCTGATGTTTCACAAAGGGGTGGGAGAAGAGAGAAATTGAATCAATAGAAGTAAACCAGACGCAGTATGCCCCACATTCAGACTGCAATTTGTGATCCAAAGTGTTCTTGCTCTGCAACTTGCCAAATGATAGCGGCAGCCTCTTTGAACAGGAAAGGTGGGCCCTTACCTTTAGTAAGTTTCTGATGACTACATACATTTATATATTTCTTCAAAGCATTTCAGATTTGACAAGTTCATCTCTTCACTAAAATTTCTCAAGAAGAAATTTTCACATAATTTCGAGTAATTTTTTAAGTTATTCAGCTTATAATGGGAATTGCTGCTGTTTTAAAGTGAAGGTGTCTTTGTTAGGAAACACAAGGGATGTTGTAGAGAAGGAGAGGCTGAGAGTGGTATTTTCACAGCAATACTGTAGAAGGCTTACAAAGTTAGAGACAAACATGGCAATTAATGAGTCTGTGATGACATTCTTGGGTATATTATCATCTGGAGACAGAACTATCAGAAATTGAACACTCATGATATGCCTGTAAAAACATCGATATACAGAAGTCTTCTTGTGTACAGCCTGTTTCCATGAGCTTTACATATCTTTCAGCAGAGGAAAGACGTGGTCACTTAAGTATATTTGCTTTCTTATAACAGCACAAATTCACAAGCCTAAACCTTTTTAACTGTAGTTTATCATAACTGGTTTAGTTGCATCATTTTACTTTGGTTACAACTTAATAATGTTACATATAAAAAAAATTAAATTTTTCTGTTTCTTATGAGAGCTTCACCAAACTAATATCAAGTTTGGTCATTCACACAATCTCAGGGATAAATAATGAAATTATTTAGATATAAGTTGGCAGTGTAGCAAAATGTGATTTAGAACAGCTATTGGGGTCAGACCATTAATGAAGAGAAAAAGCAGGTTTTTTTAAAGAAATTGAAAGATCAAAATGAAGGTAACATTTCAAGAAAATGGATAGAGATAGATACAGATCATTACATCTAAACATTGTTTGAACACCCAGGCAATAAAATTATGCTACGATTAAAGCTACAGTTCCACAGAACTGAGGAAAATCTCATCATGCAGAATATTTTGAGAGGCCTACCCAGTTATTGCGGTGTTTAATAAAGAAAAATAGAATCATGAAAGGGCAGTCTATGACTTTTTGAAATACTGAAATCTGTTAAGAACATAGGAAAAACAGTAAAACATCTATGAAGGAATGGGATAAAGTATTCACTGTAATCATCATAGGTGGGATAAAAAAATAATGAATGTCATTCTACATGAGACAGCATGAGGATACATATTGGGGGAAAATATAGCACTGAGAATAGGTAAGTGCCATTTCTTCATTACAAACTGGTAAGTATTAAGTTAGGGGTGATTCATACAGGAGTTTACAACATGATGCACCAAATTAAAAAAAAAAAAGTTTGAGAGTTGAGGCTGATGGAGGTCTAAATACAGGAGGGAAGAGGGATAATAGCACTTGGCTTTTAGGCCAGACTATTGAAACATCTGTTAGCAATGTTTTAAGTTCAGCTGATTCTGCCTTTTGATAAAGAAATTATCTAATGATGCCTTAAGGTCTGTTCGGGTTTTATTTTCTCTGATTCCAGGGTTCCTAGGTTATGAGGTTATCTTAACATCATGTCTTTTAATATCAAAAGACTGCCAGGACAGTTCTAAAAGTCAGTTTTCAACAATGTAATAATTGCCCTTAGCCAATCTTTCGACCTATCATCCAACAGTTAGAGATTGATTTATACTGCATCGATGAATATATTTTCAGTCTTCACTAGATTTAAACCCATTGCATGAAATGTGGAAGCATCCTTTCTTTTACAATTTATTTCTCTATACTTCTCTGAAATCTTCTAAATCTTCTTATGTCACTGGCCTCAGAATGTGGGTTTTTTTTGTCCTTGTGCTTATGCCTTTTGCAACTGGACTTGCCTATCCCATATTGGCCTTTTTAGCCACCAGCACACTTGCAGTGAGAGTGGGTAGTGCCCTTCCCAAATCTTCATTCCCAAAGCCTAGACATGATGACTTGATGACTTATGCCTTCGTAAGCTCTCATCAACATCAGACAGCCTGACACCAAAATTGGTATAAAGACAATGATTTTGATTTCCCTTTGAAGCTTGATTATAAAAACTGTAAAAGCATAATACTTTCTATTTTTGCTAGATCATGAATATAGTCTAGCAAGGGCTAACCTCAAGTTTTATCTTTATATCCAATTTTTGATTCTGAAAATCAGTGAAATAGAACACTTGATAATTTTTCTTCCTTCATGGAACTTATTTCACTTCTGGATTAGGACTGATATAAAAACATTCCTGAGACTTCAGACCCTGGCCATCAGATAGAAATGATGGTATTAGGCACCTGTCAATGAATGTGCAATTCACTCCTACACAGACTTGAGTATCTCAAGTCACCCAAACAAAACAAAAAGCTGGAAAGTTTGCTTCACAAATTCACAAAAATACAACTATTTTTAGATTACACATTTGAGAGTGGAGTAGTATTGCCAGAGAATGAGGCTTATTTTTAATATGCAAGTTTATCCATTTAAAAAAAAAAAGACCTTACAATTCTCCCAAATGCTTTTTCTGCTAGAAGATAAATAGTCTAATGGCACTTCTGAAATCTCCTAAAGTGCTTTACGTCAACAGAAGTTACTATCATAGGTATTTGAGTGAATTTTTACTTCATGTTGAATTATTATTTATGTCATCCCTGCAGATATATGACTCCTCTGCAACATATTTTCATTAAGATTTAATACGTTATTCCTAATGAGTTGGCTTCTTTCTTTCTTCACATTTTTTCCGCCATAGTAGCACTTCTTACTAAAAATCAAAAAACGAACAGAAACAAAAAAAAAACACAAAAAAACAAACCACCAAAAACCCCTGTAGCTTTAAAATAATGTATGTCAGTGACATTTTTTTGGTGGAGAGTGTGTTTCTGAAATGTTAGCAGAGCTATACTTATGAGATGATACCTCATAAAGGTTGGAGTACTCTCTATTTTTCTTGTGGTAGTATAATAAGAAACAACATGACAGGCTAAGAGGAAGAACCTTGAAGTCATAACTACCTGCATAGAAATGAAAAATGGAGGCAAAGGAGTTGAGTGACCTTGCTCTGTCATGTGTGTGTCATACTCTCAGATCAATGATCAATTCTAGCAGGACACAGGCACTTGTCTTAGTGGCCTCAATGTGCTAGTGCTGGTGGGAGTCAGTTACTGCTGCAAAGAACAAAAAGGAGATGTGGACTGGTGGTAAACAGAAAAGAATGGAGGGAGAAAAAAAGCAAACAGTTGGATAGAAATATCCAGGCAGCATGAATCCTCAGAGAAGGACTGTTGCCCCAGCAAGTATCATATTTGCTGAGGGGTTTTCCTTTCTTTTTTTTCTTATTTTTTTTGTGCAATTTCATGCAACTTTGTTTTTCTGACAATATGTATATTTCGCATTTCTGTACAGCCTACAATGCTTTCTGAATTGTAAAATTAGAATTATTCTGATGAAAGAATAATTTAATTTGACAGTTACACATTTCTAACACAGAATTCAAACAAAGAAATAGGTAGCAATGCACTGCAGTACTCTATAAAGAAAAGGAAATATGATTTTCTAATTGACTAAAGATCATATCAGATACAAGATGAAATAGTCAAACTCTTATTCTGGGTTTCAGTAGAGCATAGGTCTTTTTGAACTCAGAATTGTCAGGGACATGAGTGAATAACTAAGTTTGCCCCAGTTTTCTACATTCTCTAATCTGTCCATTGTGGGTTCAATCCAAGCCTCATAACTGACATACTTTTTATATGAATTCTATTTAAAAACAAGAACAGAAACCAAAGAACAACTCAATATGTGACTATTTAATTGCTTCTTCTGTGTAAATTGAAAGCAACTCCAAAAGGAGTGATCTAGTCTAATGAATTATAGAGTGGTGATAAAATTTATTAAAAATATGCCATGATATAGATGTAAAGAATAAAGACATGAAGATAGATATAAAGTTACAAAGACATATATAAATTCCATATTTCTTCTATAGTAGAGAGTTTTCTCCTCTTATGTGTATCCTATGGGAAATCTCATTGGGAAGATCTAAAGAACTCAACAGTCATTTCTAAATTCTATTATAATGTCCAAGGTAGGTTCAGATGTTAATATTCTAAAATTCCTTATATTTTTAGCCTGCTGTAACTTTAGTCTCTAATTCTCTCTTGATTTTCACTCTCCTGAACATGATACTCACAAAGAATAATTTATTTCAGCATATAGAAAGGCTTTCCACTTGAATGCTTTATACTAAACAAAATATCTATCCATGTAATTCTGCTTGCTGAATATTATCATAAAGTACTGTACATGCTTGTTGGGTTTCTGTAATTGAGGAAATATAAATTAACATGAGCAAGGGCTATAGTCTGCTTCTAAAATTTTCTTATGGGTGATTTGCACATTACATCTTTGACTGTCACTTGTTCTCCCTGGTGATTATTCCTTCCTTTTCTTCACTCACTAAATACAGACAGCCTCATGTAGCACTGGGAGATTATGCCCTCTGCCAAGCAGCATGTCTCTGCCCTGGAGGGTGTTGAATAGTACATCTGAGACAGTTAGGAGGACAGATCAAAATCTAGGCACTTGTTGGGTTGCCAAGGGTACTTACACCCTCAACAAGCAGCCAAGGATTTTGAATTTTTCTCTTGATTTCCTTTAAATGACCCTTTCTCTGCCAGTGAAAACTCCAAGTATATCCTGTTGTGTATTTAGTTTTGTGGCAGAGCCATGTTTGGGCTTATATAAGTAAGAGATATGGAAGTAAACTAAGTGCTAAGAACTTGAAAATATATAGGCACACACAAATGAACTATTTGCATCCCAAATCAATATTGCTAAGATTTGTTACTTCTTCTTACAAACAGGAAAACAGAACTTCACACAGATTGTCCTGAACATGGCAAAGATCAGTTACAGAAAAATATGGTTTAAAGACTAAGATACATGAATCATGCGGAAGCTGACTTCCTATATCATGTAAGTGGACTGTTATCGATGCAAGCAGACATCTGTCGGTATTAATCTTGATTTACTTTGCTGGTGGTTTTTGCCAAGAAAAATAGAGTGGTAAATATAATAAACCAAGTGTTTATTTTATGAGAAAATAAGTAGTATCAGGATTTTGCTGAAGAAGTAAAAGCCCCATAAGATACAGCTTTCATCTCTTCTAAAATATTGACTAAAAACTGAAGGAAAAATTAAAAGTATTTCGGAAACAAAAAGAAGGAAAAACAAAGGTGAAGGGATGGGGAGAGAGGGTCAGCCCTGCTGGGGTGAAGGTTCATTTTTCCCCAAAAAAAGAAGCTCAGCAAACAGTGGCAGATGTCACCCTGACAGGGAAAGTGGCAAGCAGCCATCTCGGCTCTGCTTGTAACTTTTTTCACAAGTGTCAAGCTGCTTTTTCCACCCCATTCAGCATGTTTGTGAGTGCTGGGTTTGTTCAGAAGACAAAAAAGGGCAAGAGCTCTAGAATTCAATAGAAGGTCAGAATGTCAATCTTTTTTGTTGGGTCGGGCTTCCTTTTATACTGTGACATCTGGAGCCATTACCAGAACAAATTAGAGCAATTCAAACCACCAGCAGGGAAAAGTGGGGTTTCTGTTTTTCATACAGCAGAGCTACAAAATTTGAGAAAGGAACTGGGACTCCCAGCAACTCAGCATAGCAATAGATTTGCTACACTCCTTTTAGAGATTCATAGAGTAACAAATGTAATCAGTGATTAAGCTAAAGATGTCCATCCTTCAGCACAGCCTCCACAAAAGGAAAAGAAGAAATAATTACACTAATGAATTTGCACTTCATTTCCAGCTTGTTACAGCATGAAGTACTAACAGTTCCAAGGAAGTATGCTGCAGAATACAGAGCACACCTCCTTTTCCCCCATCTGGCATTTTAATATCAGTGGCTAATGTCATCCCTTTTTATTCTGGTAAATAATAACACATATTTTACTTGTAGGTAAGAATGTAGCCTCCTTAGACTATTTGGAACATTAAGTCAGTTACTGGTGTTAAACATTTTGAATATTTAGCTGTTCCTAAGTTTTAGTGTACATATTCTTTTTCCATTTTCCGTGATACTTAAATAGAACTAAATTCTTTCTACTGCCTGCAAACAGGAGAGCTGCACAGTTAATACATCTTCTAGGTACACTACCTGCAGGCAAAAATGGGTCTTACACGTCATCTATACTTACTAGTGGGACACTCTTCAATGGTAAAACAATTTATTGTGTCAGATTGGACTGAATCTCACTTCCAGGAGATTTTTCCAGCTTTTATTGATAAAATCTTTCCCCTATAAGAACTGAATTTTTGTTTTGGTTGTATAAGCTTTTCTTTACAAAGTATACTTTGCTGTAATCTTCCATTCAAGCAGAAAAAAATGCATCTTGATGAGCTTGAGAAGAATTTTTATGTACAATACCAAATTCCCTGCTCCATTAGTAGGAATTGTCTGAATGTTAAAGACATTATGCTGCCCTCTGTTAACTCAACATTTGTAGAAATATCCACTTCAGGCACCAATTTCACCTTCAGATTGAAGGCCCATCCTGGCATGCCTCTAACACCTGATGGCCAGCAGATGATGCCTTTCACTTGTAGAGCTGAGAGGACTTAGGGGACTTAGACTACAGACTGACAGAATGACTTGGCTTGTAAAGGACCTTAAAGATCATCTAGTTCCAATCCCCCTACATGCTCAAAGCCTCATCAGTGTGGCCTTGAACACTTCCAGGGATGGTGCATCCACAACTTATCTGGGCATCTTGTTCCAGTGTCTCACCACCTTCACAGTAAAGAATTTTCTAATATCCAACCTAAACCTACACTCTTCCTTTTAGAAGCCATTCTCCCTTGTCCTATCACTACATAGTCTTGTAAAAAGTCTCTCTTCAGTTTCCTCATAGGACCTCTTTAGGTACTAGAAGGCCACAAGCAGGTCTCCCTGGTGGCTTTTCTTCCCCAGGTTGAACAGTCCCAATTCTCCAGCCCTCTGAACATCTTCGTCACCCACCTCTTCATTGCACTGTTTCTTTCAAAATGCAGACTATTTGACTGATTACCATGCTTATAGAGGGCTCCTGAAGAGATATATAATATAAAAAGAAAGCAACTAAAAATATATATTTTAGAATACCACAGGTACTCTCTAAACAGAGAGGATCCTTTGTTCATGCTTTCATATTAAGAACTGCACTCAGTGAATATTGAGCAGGTATGAAGGATCTAAAAGTTCCAGTGACACTAAAATTAACCATGGAGTAAAACTCTGTTAACTCTGTCGATAACAGCATCTTTTTATTTCCTTTCTTTATACTCTCAACTACAATTTTTAATTTTCCAGAATTGTGATCTTATGAAATAGCATTCTACTCTCTTAGTTCATAGAGGCATTGTGCAAAATTTTCACCCTGCTGTGTATTACTTCTTATCTGCCAGTGTTTTCTAATTACATCATTTTCAAGCAAACGTGGTTTTCTCAACAGAACTCTTAAGACTGAAGGACATCAGCCATCAAAGAGATCAAAAACATTTTGAAAAAACTGTTGGGAGACTGGTAAATGCTTCCCCATCATCTAGTTTAATAGAATAAAAAATATAATAATAATTTAAAAAAATAAGAAAACAACAAAATTTTTCATTACTGCTTATTCAGAGGACTTCAAATACCCCTTCAAGATGAAGATCTCTTAACATCAAGACAATCCACCATTATCTGTCACCGGAATGGGTGTTTTCTTCTTGTTTATGAAGTGTCTTGTGTTCAGTAGGATTCTTAAGTATGAGAGTAGCACTGGATAAGACAGTTTTTCCTCTATCAGAGGTAAGTTACTTCCCTGAGGAGCAGGGACTTGTAGTTCAATGGTCTTTATGGGTCCTTTCCGATTCAAGGTACTCTGTGATTCTATGCTATAATCTGTAAGTTGAATCACTATAACTAGCTTTTTTTATTGTTGTTTGTTTCATTGAATTTTTTGTTTGTTTTTGGTGGCATATTTTGTTTGTTTTGTTTGTTTGGGGTTTTTTTTACTATTAATAGAGCTGGATATAATCTCTAGAAAAATTAATTCAAATCTGTTGTGGTGGAATTTTACTGTAAATCCACTATTTTATGTGCTAATCCATTAAAAAAGTACTATCAGAGCTGATATTTGAGACCTTCTTCAGAAAAAGTGCATAGTTTCTTTTCTCTCAAAAGTAGTAGCAGTAAAGATAAGTCACAACATCCATCATTAAGTATAATCTAATATTTACTTGCCAGAATAAGTCAGGCAGATCATACACTTGCAAATATAGAGAACAAAACTGAATTTACCCAGATACGATCTGTTTATCCATTTCTCAGATGCAAAGAGACATGTTACTAAGAGGAATTTAGCAGCCAATATATGGCTGCATTTGGCCCTTAACAATACATGGGATTACTATGATAAGCCACCTGAATTATTACAAAGTGTCTATGAATATTGTTTAGTCAGAATTTGGCAAGCACTTTATGGATTTTAAAGGGCACTATGACTTCAGCTAAGAGTTAGAAAGTTAAGGAGTGTACATTTTATTTAGTACAAGCTGTAGTTTACTTATAGCAAGCCAAAGCTTTAGTTTAGGTGACATCTAAAAGAAAACCCTATGTCCTTAATCATTAACTTAATCTAGCTAAAAAACATCTTAATATAGTAGATATGCAGCATTTACTGACATACACCTTACCTCTTTGGAAGTATTCACGTAACCACAGTTTAGGATCAGTGACAGCACAAGCATATCTAGGGCTTTAAGAGAGTTGCATTTCACAGAGTGTATTTTTACCTAGAGGCATTTACTTAATGAGACAATTTATTTCAGAGTCAATATCCTTGTCTTTATTGTTTCATAGAAATATATAGATTCCTGCAAATAATTAATATCAGTGAAGCCTGAGGAAAGGAGCAAAACTATCTGTAGTGTCCTTTACAATAAATCACTTCATGACTGTTGATAGTGACAACTTCCTTGGAAAAATTATGTTTTAGGATACTTGTTTTATGTTTTTGTTTCACATTCAAAATTACATTCATTTTACTATTGTTGCAAAAGAATCTACCACTTCCTGAGCATACTGACAGAATGTGAGTCATATTCAAGGTTAATAACACATTTTACCGTTCAAAATACATGTCAACCCAGGTAGTACTTTATTAAATTCTTTCATCTAGCTTTCCTCCCAGCTATTCCCCTTTAAACAGATGACTTTTAAAGGCTCTGTAATTAACGTTAAACTGGACTGGTTAGAGCAGAGGAAGAGATTCTGACATGATTGATATCACAACACTTTTTCCAATGCTGAATCAAATGACCTGTGAAAAGTACTTTCTATTTTTATGGCCTTACACCTTCAAATCTGAAGACAGTGAGGAGAAAATGTAACCTGGATCTAAAATGAAAAGTCCTGTCCATCAATATCCAAACCTAAGATTCCCAACCTGAGTAGTTATTACAACTAGTAAGGCAGAAACACAACTCACCAGATGAATCGCACTCAGATGATAATGATAAAAGGCAGAGATTGAAAATAATGCGTATGAGGTGTTAAAATGGAATTATTTTAGATTAGCTTCTACATTATTCTCTTACTCATTCTCACTAGGGTACTGTACTGCAGAGCTTCCTGAGACATGGGATCATAAGATGTTTTCAAGCATATTGTTATATCACTGTTTAATACTAGACATGTTTCAAAAAGTGTTTTCCTTTTTGTTCCCCCCCCTACCCCCCTCCGCCATTATGTACTGAGCGTGCATTTGTTCTCTGAGAAAAAACCCAAGCTATATGACTTCATGTGCAGAAACATTTTTCTTTTTCACTGAAGTGGATAGCTAGGATTATTGTCCATGTAAAGGTAAAAGCTTGTACAAAGCCAGGGCAGCAAATCTCAGCTGAGATATTCTGGGGCAAGTCACCTTTGCAAGGGTAGAAATAAATCTCATTTCACCTCCAGTAGACATAAAGTCAAGGTTTCTCTTTTCTAAAGCATGAGAAACACATCTGGCTGAAGACAAGACTTTTTTATGATTTGTTGTAGAAAATCTCAATATGGTTTTTAAGCTCACTCTCACAGAGAATAAAAAATAAATCTACAATTCTTTGTTCTGTATGTGCAGTGCAGCAGTCATACACTGTTCTTATAACAGTAGTCTGGCATAAAACCAGCCTAGTTTCCCTCTGGTCTTACAGTCAAACATTTTGTACAGGCTAACAATAGAAAATGATTTCATAGGCACAGGGTCTGCCCTGAGCTCACCCAGAGGCTTGAAGTCATTCACACAAGCTCCCTGTTCCACTCAGTCCTTTCCCCTCTGTGCCCTTCATTGACATCCAGAACACAAACCATCCTGACTAAAGCTGTAATTTATATGAAGTTTTCTCTTGCTAGCAACTGACAGATTTCCATTGCCTTAAACTACTGTGCTAAAACCTCAGCATGAGAAACTGGAATTCTGAGACTCAACATAACGTAACATGCATTTCCAATATGGTAGCTTCTTCAAAATAGACAAATTAATTTTCTCTGTACAAGGACATACTGTTTTCAAATGAAGTTTAGTCTTAAGATTTCAGGAAAATGCAGGAAAGGTGTTTGGTGCCATGAAAAACCCTCCTAAATCTTTGGTTCTCACCTGACAACACATCAGGTTTCAGCAGTGACCTGACTAGGAGGTGTTACTGAAAGAGACTGTCTTTCCTCACCTCAAGAAAAGTAAAATGAAAAGTGGGATTTTCCAGCTACTAAAGCACTAGCTGAGGACTTAGGCTCTTGGTCTTAATATGCAATACCTGATAGAAACTTCTTTTATGTGTCACAGAGGCCTTCTTTACTGCTCCCTAAATCCAGAAGCTGTGCAATGCCTGCCTGGAGTCATGAGTCTGGAGAAAATTTCTCATGGATATCTTCAGGATCCAGACAGCCATTCATTATATGTAGTGGGTTCATACACCTAAAGAAAAATGAGAATACCTTTTCATCATGTTCCTTTGAAAATTCATTTCTCTCTTTAGTTTCATGTGTCAGAAGTGGGAAGGTAGTGCACAAGGTATGCTTTATACAGTCAATGATGAAGTGAAAATTTCAAATCCTTAAAAAGAGGGTAATGGAAACCTTTTTGAGGTTGGTAATGAAATCCAAGGGGAACTAATGCAAATTTTCATCAAAGATTTTTGTTGTTTGTTCTTTGTTTCCTTCCATTTGGTTGGTTTAGTTTAGCTTTATTTTAAATCTGCCTATTCTAAGGAAGTTGAAAAATCCAGAAGCATGATGGCTTCCCCTTTAAGGGACAATTTCAGCCTCCACAGATAGTTCTGGTTTTAGCAAATAAGGGTATAATCTTTATAATAATATTTAATAGATAGTGTTTTCTTCTCAATTTCTTTGGCTAGATCTTCATAAGAAAGAAACATTTAGCAGTGAACTGTGTCTCAGTGTGTGACAGCTAAATTGTTTCCTAATAGGTTTGGTGACAAAGGACTGAAACCATGACTAAAATGTTTTCCTAACACAGACTTGAGATTAGTCTTAATGACTGGGTAAGTTTTATCTCCCCAAGTTTGTAGAAGTAACCTGTGATGCTTAATTGAATATCTTTGTATACTCTCCCTTCCATTTTTCTTTCTCTTTTAGTTAAAGAAAGAAAAAAAGTAAACTGCCATAGCACATTAGCTTTTCCTTTGTAAGTTTTCATTTTAGTATGCCACTTGTTTTTCTCTCTTCTTTTCTAGTATCTATTTATCTTCACCTCACTGAGAAGCTCTTAGCTTCAAAGGGCAGATATGGATGGGTGAACTGGTGATTATAGCTTGTTTTGCATCCCACAAGTTTATCTCTGGTTTTAATTATCCATCATAGTTTTTGCATTCTCATATGGCCCTTTACACAGCACTAGTACAGTAATTCAAACACTTTAGTAATATGCATTAGAGCATTTTCAGTAACTGCTGCTATTTATTGCAACAGTTCATGCTAAGTCTTTGGAATTACTGTGAAACAAAGGAGTGGTTGTTTGGTTTTTTCCAAGCCTTACTTGCAAGGATGGGTATTTTCCACCCAAAGTGGAACATCTAAATGTGCTTTCAGATCTGATATCCCAATTTCCTTCACTCACACTGAACACTGTGAAGAGATATCATTGATGAATACATAGAGTGGAAGTCAAAAACTGCTATTTTTTTCTTATGGACTGAAAAACAATCACACTTGTGGTGTATCTTACAGCAAAAAAGATTTCAAGAAAAGTAAAAAGGAGAGATACATGTAGGTTTTCTTTATGGCCCTATAGCACATATGGTGGAAAAAAGAAAGAATACATATGTTTTAATTATATTTGCAAACAGAATATAAATTTGATTAGAATGCATTTTTTTTGTTAATTGTGTTCAAATTAGACCAAATTCTCAACTATGAATGTGACAAACTCAGCACAGAAAGGAAAGCAAAATATGTCATAGATTTAATTGAGCACCCTTGCTTGAACACTGCAGTACTGCTGTGAGAGCTTTTATAGACCTTGAATCCTGTAAGTCATCCTCCGGACAGCCTCTGCCTGAGGCACAAAATATATATGAGCTTCCCATAGTGACCTCTGGTAATCCTTTGGCACCAAAGTGCCCAGAGAGACTAGGTCTTGGAAATATGTTTTACCTTCCCTAGGCACCTCCAGCAGCTCTGGCTGAAGATGAAATTCTTTCAGCTTTACAATAAATGTTTTCAAGAATTTGGGACAGGTATGAGTACTACATATGTAGGCACTTTGCTCATACTTGAAAGCAAATTTCTGTCAGACTATATGTCATACTACATGAAAAGTATCAGACAAAACCTATAAACAACAAAACACCCTTCCCTGACTTAGTGGTTTCATCACTATGAGGGCTTCTGGAATATTTCTTAAAGCATTTCCCAAACACAAGAAATCAACCATTTTCCTTTCCTTTCCAAAGCATTCTCTGTGAATTTGTAAATTTTACCCATTTTTGTCTCATTTTCCCAGTAATGTGGGTGGGAATGTTATTCTGTGTTCTACAAATATTTACTGCTCAAGCTCTAGTCTCACAGAAATTATATTCCCACTGAGATGGATATTGTAATAATCCCTTTGAGAGCATCCAAGGACATCACCATAGCCTGATGAGAATACAGGCATGATGATGTCTTTGTTCCTGGCCCAAGAAAGATTTGTTTCACCTCCTCTTTGACAACAACAACTTCCACATTTACTGAAACATTCAATGATGGAACAAGTAAAATAAAAATTAATGGAACTTCATAGCCTATATCTGACTGAACATACTGTGCTGGCCTATTGGTTTTAATTGTTTTGCAGGGGAAGCTAGGGGTGATCTGAAGTTCTGATTGCTGAGTGCTTCATTCTCTTAGGTGTTTGGGTTACACGGAACCCAATGTTTCAAAATATGCCCTCCCAGGCATATTTTGTTTCTGGCCATTCAAAGTGCAAACTATGCAGCTAGATTTTTTTTGTTATTTAACAGAGTTTTAATATTTTTATAATTATCACAAAACCAACTAGCCAGAAGCGTAAAGTTCATGCTAGAAATCAGTTTTAGTTTTCACAATTTCAATAACACTGAAATTCTATAATCAATATTCTGTTTAGCTCTGTCTCGACACTTTCTAAAACAAATTTTATAACTCCAGCAGATGTTATCTATGCTCATATACTGTAATACTAAGTAACAATGTAAAGCCTTAAGACTGATATAATAATTATGAGGGGAAATCTGTCACCTTTGTAATTTAAAACGTTAGATGAATGACCAAAATTCTAAACCAGTGGTTGGAAATTGATTAAAGAATAAGGGTGCCTTGACATCCCTTTTCAACCTAGTCAGTCTTACCTTTGAAGGCAGCTGTAAAAGAAACTGCAGAAGATGCACTTCACACCATAAAAATAAACCTTTATTTGGAGACAATATGAGCCACTGTTGAGATTGACCTTAAAGTAGCTTTTCAGACAGAGTGAATAACTGCAATGCTTAGATAACATTACTAAAAATATGGTATATATGAAGGAACATTTTAAATTCATTCAGCATTTTTCTCATTATTGTTTTTTAACTAGTAATTATTTTAGTTGCATAACTTTACTTAATCCTCCCTTACTTCTATAATTTTACAAGAGTAACTAACTATGAAATTCCTTTCTAAACTAGAAATTGTGGGCAAAAGAAAATGCATTTACAACAGAAGAAAAAATATTACATGTCTTTAGTTCTTCTATAATTTTTATTTTTGTCTAAGAGGAAACCTTGATTTTCTCTACTTGGAGGATAGAGGATCTGAGAAGGATTCTAACTAATTTAACTGCAGCAGACCTTGATATTATTAATAAAAGGTATTAAACAGGGATGGTCCCAATTCTGAGACCTGGGGAACCCCACTGTGACTGGCTATCGGCTGGATGTAACTCCATTCACCACCACTGTCTGGGCCTTGCCATGCAGCCAGCTTTTTCCCCAGGGAACAGTGCACCCATCGAAATCATAAGCAGCCAGTTTCTCCAGGAGAGTGCTTTGGGACATGGCATCAAAGGCTTTGCTGAAGTCCAGGCAGACAGGATGCACAACCTTTCCTTCATCCACTAAGAAGGTCATCTGATCATAAAAGGAGATCAGGTTGGTCAAGCAGGACCCGCCTTTCTTAAACCTGTGCCAGGTGCGTCTGATCATCTGGTTGCCTTGCACGTGCAGCATGATGGCACTTAAGATGATCTTCTCCATGAACTTCCTCAGCACTGAGATCAGGATGACAGACTTGTAGTTCCCTGGATCCTCCTTCTGTCCTTCTTGTAGATGAGTGTCACATTTGCTAACTTCCTTTTTCCTCTTTGAGACAAATGTATCCCATCTGTTGCCGGCAGGTCTATCACATAAACTGACCCATGATCAAAACCCTAAAAATCCTGCTGCAACACCAGGCTCCGAGCCAGGTATTGATCTGCTGGCTCTTCCTGTTTCTTCCCTCATTATTCCCTGCAATGTCAGGATGAAGAAGAATACTACTTGTTCTCCTGATACCTTAACTAGTCTTCTCAAGGCCCTGAAGTTTCTCGTGATTGCCCTTGGACTTGTTGCATCTTCACCACTGCATGCACATGGTTAGGAACAACATGGTGCTTGGAAAGCCAGTATTGTGATGTTTGAAAAATGATGTTTACAGAGTGGAATGTGGTTGGTTCTGAGATAGTTGTCTATCATTCAGCTGCTGCTGCTTCAAAATAAAATCTGAATCCTGCAGCTCAAATGACACAAAGTATATTAAGACAACACTGCATGTTCAAAACAAAATGCAAGATATCCCTATGCTGAGTTAGTATTATTACCAAGATTAAACAAGTAAATTGGAAAAAAAAAGTGTAGCAGATGCAGTTGCTACAATGTCAAACAAGAATGCAAATCTGCTTCTTATATTACTAATTTAATTTGTATTCAGGATTTAGAATTTACAGATGAATCATTTTGTCACATCATCCATCATAGCCTGGCACTAGAGAGAAGGAAGATAGAAAAATTAAAAACCTGCTTGTTACTGTAAACTAAAGAGCATGAACAACATCCATCAAAGACAGACAGATAGAAGATAAAAGTGATAGCCAAAGTCAAGTGATCTATGCTGATTTTCTTTCAAACATTTATTAAAATGCTCTATATGCCAATTCACTTTCTTTTGGTAAATATTTATTGTTATTTCTTTTGCCATGGATTGGAAACTGCAAACAGGGATAAATTGGTTGTAAAGGATCATAATTTTACTCTTGGTTTATAAATACATTTACATCTTCTAAGGAAGTGCTATTTTTTTTTAGTTCTGATTAGCAAGAGTGCATCCTGTATCAGCTGCTAATTAAATTCTCTTTTTCTTTGCTGGGACAGTCACAGGACAAGGCATAGGTCATTAGTGGAGGACAGTTACTGCACAAGGGACCTGTTGCAAAAGTAGCTGCTGCGAGAAGAAGTGTTTTCACTGATTCAGTAGGCTTTAGATTGAGCTAGAGATCAAATACTTTGTATCCTCAAACCATAAATATCCCAACTTTTACTTACAAAGAAATACACACATTTATTTCTTAAGAGGTAGTCTGAATTCCAATCTATTCCCAAACTGGAGCTAATGCAATCATACACTCAGATTGTGCAGTATCAAAATACATACTAGAATGACAGCTTTTAGATGAAATTGCAAGATCTAACATTTATGATAACAGTGCTACTGGGCCTTAAACAGCAAGTGCAAGGATGGTGTAAGAATGTAAAGACTGTGCTCTGACACATAGTGCACAACAGTTTCCTGTGTTTTCCCCTAATACAGAAAATCTAAAGGTGCGCAAAACAAAATTCAAAGGGTCTAGCTGTGAGGGAACTGAAGGAGCTCTACCCAGCAATTACAGCAACAAAGCTGAGAGGAACAGAGAGGACGTCTTTTAGCTACAGAAGAAAGAAGAAAGAAATGATTCTGTGGAACTACACAATTAAAGTGGAGATAAATTTGGAAGGTTTGAGGAGGGTGACATGAAGTCAAAGAAAGCATCAAGAGCTTAGCCCATGCACATGTTAATGAAAGGCAGGGGGATTATATGAAAAAAAAAAGTGAAGATACATGATAGGAAATTTTATTCATAGTAGTCTAGAGAAATGTAAAACTGGCAAGCAGGAAAACAAATCCATACTAATTAATACATGTAGTACTCATTTTAGCCTAACTGGAATAAGATCCATGTATCAATATAGGCAGCATGTTGAACTTGGTTTCTCAATGCAAATAAGTACTCAGAAAAGCTAATATTATTTTTTTTCTATTATGAGAGAGGGTAAGGCAATTAAATGCTACTCTGACACCTGATCCCGTCAGATCTCGGGAGCTAAGCAGGGTCAGCTCTGGTTAGTACTTGGGTGGGAGACCTGGGAATTCCAGGTGCTGTAGGTTCTAGTCCTGAGGACTGCACTGTCACTGTCCAAGATCACTCAGCTGTAGCAGATGAACCTTAGGAGATGACATAAGAGCTTTCTACCTTCAAAAGGCAGACAGCAATATGCCACTCCACTGCCTCTGCTACCTCAACATTTCTCACTGTATAACCCTTCCCACCCTTGAGCCATCAAAACATTGTCTGTGCAGCAATTCAATCCAATAAACTAAACCTGAATGAAAAAAAAAATACAAAGAAACAAAACCCAACCAACAAAAAAAAAAACAAACAAACAAAACAAACGACCAAACAACAAAAAATCCTCCCAAAACCCCAAACAAAAAAAACCCCAAACCCAAACAACAAAACACACACACACAAAACCAAACCAACAAGTATTTCTGTGTTGTAAAGACAAGTCAAATAGGTTTATCTACCCCTTGCTTTCATAGACTTATCTGCATTTGCCTTCAAGACATATCAGAGCAGACACAAGAGATGTGGGATTGCTGCACAGAGATTGAAGAAAATATGAAGTGAGAAAGAAGCAGTTGGAGATGAGAGGAATTTTAGAGGAGGAAGAAGAGGGAGATATGTCAAACCCTTGAAACATCAATATTGACTCATTGAGCTACATCTGAAGAAGGGATTAAATCCTATTTCATGTCATAGCTGAAGACTGTATTTTCTCCCACTTTCAGTTTTGATTAAATCACCACATAGGTAATACATCATATTCACTAAGTTCCCGTTTCCCAATTTTTAAAGCACTTATCTACCAAGAGATAGAAGTCTAAATTGTGCTTATGCATAGTCACTAATTCAAAACAAAAGTTAAATATAAATATCTTCACTGCCTCCCAGAATGGATGGCATTTGCTAGTTTTCTTGAAAATGGAGCTTTATTTTAGTTGTGTTACTGAGGTTAGAGGAAGTATACTGAAATAAATTCCTAACTCAAGACTGACACAGGGACAAGTCTGTATCAAATGTATTCATATACCAGTAAAATAAAAGAAATATTCTACTTTTCTCTTCCTATATATGCTTTCATTCTCTGTGTGAGATTTGTTTTGTTCATTTTCTGTGTGAATCTAAAAGATAAATGGTAAAAAGTTCTGAGATCCTCTTTTTCCTACTGAAGTGTAAACTCAGGCTTTAACGTCCATTCTGATCTTAACTTCATTTGTATTCACAGCTAGAGACTCTCTGGAGTTAATGAGCATCTTCAATTTGAGTAATCCTGCCAATGTGATATTCAGGGTTCAAAATCAAAAGCTCAGTTGTTGTGTGCTGCTATTGCAAACACTGAACAGTGAACTTTACAAAGTGTTTGCTTAAGTGTTGAAAACCTGAGTTAGCATCAGGTGAAAACAAACCAAGAACTTGCATACAGGACTAAACTTGAGATTATCCTGAACTGTACCACCTGCTGGGGACCTCGGTAGAGCATTGCAATAGTCAAAAACCAGTAGAGAACTTCATCAAAATGCCTTAGTCCAGAACTAAGTTTAAACCTAGGAGAAAATTATCTTTCTGAGTGCCTTTAATTCTCAGTCTCTGTCATGAAGTTTCCAAACAATTCTAGTTCTAATGATGAATTTCCTGATGGACACTTGTCTCCCAGAAAAAGTTCTCTTACAGTCACTGCAGTGAATTTTAAAGGTGTTAGGCAAGAGTTATTGGACTTTAAAAGTGTAAGTATCTCTTGATTTGAGTTAGACAGAGATCAATGAACTACACATTCAAATATATTCACATGTTGGAGCCAAGTGGAATTTTCAGTCAAACAAAATTAAGTTTCTGTAAAATATTGCAAAGTAATTTCAGAAGATTAAGCAATGAGTTCCTACACTGAATACAACTATCTATCTTATCTATTTGCTTCATAGGTTGAGAAATAAAAATCTATGTATGATAGAAACCAGATATCACACAGTTCAATGTTTAGGGTTTTATCTGAGTGGATTATGTAGTTAAAAAGGTTTATCTATGGGAATATAACTAAGAAAACATGTCTTAAAACATTATGCACATTTGGTGAAGACACAAAATATAGCTGCATAATTAGACAACATTCTTCAAATTTCAAGAGCTGAAGCAAAAGCTTTCCAGTTTGTGAAAGAAAATAATAGATGTTGGTGACAGATTTTGAATCTGAAGAACATCTTGTAGCATTAAGAATATAGGAGTAAATAGAGAATTAGAGCATGGCTTCTATGAAAAATAAAAAGCCACAGAACAAGGTTCAAGGTTCAAGAATAAATAAAAGGGTATAAATGAGTTCAAGAGCTTCCTAGGATACAATTGTTTCTCGGCAAGTAAGAAATTGATAGACATGATGAAAAGGTGAGAAGTTGAATTGTGGGAATAAGGTAAACCTAGGGGAAAAAAAAAGTACACATGCTGAGTTGCTTGGGCACTTTGTAGTTCAAAAGTGTTTCATGTTCAGTAACCTCTGATAGAATTCTTTATCAGTTTGATTTGATTGTACTTCAGGGTGCACTGTGGCAGACTTTTGCCAGAGCTGCCCATTGCTTCAATAAGAGCTGTTAGCTAGAAAGTGTGATTCTGTCTTTAATTATTTCTCTTGAAATATGGAGCCCTATTGTGTGTATTGCGTATTATTTTCAAATAAGATTCAAGCCTTCGAGAAAGCCACATGTGGCCAAGTTTGCTGAGGCAGCCCTAGGTCTTTGTATGCTATTTTAGGGGATATGTTCTCTTTTCCTTTTTTAAAAGGAAGCTTAATGTGGCTTGACTGTCATTTTGGCAGCCAGGCTGTCCAGGATGTTGCAGTTATTACATGTTTGTTCCAGTCATATCATCACCCTGGTAAAGCAGTTTTCTCCATCTGAGTGTAGTTGTTGTGACAAATTCAGAGTTTTGAAGACAAATTTATAGTTTGCCCAGTAAGTTGATGACCTGGCCTGAAAATAATTGACAAGCAAAGCAAAATTGGTGACAAACCTTTCTTGCTGCTCATCAGGAAAAGGTGAGTGGTGAAATTGTACCATAATAGGTTCTTCACTTCCCCACTTTTTGAAAGACAAGTATGGTTCCTCTATCTTTCTTCAGCAGGCTCTAGTGCTCCAAGCAGGTCTTTACACTGAATGGAGCCAAGGAAGGTTCAAAACTTGCATACCAAATGACAAAGTTAGTAATCTTAATATATTACGCTGAAAAACACAGGCTTGCTTTTGCTTTTTGAAATATTCTTTGTTTCCTAAGCTTGCTTTCCTGTTGTTTTCAGCTGGAACAGCATCACTTCCATAAGAATGTCTCATGTCTAATTATATAGACTGTATTCTCTGATATCATTTGACATGTATTTTGTGAAGATATTCAAACATACTTAAAGACCTCTTGCTCTTTTCAGTTACAGAATTAACAGAGGCCACAGCTAAAATCAAGACAGAAATTTGGCAAAGGAAAATGGGGAACATTGTTTGTCTCTGTCCCTAGTCTTTCACTTGGTTTCTTCTGCTTTATCTATATCCCTGTCCATACTCAGTCATTATGTTTAATAAAAAAATAAGAATAACCAAACCTTGGGAATACAAAGTATGCTTTTTGCTTGTTGGTTTGTTTGTTTGTTTGAACACAAATCTCAAGATTTATTAATCACCCCACCCTTCTGAACCTATTCAGTTTGGTCATCATATGAACTCTTTCCTGAAAAGGACTTTCTATGCATTTTGTGAACCCTCATTGAAAAAAGAGAGAAAAACTTTCCTCTCGGATTGGATTTACATTCAGCCAGTACTGAGCACTGTGGCTGTGATCCAGTAAAGCATTTAAGGTTAGTTTATCTTTAAGCATAATCCCATTGAAGTTAGTGGCATGATCTATGTAGTTAAATTCTAACACATAGTTGAGTGCGCTGCTGGATCACAGCCAGAGTACTCAGTAGCTTGCTGGATTGAACACCCTCTCTTCTTTGACACTCACCTAAGGCAAGATATACAGATATAAGTGAATATATATTCCTTATCGTAAAGAGGTTAAACACAGTATTATTCTCAGAATTCTTTCATATTCCTTTAAAAAAAAAAAAAAAAAAGAAGATATTGTCCAGTTTCTTAAAAGTCTTGCCAGTTGTATTGAAAGTAAAAACATTACAATTCCAAAAGAGTTTAACCTAGACTGTCACTCTCCTTTCTTTTTTTTGATAATGCTGAATTTTATAACTCAGGAGACTCAGGTCAAGTTGTTGTTCTGAATTAAGGTAATTTGTTAACAACATTAAAATCCCCGCAATATTCTGCTAACAAAGGCTAAGTTAATATGCAACAGATTCAACACACCTCCAGTGCTGGTATACATTTTAAATGAAAGTGCATTTTACAGTTTGGACTAACAGGAGCCATTTGGGGCTGATTGAAAGTCAAGTACTTCAGGCAGCTGAAGTTAGATATTTCTATAAAAGTTGGTTTAAGACTGGTTTAGAGAGTAAGACTTTCTAATTCTCTTGAAATGTGGGCATATCTTGAACGTTTCTACATCATAAAATATATAATCTACTATATAATACACTATCTCCATCTCAGATTAAACCAACAATAAAGCCTATACATCAAATGAATTTGTTACTGAAAATATATTTTTTTGATTGCATCACAGACCATTTAAGGGTGACCTAAAATCAATCTAATATGAAAAAGTGTGGCTGCAAACGTGGGTTCACTTGAAAGATGTTTTCTTCCTCCTCCTTCTTAGTGTTTGCTTTTTCCCCCCCCTCTTAAGCATCCTTTTCAAATTCAAAGTCCATATTCCTTATCAGAATATCAGCCAATCAGACTTTGAATCTGTCCAGAATAATGATACATTCCAAGTATTATTTGCTTGATTATAAAGCCTGGTTTGATGGGATACAATCACTTGTCTGTTCTCAATGACCCACTGAATGATGACATTACTAAGAATTCCATTTAGATGATGCAAATGACCTAAGCAGCTTGTCTTTTTCCAGGACAATAACTGAATTCAAATGTCAAAGAAAACTTAGTAAACAAAATATCCCTTTTATGTAACTGAAATTATGCTATGGGAAGCTTATGGATATTAGCTATGGAAATTGTTATTTTCTTTCAATTGGATGACATAGGTATACATATCCAGACTCAAATTTTATGCACAGGCATTTCAGGATTTTGCATCCCATGCAAAGAAAGAAAAAATGCAGAACAAATCAGTAAAATTACATGAAATTGAAAGTGAAGCACAGTTATTTTGTTTCCATTTTTTATAATAAGCTACATCTTAATTCAAAATTTGGGCAAAGTTTAAAATGAAGCAAATATTCCTCCTCTGCTTTTTCAATACTTCATAGCTGCTCTGTTTCCTCTATTTCTTTTTCTGCCACTATAAAAACCTGGGTCAAGCAAGCTACGAAATCATATCTGTATTGTACTGCTAGAAATGACCACAGTAACTCAAGGTTATTTGTATCAAATATTGCAATATAGTTCCCATAGATACATCACAATTAGCTTTAAACTGTATGGCTTCCCTAGTTTTGACATCTCTGAGGTTTCCAGGAAGCAGTTTCTGCTTTGAAGGCCTGAACAGTTAAAACTGACTTTGCTGTTTTATCTTCTTTGTCCAATGTTCATGGCATCTAGTCAAAAATAGAGAAATAATATTTACATGACCTGCTCCTGTATCTTGATTGCAAAAAAGTCTTCCACAAAATTATCAACTAAAAAGATGGACATTGTCTTATAGATTGTCTCAGACACACAGAAGAGCTTTCCCAAAAGGTTTGAAATTCCAATCCAGTCCTTGTTTGCACACTAATTTGGTGACATCATGGCAAAACATCTTGATAGGTAATGGTGAAATGTTGCCAACTAGTTTTACTACTATTTCACTTCTTCCTCCATATCATTCTTTGCTAACTGTAAAATGAAAGTTGATTGTTTTGAAGGAGTTATTATGGTGAAGAAAAACTACAATATTTCTGCAAAAGAAAGAAGTGAAAGTAGATATCAATGTTAATAATGGCTCATTACAAGACACCTTCTGGGTGCCTGTACTTTTGCTTTCAGGTAGTTCATGTTCCACAAGACATTATGATCTTTCCATGATAAGATTATATTCCTGACATATTACATGTCTTTAAACTGAAGATCAAGAGTGAAGTTTGATATCTGCAATAGAAATCATTGAAATTCCTTGAGCATTTGGTTCACTACATTTATAGCATTGCTGTGATAGATAATTTTCTTTTTCTTTTTTTTTTTCTGATACTAAACTTACACATATGAACATCTGTAAGAAATGTTATAGATTTTTGATGAAAATCTTCACTGTTGGAGAGTCTGTGGCTCAGTGATGCCGTGCTCTCCTCATATCAGTGAAACTGTAGCTTTTATGTAATCAATGCCTACCAACAGAGTTGTTCTCATAGACATTATCAATTACAACAATGTGCATGTGTCTAACATTGAGATAGAAGCTTCAAATTTGATTTTATAGCCTTTCTTGAATCAGTTCAATGAACCAGTTTGGAACTAGTGTGAAGGTCTGATTTCTATATTCACCATCGTTCGGGATTTTCTTCAAGAATTAAGGTCACAGCTATTAAAGAGGAATAAATAGTAAATATAGGGAACACAAACAAAATTTAAAGAGGAACTGTATTGACCTTGGCTTTTTTACATATCAGCAATGATGTCTAAACTCATAAAACATACCATTATAAAAATTGAATAATTAAAGACTGATGCATTATTTTGTTCTAAAACCTATCTCCAAAAAAATTATGAAAAATATTTTCTAAGCTGTGGGAGTAATTTTAGAAGTTGTATAGTCATTTAAGCACTGTATTTATACCTTTGATCTAACCCTATCTTCCATTTACAGTTTTCAGTCCACTTTATTAACTTCTGCTTATGGTCAACAGGTCAAATTCATAAAGCATATTTTATTGCTATATATATGTATGTTTATACACACACACATATGAAATAATATTTGTTATCTTTGGTATTAAAAATCACCTAGAACCATCCTGAAACACTGAAAGCATGATAAAGTCTATTAAAGAAAATCAGCCTAAAATGCATTGCACAATTTAAAGATTAACATCAGCTTCACAATCGCTTATTGTATCTATGGTCTTCTAAGATATTTTTATTATTTTCTGCCCCCTTTTTTCTCTCAATATTATCTGAAATAGGAGTAATTAAATGTAAAATCCCAGTGAGTCTACCACAACATAAATATCCTACAGCAGCCTAGCCATGTCTTCAGCATTGCTTTACTGTAGCTTAATGCTCTTTTTTGCCATAAAGATCACACACATAAAACTGTATTGAGTATCTATATTGACTATAAATCTAACATGTTTCATTTTTTTTCCTCCACTTTTTCCTCCTTCTGTAATGCTCCTTGCCTTTAACTGAATATTCTAAGATTCCTTGGTGTTTCTAAAAGAAGCAGTACAATTTTCAAGGCCCTATACACAAAAAGAACAAATCAGCTTTTTTATAGTTGGATTTTCAGTCATGAATGTGTGGACTCCTTTCATCACTACTTCTGGTTATTCATTTCATATCTGATACTTAAAAGAAGAGAGCACTTGGTGTATGAAGAACCTCTGCTCCTCACTGAAATTGTCATATATGTGTCCTCAAGACTATGATTTTCCCTGGATTTGGTAGGTGAGTGGCATGGGACTAATTAGACCATGATGAAACAATTTTTCCTTTTAATGTAACAGAGACCACAAAACCCAAGAGCACCTTTGAAACCAAGAGTCTAAGAAAGCTTCCAGACAGCAGTCTGGTCAATCAGGATAAAACGAAAAGGAACAATTTTCACCACAAATTGCTTTATTCATTATCATCTTGTTTGTGCTGGGTATTTCAATCCTTGAAATTCCACCTTTTTTTTTTTTTAACCAAGGTCTTTTGGTTTTGTGTTTTCTGACAGAAATGTCGCAAATTTTATGGAAAAAAAAAGAAAAAACCAAACCAAAACAACAAATGAAAACAAATCAACAAACGAACAAAAATACAATGATGATTATATCTGCTTTACTTGTAGCCTACTCAGACAAGATTAGATAGAATTGTTGGCTCAAAAATTAAAATTTGAAAGAACAAATAAGTCAGGAGATGTAGGCATATCTTTCTTTCCCTTTCAACATCAAACCCCTAAACTAGTGCTTTGTGTGAGGACTGATAAAATTTAAAAATATATGCATATATTTCCACATATACACACATATTTGCACTCAGTGTTTACTGACTTCTACTACTAGGAAGTGATCTTCAGTGTCCTGGTTCTGTTACTGCACAGCAGAATAACAACGAAAGTTGAACTTAATAAAAGACAGTCTTATCTTACCTAAGAGTTTTCTCTCATCTCATTTGGTTAACCTTAGTTATACTCAAATAAATACATTATGTAAGTATAAGATCTGATTTCTAGTAAATCGAATGATTGTAGTAAAACTGCAGCTATAAAGTTGGTAAAAAGCATTTCTTATTTCAATTATTGTGTACGTGTGACACTTCAATATCTCCTCTATAACTGCACTGGTATATCAATTCTGTGTTTGCATACAAGTCAGTCTTGAAAAAAAATGAATTTTTTACCAGAAAAAAAAGCAAAACACAACAAGAAACCAGTGCATACACAAATCTCCATAATGGGCTTTGTTTTTCAAGTACATTGAAGACAAAAGAAGCAGATCACCAATCTATTCTAATTCTTGGCACCAATGCTTCTTTATTCATGGATTGTTAACATGACAGACTGAAAAGGCAATGACTTCCATTTCTTTTGGGGACTTACAACAGTCTGTTACTAAAGAAACAGACAAAGGGTTCAAACTTGTGTACACCAGCATTAGACTGAACTCTGCTGATGGGTGTATTTGGTTTCTGTAGGAAGAGTGGGATTATGACCTCTCCCCTGTGGGCACTGTTATTGAATGTGTTACTCATAAATGCACTTGTAAAATCAGTTGTATGATTTCTGTGTACTGTAATGTACAAAAGCTTCTAGACAAATAAGCTTTACAGTGGGGCAACTGAGTCATCCTGTTTAAAAATTCATAAAGGGGAATGTGTTTCTTTTTGGTCTTTTTTTTTCATTGGTAGGTTTTTGTTTTGTTTTGTTTTGTTTTGGGTTTTTTTCATATTCATGAAGAGGCACAAAAAATGAATACTTGTGGCTAGTACCAATCTCATAAGCAAGTATATTGACTTATCCAGCTGAAGAGTAATCGTGGCCAGGCAGACAGCGCAAAGAGAAACACTTTTGCAAAGGAAAACACAACTGAGGTTTTTTCCATGGGAGGGATAACTCTGGGTTTAGACTATGAAAAACAACTATTAGACTGTGAAACAAATTTTTGTTGCTTATGTTGTTAGACTTGCACTTTCATATGATATTCCATAGGAAAATATGCAAACAGCCTTCCCCATCCCACACTGTCTGCATAGAAATATTTCATCCTTCACAGCAGCCATAAAGCTTTCCCTCAGTGTCTGATTTTCTTCAGGGTCTCAAAAACAATAACTATAGTGAAGTGGACTTGATGCCACAATTGTGGAAGGAAAGAGATAAATGCATCCCAGATCTCTATGCTCTGTGGAATGCTAGGGTATCAAGGGAGCATACGTGGATTCCGATTACTCTGGGGAAAGGAGTTTGCACTCCTGTCTGTTACATTTCAAAACATGACCCTTGTTGCAGGCGAGGTAGAAGAGGTAATTGGACCTGGCTGTCTACCATGTCATGACTCAAAACCAGAATGCTGAAGCTTCTTTGTTTAGTCAGTCTTACTACTCCTGGTTAGAAAGAAAGGGATGTGTAAATCCTTGAGCCTCCTCTCAATCTCAACAAGCATTAAAATAACCAAAATTGTCAATTATTATAAAACTAGTGTGACATTTTGCATAGAGGGCTGTAGTTATTGTCAGAAATAGAACAGGAAAACCATAATTCTACTTGTGACTTCTCAGGACTTAAAGAAAATTCATTAATCATTGAGTACCATAGTCTGCTGTTATATCAAAATTTCCAAAAATCAATGGATTGATGATTATTTGAGATAACTGATGTTGTTGCTTAAAGTCAGACTACCTTGGCCATGGAATAATTCTAAGCTCTAGAACTAATTTTGAAAGAATGAAAGGAGTAAAGGAATATATGTTCTGAGGATTAAGGTTGTTCTTCCAGTGACCAGTCAAATTACTTTCTGACCAGTTTGTACCTATCTAATCCTCTTTTCAACTGAACATAATTACAATGATCATGGGAGTCATGGCATGACTTGTAACATTTTCTGTATTTATATTTATAAAGTTGAACTGAGAAATAAAGTCTCTGAAATTAAATGGGAAAAATATGGATTAATTTATTCACTTTTCTATTCCTAGCTGTAATATATCTATCTATCTATCTATCTATCTATCTATCTATCTATCTATCTATCTATATCTAATCTATCTAATCTATCTATCTATCTATATATCTATCTATCAAGCATATATTTAATTTCCCTGGCACATGAGCCCTGAATTCAATAAAAAATGAAATTTAGTTCAAAAATAAAAAGTTGATAATCAACATTTTTAATCTTATGAATTAATACATTTAAAATTTTGTATAAATTTGTTTCCTAAATTGAAAAGAAATCCTAAATAAAAATTAATTTCAATCAAATAACTAAATCTCGAACAAGCAACTAAAATTTAAAATTGTTAAAGCATAATAGTTTCATAATATATTTTTCCTTCCTGTGTAAAACAAAGACATTAGTGAACACTTACATTTCTCCACCTATTCACATTACTTTCAACAAAGTCTTTTTTAAAAAAAATAAATGAAAAAAGTTTTCATTAGAACATTCTCCCATATCTGTTAGCAATTGTCTAAAGAGAAACATTTTTTCTAGAAAAATAACATCAGCAACAAGACTGCTAAAAGGTGCTATTCTTGAAGGTTTTGAAATTTGTATGTTCTCATTCTTGCTGGCTATACCACTTAAAATGGATCTACTACCACCCACACTGAAGTGAGTTAAAATTTCCTCAGTGACTCCAGGATCAGTGTCAGTGAGTCACACTTTAATACTTAGTACTGGTTGGCTCAGAACCTAAAAGTGGATAAAGGTCTATGATTTCTTTTTCAAACTGTCCTATTATTGCTGGAGTTAGATCAGAGCCTTGTACAATATATTTCAAATTCTTTGATTTCTGCTATCAAACTCAGTTGTTTCCAATAAAATTATGCTTATTTTATTAAATATGTGCCACACTATACTCACTATAGACTGTATTTTTTATGTTTCTCCATAAATAGGATCTGACATAATTTAGAGTCAAAAGTGTTCTTTATCTTCCAGATCTTACACAAGCTACTAAGCTTATAGGTCAGGATTTGAAGGTGGTTTCAAAAGCAGATATTGAAGAATAGAGCAAGCCAAGGTTCATAATTGAAAGATAATGACTGAGGCATTCATCTGTGAAGTGTATGCATGTTTTCAATTAGTTGCAAATGTTCTTTACACTATTCAATATATGAGGCAGGTTAGCCTTGTATTGTGATTTAACCCCAGCCAGCAACCAAGCACAATGCATACACTTGCCCACTCCCTTGCCAGTGGGACTGGGAGAGAAATGGAAGTGTAAAAGCCAGAGAACTTGTGGGTTGAGATAAAGACAGTTTAACAGGGAAAGCAAAAGACACTGAAAAAAAAAGTAAAACAAAATGAAACAAGGAACTAATTCACTTCTTCCAAGGGCAGGTAGATGTTCAGCCATCCTCAGGGGATCTGGGCCCCATCACCTCTAAGTGTTACACCATCACTCTAAGCATTCCCTCTTCCTTCTACTTCCCCCCACTTTATATACTGAGCATGAAGTCACAGGGTATGGAATATCCCTTTGGTCACTTAGGGTCACCTGTCTTGGCTGTGTCTCCTCCCAGCCTCCCATGCATCCCCAGCTTCCTTGCCAATGTGGCAATAAAAATAACAGAAAAGACCTTTGCCCTGTGTAAGCCCTGCTCAGCAACAACAAAAACATCTCAATATTATCAACCCTGTGTTCAGCACAAATCCAGAAAAATAGCCCAAGACCGGCAACTGTGAAGAAAATTAACTCCACCTCAGCCAAAACCATCAATCTAGAAAACTTGTACTGTCTTTGAAACAACAGAGATGCTCTTTATGACAACTGAGACATTTTG
The DNA here is from genome assembly GCF_047495875.1 of Pithys albifrons albifrons. Taxonomy (NCBI): domain Eukaryota; kingdom Metazoa; phylum Chordata; class Aves; order Passeriformes; family Thamnophilidae; genus Pithys; species Pithys albifrons. Next base: position 85,328,174 of record NC_092461.1, read on the forward strand.
AAACTGAGGAAAAACATGTGAGCAGATGAAGTGAAAGGAAGAAAACTTGGAACATGCTAGCTATTGTGGTGGAGTAAACTAAGGCATATTGAATCACTGAAACCCTTTTAAATGTGCACAGTGCTTTCTCAGAAGTGTGAAACATCTTGACAAGATCACTTTTACATGCTCTTGATCACCATCTATATCTATATAAACCCATCCTGGCCACAAATAAATAAAGATTTTGCTGCTGTCATGACCAAGACTCTGTCTTGAAACAGAGCACTGTGAGGGAGTGAAAAAAAGTCCCCAATTTTAGTGAGTAAGAAGACAGATGTGCAAAGGAAAAATAAAAGCCATACCTGCTCTGTTCATAAAATGAGTTGTTTCTTGCTGTCAAGGAATTCCTCTTTGATTCCCTTTTGTCTGTGCGGCTATGTCTCAGCATTCACTCATGTTGTACATCATTTATCAGTATCAGCACTGGGAGCTAACCAGCATCTGTGGGATACGTAGTATGTTTTAGATGAAAGCTCTCCCTGTTACCTTTAACAATGCCAATTGTTCTAAATCCCCAGTGTTCTGCACTTGGTGGTTAGAAACAACATTCCCAGCTGCAGTAGGAAAGGGTTTTGAATAAATATTTGGAAGACAGCAAGCATACTAAATATAAATTTTCCTCAAATTGTATTTTAAATTGAGTAATATGGTAAGTTTTAACATTCACTATTAGTGTCTAAATTAGGAATCTTCATTAATTGTTAGAAGGTATCTAAAGAAAGACAGTTAATGTTCTATACTTTTCAGTCAATAAAAAGAGTCATGCATATCTGATCCAAGATACTGAATTCAAACTTGAGATCTGAGACCCAGGAGGCTCTCACATTGTAGATACATTGCTGACAGCAATTCCATTCACACTGCACTTTGGTTGAAGCACTTTTTTCCTTTAAAACTAACTACATAATTTTGTACCACAAAAGATAGTTTCTTTGGAACAAACTACCCTATCTGCATCATTCAGTCCAATCTTCAGAAATGCTGGTCGTGAGGAAACTTCTTGATGCATAGAGAAGTCTGACTCATCTCTCACTATGATGTCCATTCAAGGTTTCTGTCACTGCTGTGCTAGCAAGAAAAACAGCTGAGATCTGTAAGAAGGAGAATACATCAGGATCTCTGTAGTCCCTGCTTGGAAGCCACATGCATTCAGAGCTAAGAAGGTGTGAGTTGACCTAGGCTGGACACCAGGTGCCCGCCCAGCTGCTTTATCACTCCCCTTTCCAGCCAGAAAGGGGAGAGAAAATACAATGGAAAACAACTTGTGGGTTGGGATAAGGCAGTTTGCTAAGGTAAAAACAAAGTAAAAGTTTGTATGTGCAAAAGTGAAGCAAAGAGGAACAAGGTTTATTCTCTACTTCCTGTCAGCAGCAATGTCCAACCACTTCCCCTGAAGCAGAGCTTCAACAACATGTAGTAGTTTCTCAGCAGGCAGCCATTGGAAACAATGAATGTCCACTTTCCTTAGCTTTTACATCTGAACTGAGGTCATACAGTATGGAATATCCCTTGGGTTATTTTGGGTCGGCTGGCTTAGTTGTGTCCCCTCCCAGAATCTTGCCCTTGATTGGGGAAGGAATGTCAAAGTGCTGTTGCTGTGCTCAGCAGTAGCCAAAACCCTTCTAGCTACCAATGAAAAGCACAGCACTGTGAGGGCTGCTATGGGGAAATGAATTCCATCTCTGCCAGACCTAATACAGAAGATGAAATAATTTCTCAATTTCTGTTATGTCCTTGACATTGGGACTTTCTGGAGGTATCCTCCAGACAGGAAAAGTAGGGATTGCTCTCCCTTAATTTTATTTCCATACACAAAGATGAAAGGCCATGGGAGTAGTCACTTTAGTCTTGCCCTGAGGTGTTGCCAAGGCACAATAAGAAATGATACCAAGTTCTGCAATCCAGTGCAGTTTCCATATCCTCCTCTTTTGAGCTACATGATTTTTCTAAAGTCTTGACAGGTTAGTTAAGGTTTCAGGTACATTTGAAATTTATTTTATTTCAGACTCTGTCAAGTGGTTTATTAATACTAAGTGCAGTGGGAAGCGTTGTGATTATCATTTATATGATAAGGTGAGATAAATAATAAGACAGACAAGTAGATAGGAGTTTAGGCAGGGATAGAAGGAAACACTCTTTAAATTAGGTGCTTGCAATCAAACCATCTTCACACACACTAAGAAGTTGTTCCCATCTGCAACTTTCAAAGCCCATTGCACAGAAGTGGATTTTGTACAATTAAGATATTAGAATTTAAATGTAATTGTGAAAATATCTATGCACTTTCACCTCTCTGTATTATTTCTAAATTTTATCAGGTTAGTTAATCCTGTGTGGTCCTAATACTGTTTCATAAGACACTGATTTTTTTTTCTATAGTAAAATATTTCTCTGACTTGATAGTAAAGGAGAAAACAGATAAGTATCAAGTTTCTAGTGTGTTCTCAGACTTTGCTATAATTCACGAAAAACAGAAACATGCTTTTTGGGATGGGTGTGTTGACTTGCAAAAATGCTCTACCGTGTTTCAACATCTAGCAATTATTGTGACCATATTTCTTTACAATTCATTATTTCCAACTGAAATACATGTTGGTTGTGTACTGAGTTTTAGTTTATACATGTGCTGATATTCCACAAGACTCATCAGTAAAAAAAAAAGAATAAAGAAAAAAATCAAAAAAGAGGTTTTAATTAAGTTGAAAATCCTAGTTTTATTGTCAGTGAAGAACAAACATTTAATTCCAGCATTTCTTGAATGACTTTATGGACTTCTAGAATCACTACAATGTTGGCAGAGATTGAGAACATACGGTGGTGATATTTTGTATTATGTACATATGGAGAATACAAAAAACTTTGCATGGTTCAGATCAGGTTCCGCTTGACCATACAAGCATTTGCCATGCAATGTCAATCTTTAGACCTACATAAGAATTTTTAATGTTAATAAGAGATATGATAATTACAATACTTGTTTATCTGCATGTGTCTTCTTTGCTATCAAAACGGTTTACAGATTATTCTTATTTGTTGCAGATTCACAGTTTATTTTGCTTTAAAAATTAGCGCCTTTGGCTGTGTTTCATACAGAATCTGGACACTTGATTTATTCCCTCAGTAAATTCTCTTGGGTACTTTTCATGCAAAAACGTTTTAGAAGCTATTCTTATTTTCTGAAGATTTTATCATTTACTGGTTGCAACTTGCAAATTTTGTTTCTTCTAAATTTCAGTTTTGTGTGTGATGTATACATACTTCACATTGATATTATTGAGCAGTCATAATTTATTTTTTCTATTAGTATTATTCACCTGTACTACAAAACATGTTTATATAAGAGTAAATAAGACAACAGAACAGCACTCCTATTAGAATGAAGGATGTTCATATACACAGAAAGGCACATCCTAGTCTTTGGAAGTTCATGAAAAAATGGACAAGACAAATACTGGAGGAGGGCGAGCAAAGGACTTTCTACTGATGACAAGCCATGAAGATAGAAATTGACAACTGTGCCTTAAATGCTTGTCTAGTGTCCTGCCCCTTATGTAATACAATTTTGACTTTTTGAAAAAGCTTTTAATAAACATTCATAGACATACCAAAGAAGTCAAAACTATTTCAGATTTGAAATTCCAAAGCCATAAAGCACTACAATCTCTGAAAGCAATTTTGATTGTAGTCTTTGAACATGGAGAGGAATCCTGTCTTTGATTGCTACACCCTAGTTGACTCATGTGTCAAGCAAAATAGTTGACAGGCATCTACATGAACACACAGCAACCATGAAAGCATTCTACAGGTATGAGACAAACAATTCACATGCCCTATAATATTCATTCTTAAACTTAGAAGACTAAGAAATATCACTGAAAATTGTCTTTTTGCCTGACCTTACGAGCATTGATGCTTAAGTTCTGAATCTGTTCCAAAGAGGAACATGACTATATATAAACATAGGCAAACTGTGGTGGTTCAGCTAAGCAGTCTCATCAGACCAACAGTTTTGCTGTTTCTCCAGTTGCAAACCATGAGTGCACTGTAGCTTTGCTCAATTGCATTGATCTTCAGTCTTTGAGGCATCTGCAGAGAAGGCGGTAGAGGTGCTGCACTGGCAATAATGAATGAATACTGAATGAATCTGAAACTTGCAGGTTAGTTTTGTTTCCCTTTCTATTGACTCATCTCCAGACCTCTTTTAATTTTGAAAATTGTAACAAGGTTTCTTTGGGGTTTTGCATTGGTTTTGTTTGTTTTCTTTTCAGACTTGCTTGACAGAGTCATTTCTGTATGTTAAAGTCCTTTGCTTTAAAGGAATTTAAGTGGCAAAATGCAAATGTTAACAGGATTTTAATGGAGAGCTTTTCCTCCATGTTTCTGCAAGTGAATGTCAGTTTCCATGATTTCATTTGAGTCTGTAACCAACCATCTAAACAGCACAACTGATGTTTCCTTAAATATTTATGAATAGTTTTAAATAAGTTTTGATACTCAGAATCTTTCCAGTTGTCCTTTATGACATATACAGCAGCTTTCTGTGCAGCAATCCTTATACGATAATATCTTGGTCTTCCTCATTGAAAACATCCCCCCAACTAAGCAAGCCCCATAAGCCTTTTTTACTCTCTGCAATGTCTCAGTTGTCTCAAAGAGATTGTCAGGGAATAGTGTGGAAAGGTTCTGATCGTTGACGTTATAGTCTGTTTGGAGTCTGTGTGTTGACATGAATATTATTTTCACTTTTCCTGAAAGCTACATTATTATTTGACTGCTTATGGCTTTAAATTTCTACTGCCAGATTAAGTGGTTAATTCTTCTTTCCCTGTTGTTTAATGATTGGTTTGGTTTGGTTTGGTTTGGTTTTTTTGTTCAAACACAAAATTGTACTGTGCAGCATTTAGAAAAAGAAAGCAAGCACAGCCTTAGCAAAAATGAGATATGATTTCCCTCACTTATTTCTTTAATAGAGACATCAATCTCTCTTGTCATGGTTTTTTTGCTATACATATAGAGCAAACCTCTTCTTTTATTCTAACTGATTTACTTTTATTCTAGATTGAGGAAAACAAATAGACTAGAAAACACTAAAAGAGGAGTTGTAACATGCTGCTTCCCAATTGAAAAACTGAATGGGAGCTGCGTCAGTGGGTAACATACTATACTTAAAGGCACAGTGAACACTAAATACTTGTTTTCTTGTGTTATTTATAACTAATTCACTCTTTTTTTCCCACTCCCATTTAGTATATTATACCATATATGAAGAATCATATCACAGTCTTCCATTTTATATAGCATATTGTGTGTGAGACCTGCATCTACTGCCACTTTAAATACAGTGAAAAATTAAGGAATACCCAACAGTTATCATAGATAATTCTGCCTTGAACCTAGATATGATGTCTTGAGAGTAATTATGGTTTTCTTCAGAGCAGTTTGGCTCTAGTCTTTCTGCCTTTTCTCTGGATTTAATATCTCACAGATCTTCTACCTTCATTAGATCTCTCCTTTAGAGATCCCAGGGTACTCAGGCACTGCTGCTACACTATGCTAATGTGAAATGAGGGCTTCTTGGAAACTCCTACCTTATGTTCCTTATGGCCTGGTGATTCTGGCTTGCTCATTTCCACCCTTCTCACCAAGGGACCACACTGACGGCTCTTAAAATTCATGTCATCATCATGGGTAGGCTTCATGAATGAAGATTTGGAAAGGACACTACCCACGCTTGTTGCAAGCATGAAGGTGGATAAAAGGCCAATGCAGGATAGGCAAGTCTGGTCACAAAAGGCACAGTGGAACGTCTCCTTAGGTGATATTGGTGAGTCACAGCTCTTTCTATGTTGTGTTTTCTCCTCAAGACTGACTCTGCGTGCATTCTCAAAGGAACCAGCACCATCGTGAATGGTGTGTCTCCATTAATCCCAATTGGAGGCCAGAGTGGTCAATTGGTGTCAGTCTATATGGCCAAGGCTAAGTTATTGTTTCAGGAAGTCCTTTTATCTCTTCTTGGCTCCTCTCTTGTGGCAGCTGGTGATGAGTTCATCATAGAGCACAATCTTAGGAAGGTGGTGATCCTCCATCCTGGAGACGTGCCCTGCCCAGCACAGCTGTGTTCTCAGAATCATGGCCTCAATACTGGTGACTTCTGCCTGTTCAAGAACAGGCACATTGGCCACATGGTCAGTCCAGTGGGTGTTTAGGATTGTACAGAGGCAGTGCTGATGGAAGCATTCAAGGAGTCTCAGATGGTGATAGATGACCCATGATTCAGACCCATATAAAAGAGTAGACAGTACAATGGCTCTGTAGACACTGAGCTTTGTACTTTTAATCAGGTGTTTATTGCACAAAGTTCTTTTATGGACTTTTCCAAAAGCTTTGTATGTGTTTGCCAGCCTGTTATCTATCTCTTTGACAATCTTACCATCTGAGGAAAAGATACTTCCCAGATAGGTGAACTGCTGGACTGATTTAAACTCTGATTCATCTATGGTGATGTGGGGATGATAGAAGACTTCTTGAGGTGCAGGTTGGTAGAGAACTTCTGCCTTCTTCAGGCTGACTTCCAGCCAAAAAAAGCTCGGCAGCCTCTGCAAAGCAGGATGTTAAGCGCTGCAGAGCTGCTTCTGTGTGAGCAACAAGGGTGGCATCATCAGCAAAAAGCAGCTCACGGACAAGGTGATTTAGGGTCTTAATGTGGGCCTTCAGTCACCTTAGGTTGAATAGGCTTCCATCAGTACGATATCAGATGTAGATGCTGTTTTCTTCATCAAGGTCTGCCATGGCCCTTTGAAGCATCATGCTGAAGAAGATTGTGAATAGAGTTGGTGCAAGAACGCAACCTTGTTTCACACCATTGGTTATTGGAAAAGGCGCAGAGAGTGCAACTCCACATTTGACATGTCTGCGCTGATCCTCATGTAGCAGGATGATCTTTGGGAGGAACTTGGGGGGACATCCTAAATGTTTCAAGATCCGTAACAAGCCTGCTCATAGTGTCAAAAGCTTCGGTGAGGTCAACAAAGGTTGCATAGAGTACTTTGTTCTGTTCCCTACTCTTCTCTTGCCGTTGCCTGAGAACAAACATCATGTCTGTGGTGCTCCTATTGGCTCTGAAACCACACTGGCTTTCAGGTAGAAGTTCTGCAATAGTGGGTACTAATCTGTTCAGAAGTATTCTTGCAAGGATTTTACCAGCAATGGAGAGCAAAGTAGTACCTTGGTAATTTGAGCAGTCTGATTTTTCTCCTTTCTTCTTGTACAGGGTGATGATGACTGCATCAGGGAGATCTGGTGGTAGTTTGCCTTGTTCCCAGCAATGCACAACAAGCTCATGAAATTCAGTATGGAGTGCTTGACCTCCATGCTATCAGACTTCGGGTGGAATTTCATCAACCCCAGCTGCCTTGCTAGTTTTCACCTGTTGTATGGCCTTAAGTGCCTCTCCCATAGTAGGGGCTGCATCCAATTCATTTTTCACCAGTTGTGTAATGTGTTGAATTGCTGAGCCTTGGACTACACAGTTGGCACTGAAAAAAGTCTGAAAATATTGAAATCATTGCTTGAGGATGGAGGTTTTATCTGTGAGAAGCATTTGGTCATCAGCACTGAATAGGGGGCTTTGAACCTGGTGTGTGGGTCCATACACTGCTTTCAGCGCCTCATAGAATCCTCTTTGGTCACGCAAATCTGTGCATAATTGAATCTTTTCTGTTAGGTTGAGCCACCATTTGTTCTGGATGTCTCGAATTTTCTGTTGGAGCTTTCTGCATGAAAGATGAAATGGAGCTTTTCTTACATGGCAAGATGACTGAGCGAGGTGTGCTTGGTGAGCAGTTCTCTTCTTCAACCATTCCTGGATCTCCTGATTGTTTTCATCAAAATAGTTTTGGTGGGTTTTTTTTGTTTTGTTCATTTTTTTTCTTGGAGGAGAACCCTAAGGATTATTCATAGGACTGGAGGATGCTATTTTTAATACGTTGCCCAAGTGCTTTAGGAGAGGGATCTATGAGACTTTCTTTAAGTCTAGTTTGAAGGTTTACCTGGAAGCTGTCTCTCACTGTAGCTGTTTGAAGATTGTTGACTTGGAGCCTCCTCCTTGGAATGCCACCTCTCTTAGGTTTGGGCTTGAAGTGGAGGTTAAGTTTGCAATGCACAAGGCATCACTCGGGTATGATGGGCATTGCAAACATTTCTCTGTTGCACTAAGACATAGTCAATGAGGTGCTAGTGCTTAGAACGAGGATGCATCCAGGTTGTCTTCAGGCTGTCTTTCTGTTGAAAGATAGTGTTGGTGATGGTGAGCTGCTGTTCTGCACAAAAGTCTAGCAGGAGGCGTCTGTTCTTGTTGCAGTTTCCAACGCCATGCTTGCCCAGAACTCTTTTCCAATCTTCAGAGTCCTTTCCTACTCTGGCATTGAAGACACCAGGGATTATGATCTTATCATCTGCAGGAACCTTTTGGGTGAGGAGGTGCAGGTTGGTGTAGAATTTGTCTTTTTCTGCAGGGTCAGCTTGGAGAGTTGAGGCATATATGCTAAAAAAACCAAAATGTTTCTTGCTGTGTAGTGGGAGGCATAAGGAGCTAATGTGATCAGAATGACCTGTCAGCAAATTTTCAAGTATGGACGTGACGGAGTTTTTAATTATGAAGCCAACTCCTGAAAGGTGTCTTTTGGTTTTGGGTTTGCCTGAGCAGTAACGTGTGTAG